>NC_142137.1:26635695-26976695 GCF_024610735.1 Ursus americanus
ATTCATCCAGATTATTGCACGCTGATTAGAGGGTTGGAAATTTCAGTTCCACCCTCCGTCCTCCGAGGTACAGTCGGGGAGAGGGCTGGAAGTTGAATCAGCCGATGGCCAATGACTTAGTCAACTATGACTGTGTAATGAGGACAGCTTTTTGGTCTTTTCTTTTAGAAGAGCTTCCATGTGCCACCAAGCAGGGCCCCAAGCTCCACAAGGACAGAAGTTTCTTTGTTCAGGACCTTGTCCTATGTGTGGCTTTATCTGGCTGTTGATCAGCATTCTTTATCATATCCTTTAATAAACTGGTAAATATAGGTAAATGTTTTCCTGAAATCTGTGTGCTGTTTTAGCAAATTAAGTGAACGGAAGCCAGAGGTTATTGGAATCCCTGATCTGTAGCCAATCAGTCAGAAGCACAGGAAACAACCTGGGGCTGAGGTGGGGGGTGGGGGAGCAGTCCTTTAGGACTGAACCCTTAACCTGTGGAATCTGATGCTATCTCCATGTAGATAGTGTCAGAATTGAGTTGAATTCTCAGACACCCTACTGGTGTCACCTTAGGAACTGCTCAGTGTTGTGTTGGGGAGAACCTCCTCCCATGTTGGATTTGGGTCTAGGAAACTTGAAAGAATTGATAAGGCCCCAAAGTAAAAGAATCACTTCCTATTTTATTACTGATGGATACCTGAAGTGCGTGGCTATCAAATGAGAATGGGTATCAAAATCCTGGTGCTAAGGGAGTAGAGTAGTGCCTGAAAATGACCTGTTCCTTTCATGAATTCTATTCCTTATTATCATGCAAGCAGCCTCCCAAGGAGGCCATTGCTATCTGTATTCTACATGAAACACACCCGTTCCCTTAAATATTTCTGTCTCTAATACCTATAGATGGTCCCATGGAAAAAAATTTAAAATATTTCCTTTTTTTTTTTTCATGGGTGTAATATATTGCCTAAGGAGCCCTGGCATTTCAGGGGTCAAGTGAAGCTGGGTGGAGGCCAAGTTGAAAAACTTATAAAATCATTTATTTATAAAATTAAGGATGCCTGCTAGTTTTCTTGGGGTCCAAAAGTGCTAGTTACCACTCTGGATATATGCACTTTCAATGATGTGACCAATGTGAACGAGCAATAATAAAGAAGTCATACCTCTTCCTCTTCCTCCTCTTCCTCTTCTAGCTCCTCATCAGCTTCAGCTTCTGCCTGATAGTCTTCTGTTTCTTCATCAAAATCTTCTATGGTTAACTCCCATGCAACATACTGGAAGGGTTCTGTAAAAAAAAAAAAAAAGGAAGTAACTTTTGGGAAGATATTTTTAGGATAAAAGGATATTAGCATATTACAGCAAAGATAGGAAGAGTGATTATAATGCCTGATCTCTTAGTTTAAATGTGTATGCAAACCGGTCTTCACAAATTCTTTAAGTGACAATGGCTGGTTTGGCCGGTGATCTTTGTGCTCCGTGCTGTTCTGATTGGCAGGTTTATTTTTTTATTTTTTTAAAGATTTTATTTATTTACTTGACAGAGAGAGAGACAGCCAGCGAGAGAGGGAACACAGGCAGGGGGAGTGGGAGAGGAAGAAGCAGGCTCCCAGCAGAGAAGCCTGATGTGGGGCTCGATCCCAGGACTCCAGGATCACGACCTGAGCCAAAGGCAGACACTTAACGACTGAGCCACCCAGGCACCCTGATATTTCAAATATTTAAATCTGCCCTCATATTTCAAATATTTAAATCTGCCAATCAGGGGCGCCTGGGTGGCTCAGTCGTTAAGCTTCTGCCTTCAGCTCAGGGCATGATCCCGGAGTCCTGGGATCGAGCCCCACATCAGGCTCCTCCGCTGGGAGCCTGCTTCTTCCTCTCCCACTCCCCCTGCTTGTGTTCCCTCTCTCGCTGGCTGTCTCTCTGTCAAGTAAATAAATAAAATCTTTAAAAAAATAAAAATAAATAAATATTTGAAATATCTACCCTGAATACATTGGATGCTTTACTTCATAAACCATCCAGAAGGGCTTTAAACTTTCACGGTGCTTTTAACAGTATTGCCTGTTCTTAACAATTAATGTTAAGCTCTTACTTTCCATAGTCTCAACTACTTTCTGAAGTAGTTCCTCTGGAGTTCTGCCAGCAATCTCCAAGTTTAAAGTTTGAACGAAAGACTCATTGATTGGTGCTTCCAGATGTTTCCACATGTAGTTGAAATGTTTAATCTTCTCTTTAATTGGCTCCATTTCAGGAACATCAGGATAAGCATCTTCTGGAAACTCAGGGAGTACAACTTTTGAAACAAAGGTTAAAGGAAAGAAAAAAGAGTCTTAAAATATTATCTCTTCAGCCATATTCTCAAAATAATTTATACTTCATAGTATTTTTAAAACATTTGAAAGAAATACACTTAGTTTTCTAGGTAACAATATAAATTCATAAATTCGTATTTTAATTTATGCTTTGTTCCTTGTATTCGCTTAGATGAATTATTATCTACCAATAAAATCAAAATCATAGATAATTAATAAGAATTTCATATGGCAACTTTAACTGTTAATAAAATGTATAAAATGAAATTTGATGAAAAACAGTACTATATGCTGGCTACATACATTATTAATTAATACGCTAAATTAATACATATGGACTGGCACACAACATAGAAAGAAATAAGTAGAAAGTTGGTACTATGCCTAAAATAAGGGACTGGACCCTTTGTAAAAGAATATGAAAAGTATTTTCACACACTAACTACTTTTATAATCTAACCTGTTTCATATAATTCTTTAGTTTCCAGGCCCTCTTTGGATCCTTTTGAAATTTCTGTTCCAACTGTAGTATCCTCAGCAGACTCAAATACTTAAAAAAGAAATCTAACAGTTAGTGATTGAATTTTAAAACGTTATTACTTTATGAAATTTTTGGCACAAAGAAAATTTCAAACCACAGTTTAATTGTATATACTATGTCTAAGTGAAAATACAGTTCCTATTAGGTAAAGTATGGCATTAAATATTTAATAATATAGGCCAGAAAATGAAGAATATTTAACAATATACAAAAAGACATGGACCAAAATAATAATTGACACATGGCACGTATAAGTCTGACGGATAACTGTTGTTAAATATTATTCAAATTACTGTTCACATGGCATCAGACTAGCAGTTACTGATATTTTCTTTAATTTCTTAAGATACCGATGAAAATACTCCAAAAGATCATGAAGTGGCAAGGAAAGACAATGACATATCGAAGTCTAAGCTGTGGGCGTAGGTGTGGCAAAACCCAGGAGAATCTCAACAATATTACTATTGAAGGTATAGAACAAACTCTGTTTTCCTGGATGATATAAGACATGCCTCACACACAGATCCAGAAGAGATGGTGCAGGGAAGGAAGAACTAATTATCTATCTTCTCACCCCATAGTCTTTCCTAGTTCTGAGATACAAATTTTGTGTAGACTAAATTTATATTTATATAATATTATATGAAATGTAATATATATTATATATCTCTATCTATAGAATATACAATTATATTAATCACAATAATTAATTTATATGACAAAATATAAGAAATCACAATTATAATTAATTATATAAATTATATATGTCAGAATAATATTCTAATATTAGAATATTCTAATAGAATTAATAAATAGAATCAGAATATTCTAATATTCTAATGACATAATTATATTTAATTTTATTTGCATATATAGAATGTAATATAATTAAATTTAATATAATTCTATTATATTTTTAATATAATTTTATTATATTTATTATATATATCATTATATATATTTATTATATATATTTATTATATATTATATATAATGTATTTAATATATTTTTAATATAATTCTATTATATTTAATTTAATTATATTTACATATCTAGAATATTATTCTAATAGTCTAATAATATAATTTTATAATATATAATTATATTTACATATGTATATATAACACTGTAACACTGAAAACTGTCTTCCAAGCTAAAGTAATAATTGGGTCCTCTTTCTACCGCATTCTATAATTAATACTCAAGAGAACAGGATGTAGAAGAGAACAAGCCTAGGGCTGGTCTGGTGGTGACATGTTTAATTGTAAGGTGCTCAATTATCTAAAGAAAAGCATTATAAATGATGACAAAGACAAGAATACCAAGAATACACAGAGAATTCTAAACTGTCTTAGTTTCTCTAATTATGGAATGCAAGTCAGAAATGATGAAGATTCAGCCACAGCCTAGAAGAGACAGACAAGATGAATACTTAACTAAATATCACCACGTGAACTAGGTCAGTGCACATTAATCTGACCTTTCGGTCTATGTTAGAGAGTACCAGGCAAAACGCTAAAGTGAAAGGCACATATGTATATGTATGTGTGTGGGGGGGCATTAGATGTGGTTCTTATAAATACTCTACCTACCCTTCCTGTTGCCCTACTTTACCTGTCAGAGCTGGATATAGTCTGTTCCATTCAAGGAGAAGTCAACAACAACAAAATAACAAGTCCTATGAAAAGATGTTATAATGAAGGGAAAGAGTGTATCGATCCAAAGTTTTAGGTGAAGAATTGCTTTTGAAAAAGATTTCTTATATAAAGCAGAGTAAAGTAAATTTTAGAAAATACATGCTTGGTGTACTCAAAAAACACAGGAGGACAACAGAGCCTATGAAATAGGAATCATGAAGCAAAAAGGGAGACCAAACTAAGATAAAGGTAGAAATACAAGAAAGCTAGCTGCAATTAGAAAACAATGGAAGGAAATCTAAAATACAATAGCAGAATTCAGAAATGTATCAGTAGAGAGGCAATAAGAAGCAGAAAATAAATTTCATCTCATTCTTCAAAGAATACAGAGAAAAAAGAACAAAGTGATAAGAACTATCAGGGAAAAGGAGATTAATGTGGTTGAGAAACAAAAACTATCTAACCAAAAATAATAAAAAGTGATCCTCAAAAAGAAATCAAGCAATAAGTGAAGATGCAATTGAAGAAAACCATTTTGAGCTAGACAAAGACTAGCAGGAAGATAAAAAGCTCAATGAATTCCAGGGAAAATTGCTCACATACTAGTAAAGGTAAAAAATATATATATATATTGGTATGAAGAATATCTTTTGAGCATCCCTGCAGAAAAGAAAAAAGAACACAAATGAAGCAATATCAGATTTTTCCTTGTGAAGACCATAGTACAATATCAACATGCAGAATTTTGAGAGGAAAAGGATATAACAATAATTTAGTAGCAACTAAATCGTTTTTCATGCATGAAAGCAATAGATTTACAAGAATGCACACAATATACCACCCTGGATGCTTAAAAATTAAGATAAAGATATAGGCCAGATGATTAAGAGAACTAAAAATCAAAACTGAAATCTCAGGAATGGAGAAACTGTGGAATCTGGGAGACATCCCAATAGAATTATCAACAATCCTAGGGGCGCCTGGGTGGCACAGTGGTTAGGTGTCTGCCTTCAGCTCGGGGCATGATCCCGGCGTTATGGGATCGAGCCCCACATCAGGCTCCTCTGCTAGGAGCCTGCTTCTTCCTCTCCCACTCCCCCTGCTTGTGTTCCCTCTCTCGCTGGCTGTCACTATCTCTGTCGAATAAATAAATAAATAAAATCTTAAAAAAAAAAAAAAGAATTATCAACAATCCTAATCCCACATAGCTGCAGAAATTCATGGCCAGTTCTAATTAACTGGAAAGGACAGGCCTTTCCTAGTGGATGTGTCCACAGGGGGCATTCAACAGTGTGGAGGAGTTGTGCCTCTTATAAAACTATCTGGAGGAAGTTTATCAACAATTTCAATATGAACAGTCATAATCCATAAGAATAACTGTGATGAGACTTAAGAAGTGTCCCAGAGAAAAACTTTCTCTTAGGCTTGAATCTAGTCAAGTCAAAACAAAACAAAATACCATGCTTAGAAAAACTGAAAGGAAATATGTCAGAATATTAAATATTCGATATATCAATTTATGGCTACCGGTGGATACACTGTGCAGCTGAGTCATCCTTGAGTTTATGTTCTCAGGGTCAGATCTTTTGTGAGACAATACTGAGCTTTTTCTATGACTTAAGGTGACCATTTATAAAACTTTTTTTCAGCCTAAATTTTTTTTCCTATGACAGTTCTCAAGTGTCAGCAAGTATAAGAATCACCTGATGTGTTCATTAAAATGTAGATTCTCCAACTCCATCCTAGACTTACTGAACCAGAACTTGGGTGGAGCTCAGGAGCCTTTAAAATAAGAAACTTAGATGATTTTTAAAAAGATTTTATTTATTTGGGGGGGGTAGAGGGAGAGCGCACTCCATCCTAGACTTACTGAACCAGAACTTGGGTGGAGCTCAGGAGCCTTTAAAATAAGAAACTTAGATGATTTTTAAAAAGATTTTATTTATTTGGGGGGGGTAGAGGGAGAGCGCACGAGTGGGGGGAGGGGCAAAGGGAGAGGAACAAGCAGACTCCCTGCTGAGCGGGGAGCCGGACATGGGGCTTGATCCTAGGACCCCCGGATCATGACCTGAAGTCAGATGTTTAACGAACTGAGCCACCCAGGTGCCCCTAGGTGATTCTTTCTTAAAATTTATATTTATTTAAATTCCAGTGTAGTTAACATACAGTGTTATGTTAATTTCAGGTGAAAAATATGGTGATTCAACAATTCCAAATATTACTCAGTGCGTATCAAGATAACTTGCCAGATTCTGTGCTAGGTGCTTTAAATAAAATGTTTCTATCCCTATAAAAACAGTGTTTGGTAACTATTCCTAATCCTGTTTAATGTAGAACTTGAGATACAGAACAATGACATAAGGTGTCATATAGCAGCCAAAGTAACGGATTTATGTTAGAGCAGTTTTTTCTTTTTTTTTTTCATTGTGGTAAATTCATATACCATAAAATTTACCCTCCTAACCATTTTAGGTATACAGTTCAGTGGTATCCAATACATCCACACTGCGGTGCTGCTGTCACTACCTTTCAGCCCATAACTCTTTTCACCTGGTAAAACAGAAACTCTGTACTCATTAAATAATAACTCCCCATTGTCCCCACCCCCCAAGCCCCTGGCAACCACCATTCTACTTTCTGACTTTATGATTTTGACTACTCCAAGTACCTCATATAAGTGGAATCATATGGTATTTGTCTTTCTTGTGATTAGACAGGGCAGTTTTAAGTGAAAAAAAATTGCCTCCTTAAGTAATTTAGAGGAGAAGACTTTGTGGAAAGAGAGACCCTTGGATAGAAGTAATCACTAGTTAAACCAGATGCAAGCCCTTCTGTGATATAGAATATGATTTAATATGGCCAAACAGACCCATTTTACAGAAGCAAATCTGCACTGGAGAAGCCCAGTCATATCTACATTGTCTAGCACTGGGCTAGAATTGACCCTACCTAGAGTAGGATGCTGGCTTTAGAACGTCCAAAGTAGGTTCCCTGGGGGAAATAATCAGATTAAAGGCAACAAAACTAAATTGTCCCCAAGACCAGTTGCATCAGTAGATACTAATTGTGAGATATTGTGGATATTGGAACTATGGGGATGTGTGTGACATGTCATATTTAATGGATGTCAGTTTCTTTTACTTCTTTTGGTATTTTATGGCCTGTCTTCTTGCAAAACGTAGGTGGGTGGAAGAATTGTTATCAGTCAAATTGATTAGGTACTGAAGAAAACAGTGAAGTTTCTGGTCACACCAGTCAGAATGGCTAAAATTAACAACTCAGGAAACAACAGATGTTTGCAAGGATGCAGAGAAAGGGGAACCCGCTCAGACTGCTGGTGGGAATGTGAGCTGGTGCAGCCACTCCACAAAACAGTATGGAGGCTCCTCAAGAAGTTAAAAATAGAGCCGCCCTACGACCCAGCAATTGCACTACTAGGTATTTACCCAAAGGATACAAATGTAGTGATTTGAAGGGGCACCTGCACCCCATGTTTATAGCAGCAATGTCCACAATAGCCAAGATATGGAAGGAGACCAGATGTCCCATCGACAGATGAATGGATAAAAAAGATGTGGTATATATACAATGGAATATGACTCAGCCATCAAAAAAAATGAAGTCTTACCATTTGCAACAATGTGGATGGAGCTAGAGGGTATTGTGCTAAGTGAAATAAGTTAATCAGAGAAAGACAAATATCATATGATCTCACTGATATGTGGAATTTAAGAAACAAAACAGATGAACATAGGGGAAGGGAGAGAAAAATAAAATAAGATGAAATCAGAGAGGGAGAGAAACCATAAGAGGCTCTTAGCTATAGGAAACAAACTGAGGGTTGCTGGAGGGGAGGGGTAGGGGGATGGGGTAACTGGGTGATGGGCTTTAAAGAGGGCCCATGATGTAATGAGCACTGGGTGTGATATACAACTGATGAATCACTAAACTCTACCTCTGAAACTAATAATATACTATATGTTAATCAATTGATTTTAAATAAAAAACAAAAGTGAAAAAACCAATGAAGTTTCTGAGTAGGAGCTCTACTCAATAGAGGTGTGGGACTCCTAAAAGGAAATTGGGTGTTTCATCCTGCTAACTCCTCTATCTGGCACAAAGGTTCTGGTTTTATACTTATTGTCCCATTAAGCTAATGCCAATCCTGTAGTAAAAATGATCTATGTTGAACTTGAGATTTCTCATTGTAAAAATGCCTCTTGGTCCTGGTCCTTTTACCAGCTAACAGCAGGTTCCCAACCCTTAATTGCTCCACACTGGCATCTAGCTGTAGGTATCTGAAGACCTTTAGTTTGTAGGATTAGTTTTTAATCTAATAGTAACCATGCTTGAAAGTATTTATGTGCCTCATTACCACCACAGCAGGATCCCCTATCTTGCTGCTTTAAGATACTCTCTGGTCCTGAGGGTGACTTTCATTGCCCATTGACTCCTTCTTGCCCTGTACTAGTCCACCAAACTGGACCTCTGAGGCAGGGCTGGCTTAATGAATGTGGGACCTGTGCATACGCACAAGGTCCTTTGCTTAGAATGGTCTCACATTTAGATTAATGCTCTTTGGCTGTCATTTTGAAATTTTTAGTAATTTTACCTTTGAACTGTTTTGTAAGCAAAATCCAAAGGGGCTCCGATGGGACCAAAGAGAGGGCATGTGAGCAGAGATATGCATAGTATGTGTGTGCCATTCCTTGCCCTCACGTTCTCATGAACATTCCTGATCCCCTGTCATTACCATAGAATTCCGGGGGGACCATGTATGAGGGAGTAAGTGTGACCGAGTGGTGGGGGGAGGGGAGGATGCCAACAGCCCTGAAAGACCACACTTTCCCTTTAAACTAGAACTTGCTTCAGATGTTGAAAGAAGGTGATAATACTCAGAGACACGAATGACAAAGGAACCTTTTTATTATGTTACTTTCCTGTATTCACTGAACACTTAAGCTGAAAAAGATGACATAGAAGGAAAGGAAAAGATAGGGCGACCCAGAGTTCCCTTTCTTTTGGTCTTTCTTCAATCATTAAGAAGCTTAAGTTAGACAGTGTTGATAGAACATATGTACATATTAAGAAGTGAAATAGAACGTTCAGTTAGTTTTGTGCATGAAACTGTCTTGGTATTCTGTTAAGGATGAAATGCGTCTAAGGGGAGCCAGGGTGGCTCAGTCAGTTAAGCGGCTGCATCTTGATTTTGACTCAGGTCATGATCTCAGGGTTGTGAGACTGAGCCCTGTACCGGGCTCTGTGCTAAGTGTGGAGCCTGCTTAAGATTCTCTCTCCTTCTCCCTCCTCTCCTTCTCCCTCTGCCTCTTCCTTCTCTCTCTCTCAAAAAGAAGAAGAAGAAGGAGGAGGAGGAGGAGGAGGAGGAGGAGGAGGAGGAGGAGGGGAGGAAGAATGAAATGCATATGCACGTCCAAGCTGCAAAATACAAACTGTAATTTTGGTGATTCTGCATATGACTTAAATGCTCTTATATTTGCATTTAAAAATAGCACTGTACAATATAGAGATGAACAGTCAAATTCATGCCAATGAATAAAATTTAAAATTTTTGTTTACTTAGAATGAGATTAATTAGCAAACAAAAAGCACCATGACAAACTGAGAGAGAGGCCATGGAAGAAAAGAAAAAGCTTTATATTGTGTGTTTAAAAGCACTTTTTCCTGCTTTTTGAATCATGCGACTCACAGATTACATCGCTGGCCCTGCTCCCGAGTGCCAGTACCAGGGCAGAGAAGAATTGGCTTTCTTACCACACTACAAACCATGTGATCTGGATTATGTTCTCTGGGAGCTCATGTCACCATTTTTGCCTGCTTCCATTTTATTAACATAGAAAAGACACGAATACACGCATGTGCACACACACAGACACACCCAGTAGACAGGCCTAGAATGAAGGACATGGCCCTCAGTAGAGTCTAACCTGATTCAGGTTCTGTTTCAGGGACCTCAGGTACTTCAGTCTCCTCAGGTAAGGCTCCCTTGGTGTCCTCGGCTACCTCCAGGGCCTCTGACCCTTCCTGAACTTCCGGCTCCTCACCTTCAATCTCCTCTTCAGCCTCCAGTTCAGCCTCTTCTACTTCTAGAAAAAAGGGAGGAGAAATAAATTATTATTCAGTTTAGGTCAACAAATATTTAATTGGGTGCCTGATATTCTGATCAGTGCTGAGGCCAAAACAAAGAATAAGGAACGGCCCTGCCCTCCTGGAGCACGGGGTTTGATGAGGGAGACAGATGCTTTGTCGACATATGTCATCTATTCAAATGTAGTGGCAGTGTGTAGGGCATGTGCTCAGAGTGGGAGCACCAGCCTAACGATTTTAACAGTAAAAAACTGGAAACAGCCCCGAAGTCCATTCAATAAGGATATGGATCGAACTACACAGTCTGATATGGAGCCACTAGCCATGTGTGACTATTGGAACGCTTGAAATGTGGCTAATCCAAATTGAGATGTGCTGTAAGTATAAAATATGCAATGAATTTCAAAGACTTAGTATGAAAAACTGAATGTGAAACATATTCAGTAATTTTTGCACTGATAGTTAAAATAATATTTTGGATGTAGTATAGTAAATAAATATAATTAATTTCAGCTGTTTCTTTTTATTTTTTATGTAGTTACTAGAAAACTTATAGTTACATAGGTGGCTTGCATTATATTTCCATTGGGGAACACGAGGCTAGATTTAATGTATAATGATGGATTTTCTTATACTTAACTACAAATAATGGAACACATTGATCCGTATGTCAAATGTAAATTTTAAAAGCACAGTTCCAAGCTTTATGTAGTTGCATGGAAGTCTTTCAGGAAGAAGATGGGGTAAATGGTGTCAGAAAACCTATCTCCCCAATCCCTTCTAATATAGTCATTAAATTGAAAAACAAGATGTTTCTATGCAGATGATATGAAAAAAAAAAATAAATGAGACTGTTTTCTGGACTCCTGTGGAAATTTCTCCCCCCAGGGAGTACCTTCCAAGACTATCTGGTAAGAGATACCTCTGGCATCCGAATTTTGATCTGAATCTGGATGATTAAGCACCCAGAGTAAAGTACCTAAAGTGTTCTTGGGGTGCCTGGGTGGCTCAGTCAGTGAAGCGTCTCAGATCATGATCCCAGGGTCCTGGGATGGAACCCTATATCGGGCTCCCTGCTCAGTGGGAAGGCTGTTTCCCCTTCTCCCTCTGCCCCTCCCCCCTTGTACTCTCTGTCTCTCTAATAAACAAATAATAAATTCTTAAAAAAAAAAAAAAGAAGAGGGGCGCCTTAGTGGCTCAGTCGCTAAGCGTCTGCCTTTGGCTCAGGGCGTGATCCCAGAGTCCTGGGATCGAGCCCCGCATCAGGCTCCCTGCCCTGGGACCCTCTTCTTCCTCCCCCACTTCCCCCACTTGTGTTCCCTCTCTCGCTGGCTGTCTCTCTCTCTGTCAAATAAATAAATAAAAATCTTTAAAAAAAAAAGAAAAGAAGAAGAAGAAGAAAGGTAAAACATACCTAAAAAAAGAGAAAAGTGTTCTTATAGGTCTGGATCTGTATCAGGACTACAGTGCACGTGGCTTGTAAGTATGCACTTATACTGTGGTGACTCTTCTGTGTCATATAGAGGAATTTATGGTGATGTACACAAGGGAGAAGTAGCATTCGCTGAATCCTACTAGGGTTTGGGATGAAGTTATACAAAAACTCACAATGTATCTCTCATAGTAAAAAAAAATACTTCCAATATGCATGCATGTAAATTATTTATTTTGAATTCTTATCCGTATTAGGTACTTTATAACATACAAATAAAGAGTTTATATAATGATGCAGAGAAGTGTAAAAAATTCTAATACTTTTTCTAGAATTCTAATGGATAATCTGTGTACCAGAAAAGTCACAAATGGACTAAAAATTGTTCTAAGATGCTTATACCATCTGTGATTTTTACTAAGTATGTGTTATATTAGTTATCTATTGCTTCATAATAAATTACTCCAAAATTTAGTCATTAAAGCAACAATAATCAGATATCATCTTTGTAGTTTCTGGGGTCAGGAATTTGGGAGTAGCTTAATTGGTGGTTCTGGCTCTGGGTCTCCCATGAAGCCAAGTGAAGATGTCAGTCAGGGTTGCAGTCTCTGAAGGCTTGCCTGGGGCTGGAGGATTGACTTCCCAGGTGGCCCCTCAAAGCCTGAACTGAGCTCCTCAGGGAGCAGAGATAAACCCTGTGTTAAGTCCTGACCCACAGAAACGTGTACAGAGTAAAAATGGTAGTTGTTTTACAGTTTTGGGGTGGCTTGTTGCCAACAAAGGAAAACGGAAATAGATACTTTTCATTCTTTTGAGTCACGGACCTTTTTGGCAGTCTGGTGAAACTTATGGACCCTCCTTAGAATAATGCTTTCAAACCCATAAAATAAAATACATAAGAAACCCATTATATTGAAATACAGTTATGAGGATATCAAAATAAATTTTGTGCTGTAGGAAATTTGTGCATCTTTACTAATGCATCAAATAACAAGAACTAGCAGCTGGTCTAATAACTACCATCATTTCGGAATTGTGATTAAGCATAAACAGGATATATAACTGTAATGTGATAGGGAAATATCTTAGTTTCTACTGGTAACAAAGTCAAGATACCACTTATACTATTATGATTTGTTCCCAAATTAATTACCAAGTGAAGGAAATAACTAAATCTCAGGTAAAGGTTAGTGAAAATAAAGTTGTAATTATTTTCCCATTCAAGTTCACAGACCTCTGAATTTTATCCATGAACTCCAGGTTAAGAACTTCAGTCTTAAAAGAAACTGTTGGAGTAAGGTCTTATATAATGGAGATGAAAGTTTAAATTCAAGGACAATGGGTATAGCAGGAGACTGGCTGTTTTCTCAGCTCCTACAGGATCCTTCTACTAGAAGTAATTCCAACGTGCATGTGTCCTATGTGATAAGGGAAGCTGTTTTAAGACATGCGGTGTACGATGCCTGCCGTGGACCCACAAAGGGAGCACGTGTGGTGTCTGTGTCGGAGGTCTTTTCCTATGACTCCATTACTCCAGTGACCACACAATTTATTATCCAAATTGGAACACCGAGAATAAAAATGTGTCAAATAAATATTTCAGTACCATAGGCATAGTGTAAATCTATGGGCAAACTGGGAAATATGGTCATGCTGTCTGTAATTCACGTGAAATACTACAGTTGCCTGCAGGAAAAGTACAAAATTAAATAACATATTATTAGTGATATAAATCTGTGTTTGCCTTTTGCTTTTTTGCTCATAGTTTCCAATAGCCTTTGGTCTTCTTCTATTCTCAATGCTTCTTCAGCTGCTTTTCTGAAATGAAAAGGTCCAAAATTTAATCATCTTTGGAAATTCAGACATCTTACAATATTATAGGATTTGAGGCTTATAGGGGTAAAAAATTGAGTAAATTGTGTATAATGCTCATACTGAAGCCACTTCATTTCAGGGTATTTTTTCCTTTTTTTTGTTGTTAAGAAAAGATGCTATGTTATACTTTAAAAATTTTTGGCTATTAATTAGGAAAGCTGTCAAAATTAATAAAAGATTGTCTAACTTGAAGTTGAAATGGTAAATGGGAAAGTTGTACCATTTTCCCTTCTGAAGTCAGAAATGTTCACAGAAAATGTTAAGTGACAAAAAAGTTTAAAAAAGACTATGTATAATATAATTTTAATTTTGTACTTAAAGTTTATATAAATGATGATCAAAAGCCTAGAAGGATACTAATCAAGCTATTAATAGTAATTATCTCTGGATGCTGGCATTATGAGAGTTTTTACTTTTACTTATTATTTTTTGCATTTAAAATTTTTCTGTATTGAATAGATAATTATCTTTGTAACCAGAAAAAATATTTCCTGATTTCTTTTCTTTTCAACACAGTAATAATGAAACTTGAAGAGACTTGAAATATAGAAACTTAAATGTGTGGATGGAATCTGTTTTTCATTAGGGTTGAAGCACTCAGCCTGCCTTAATGGTGAAGACAGGTATAAGGAAAGCTGGTAAGGTGATGGAGAAAGGCAATATTTATTAAAAATTATAATGTGTATACCTTTGACCTAGAAATTCTATATCTAGGAACTTAGCTCTCAGGAATTGGCATATTACACACAAAGAAACATGCATAAGAATGTTGATTGCATCTTTTACAAATAATATAAAAAAACTGTATCAAGTATTCACCAACAGGGGATGCCTTAAGCAGAGCCCTTTCATATCAGCTTCCTACCCTGGGGCAGTTTTCCTGACTATTTTTATAGGTCTGTCATTCTCCATATTCAGTGTTCTTTGCATCCTTTCCCCATCCTGTGAAAATCTAGTTCCTTCTATTCTCTTAAAAGACATTACTACACTACTTATAGGAGATATGTCAGGAAGACATTAATTAAAGCCACTCTCTCTTTTTTTTTTTTTTAAGATTTTATTTATTTAGTTTGTGGGGGGAGGGGCAGAGGGAGAGCATGTGAGAGAATTTCAAACAGATTCCCTGCTGAGTGCAGAGCCCAAGTCTGGCTCGATGTGGGGGGGGAGAGGGATGGGGGTGAGGTGGAGGAGGGGGGCTCTCACAACCCTGAGATCATGACCTGAGCGGAAACCAATAGTTGGAAGCTTAACCGACTGAGCCACCCAGGCACCCCTTTCATTTACTTTTTATCATATTATTTCTTCAATTTGTGGATACTGGTCAGCAAAATTATTTAAGTCACAGATAAATACGGTAAAAAAAAAATAATCTTACCTGCGCTCATTTTTTTACAGTGTCTTTTGAGAGTAGACGTTTGTTCTAGAATAAGTTTGATTTCAGGCCATGAAAACATCCACAACTCAGTACTTTAGACACTGAAAATATTGGTAAACCTGCTGTTTTTCTTAGAATTAATTAGAATTAGATCTATTAGTAGACCACAGTTTTGATATTAAAGACATTTCATAAATGTAACTTGTAAGTAGATATTTAATAGCTACAAAAGATTCATTAACTTGTTTTATGATGCCAGGCATATTTTACCTTGCTGCTTCTTCCTCTCTTTTTTTCTTTTGTAGTTCATCTAATAATCTTCCTAAAATCTTAGAGTCAACTTCAGTCTTATTCTCTAAATACAGTCTATTAAGTAAATATTTTCCTGAAATACAGATAAAGAGAATAACACTAATTTTGAAGCTCTATACAGTGAGAAACATTTTAGAAATTAACAACAAAATATTATTCCTGCCTATATCCAAATATATTTCTTCTAAGCATTTATCTAAATATAGCCCAGTTTCTTTAAAATATCGAGACTGCTGAAATCCTTTCTAAGAGGTATATATCGGCGTGGTAAAAATAACTAAAACATGAAAAGAGGTGGTGTATCATATTTTCCCCCTGGAAACTCTCTTTTCAAATATATTTCCTTAAAAGGCAAGATGACAGAATATTCTTAGCTCCTATGTCAAAGTTTATTTGATCATATATGTATGGGTGTATTTCTGGGCTCTCTACTTTGTTCCATTGGCCTAGGTGTCTGTTTTTATGCCAGTACTATACTGTTTTGATTATGATATCTTTTTTCAAAGTGGCAGAATAATTAAAATTTAGTTCTGCTATCTTTATGTATTTAATATTTCCCATTGGAGGTGAATAAGGACTAATATACAGTCTTTACCCTCAGCCTTATATATTTTTCATTTAGAAGTTAGAGTGCTGACTGAGAATGGGGTGTTAAATTCTCAGCTCCAAAGAATAATTGCAAGGGCCTGATGGAACATCCAGTGATCTAGCACACCACTCCTGGCCATCTCGTTGCTGAGTGGATGCCTCATTCCGTGTACCTCTAGGTTGTGAAGGGATTGCTGGGAAGATATTTGTACCTAGGGAGAGTGAAGAGTTTTCCATTTTGTATTTTAACTAAACATATTATCAGCAACAAAATCTTCACTTTCAGAATTACATGATAAATATTTACCAACCATTGTTTTCTGTATCTGATAAACAGATGACTAAATCAGGTATAATTCCTTTCTCAATTAAGACTATCCACAGTTCTTTTATAGCAGGGCAGTTGTCCAGTATCCACCCTCCATACTTCGGGGCACCAGAAAACCTATTCGTGTTTTCTCCAACTACCTGTGAAAAATGACACACTGATATTACGATCATAGCCAGAGAAGTCAAGGATACTACTTTGATATATTGTTTTTGCAGGCCCTAACCAATTATCTTTTGAATTCCTCTGACTCGAAAGAAAAAAGAGTCACTTAATTTTAAAAGAGACATTTAATTTTAAAGCAATAAAGCTATCTGTTTAAAATTAAGAATGGAAGGCAAAAGCCTTTATTAAATAAAAATAACAGTACATTTTTGCTATCTGTTATTCTGCATTATAGAATTCAGATTCTGATTTAGGAGGTCTTGGGCTCAGGAGTGTGCATTTTGAACATGCTCCTAGGTGACAGTGGTCCGTGGACCACTCTTTGAGTAGCAAGGGCCCAGTCTAGCTTGTCTGTTTTAGTGACAACACTCTTCACTTCCCTGTTGCTTTTCATCCCTTAGTGTGACAGCTGAGAAGGTACTGACATGGTTACCAAAAGCAGTAGGAAGCATATTGCATGGAGCACTGGGTGTTATACGTAAATAATGAACCATGGAACACTACATCAAAAACTAAGGATGTACTGTATGGTGACTAATATAACATAATAAAAAAATTTTAAAAAAAGTAGTAGGAAGGAATCGGGTCAAAACAAACCTTGCAGGTGCTTAGGGAGTTCTGCTAAACTCTGCCCCCAACCCCTCTTGGGAAGTGCAGTAGCTACAGCTTCAAGGCAAGTATGGAAATTAGTAATGTGGACTTGTGAATACACCAACTCTGAGCAGTTCAAGTTTGTGTGTTATCAGGTAATCACAGGATATTTGAAGTCAAAGGGGAAGAGATGTCACGAGGACGGGTATAACTCACTGGCCTCTGCAGAATTTAAGATTACCTACTTTATGAATTTCCGTCTGAATGAGGACTCTTTTTTTAAACATTCTTTTTAACTTTTAACTTCTATTTAAATTCAATATAGTGTATCATTAGTTTCAGATTGAAGAGGCTTTTAAAAAAAAAGAATTTTAAGCACTTTGAAATGCTTAACAGAATTAAGGAAAAAAAAGAGAAAGCTATAAAAAAGAAATATAAATGAAATAAGTCAGACAGAGAAAGACAAATACTGTATAATGTCATTTATATGTAGAATCTAAAAAAATTGAACTCATAGAAACAGAGAAAGATTGGTGGTTGCCAGAGGCAGGGATGGGGGTGGGGAGAATGGGTGAAAGTGGTCAAAAGGTCCAAATGTATAGTTTTAAGATAAATAGGTCCCAGGGGTGTGATATTCAGCCTGGTTTGACTACAGTTAACAATACTATATTGTATATTTGGAAGTGGCTAAGAGAATAGATCTTAGAAATTCTGATCACACATACACAAAACTAAGTATGTGAAGTGATGTGTGTTAACTAAAATTATTGTGGTAAACATTTCACAATATATGCATATATCATATCATTGTTATATACCTTATATTAATACAATGTTATATGTCAAATACAACTCAATAAAACTGAAAGAAATACACATGGTTAATGAAAATTTTACTGTCCAGTTTCAATCAAAGATATAAAAATGAAAACACTAAGATATAATTTATAATTTCTCCATCTCATTCAAATTTTTTTGAAGAAAATTAATGCCATCATAGTATTTTACCAAATGAATAGATCTTAATCTGCTTAATCATTCTCTCACTGGTAAAGATTTACATAATTTATAATTTTAATATAATACTGTGATGAACATCTGTATATACAAATCTATGCCCAAATGTTATATATTTCTTTAGGTTAGATTCCTAGAAGATGTGTTTTTAGGTCAAAAGGCATAAAGGAATGAATATCTTAAAGGTCTTTCACACACATTGCCACCTTGCTTCCACAACATCTAAATCAATTTTCACTTCTCTTATGTGACTATCTCATTATAGCCTCACTGGTATGGATTATTATACATTTAAAAAAATATTTGGCAATTTGACAGGTAAGAATTTATATCCTACTGTTTTAAGTTTCATATTTTTCTTGAAATTTGAACATTAAAATTTTCGATTAACCATTTGCATTTCTTCTTTGATGAAACAATCTGTTTTTATCTTTTGCCTGCTTTTATTTTAGGGTATTTCATTTTTCTTGATTTGTAAGAAATCTTTACATTAAGGAATTAATGTCATATTTATTATAAATATTTTTTGACCTTAAATTATGATTTTCATGGTTTTTTTATTCATAGAAAGAATCATTAAGTAGCCTCTTCATTGAGCTTTTGCTTTACGGGTTTTTCCACTGTGTTTGTGCAGGTCCAAATGCGGAAGTTGTCTTTCTGACTTTATCTCAAGTGACTCTGATGGAAGGGCGAAGTGAAGTATTATGGGCACAGCCACTGCTTCAGGGAAAGAGGTCGCTGACCCCAGGTGGGGGGCAGGTGCACAAGGCACTCAGGCCTGGACATTTCAATGCTGAGGGAGGGAAAGTTTCGGGAGGTGAGGACTTGGGTGTCTGAGGATACAGAGGTTTTGGACATATCAGCAAAACAGCTTCGGTGTAGGAATCTATTGAGGAAGATTCCCCAGTTGAGATAATTGAGGAGAGAAGGGGGAATCTTCCTTAGGATTTTAAATCTGAAAGAATTCCAGAGTGTATGGCCCAGCAGAGGGGAGGCAGGATTCTGAGCCTTGAGGGGCAAGTGGTAGAGAGGGGGCCCCAGGGAAGCCTTTGTGCATAGTCTGTGTCTGGCCTGGCTGTCACCAGAGCCATGGATGCGGGCTCTCAGATGTCTGACCAGCTGAAAATAAAGTGGCATTATCTTTGGACATCCTCAGGGGAGGGGTGAGTAGGAGAAAGTATTTAGAAAAATGGTATAACATTTTCATGCACTATTCATCCTTCTATCCTTTTGTGATTTTAACTTAATAACATTTTTCCCTGGCATTTAAACATGCTATATTTCTGGATTCCCTTGTTCTATGCTATTTCATGTTTACTTTTAATTTTATCACCTGTGAATAATATATACATATATGTGTATGTGTGTGTGTGTATATATATACACACAGACATATGTTTATCACTTGTATATACAAATATTCATCACTATGAAAAAGATACTTAGAGGGAGTGCAATTGGGAGAATCAGAGGAAGTACATGCACAGAGAGACATGGGGGGGGCGCAGAAAAACATAATGACCATGTGAAGAACACAGATACCAGGGGAGACATGGAGATGTTTTAGAGAAAAAAAACCATGTGGGGGCACCTGGGTGGCTCAGTTGGTTGAGCGTCTGCCTTCGGCTCAGGTCATGATCCCAGGGTCATGGGATTGAGCCCCACATCAGGCTCCCTGCTCAGCGGGGAGTCTGCTTCTCCCTGTTCCTCTGCCTCTCTCCCCAGCTTGTACTCTCTCTTTCAAATAAAGAAATAAAATCTTTAAAAAACAAACAAACAAACAAACCCCGTGACAAGGGAAGCAGAGGAAAAATGATGTATCACACAAGGAAGGCTGCAGTGACTGGAGAACAGGCTGTGGTTACAATGTGCAGCTGGATAGGTCATGGGCTAGAAAATGTGCACTGGCAGGTTTGACACAAAAGCCTCACTTCCCTTGACGTTGTCCCCTTGACATTTTTCTGTGAGTTATGGGACAAATACCTTTGGCATAAGTCTATGTAACAGCTTCAGATTGTACAGAACAATTGTGCAGAACGATAGTAGCAGAAAGACGTTCCCAGGGTCCCCCAGACTCTGCTTCTATTGTGTGCTCTGTAGCTTGTCAAGGCGGAAACCAGGTAAAAGTGCAAATGATTTAGTGTGGAAAAAAATTTCTGTGCATTCTCCATTGCAAGGGAGTGCAATACAGAATTCTTTCTCTTTGGTAGAAATGACACCTATCATTATTTCTGTATTTTTAAGGCTGCAAAATATTGTTAAACTGTAATTCTAAAAGATTCTAAAAGGAGCTGAGATACAAATGTGTTTCAGAATCTTCCTTAACCCATGACTCCGGGGAGCCATGCCTAACTCTCCAGTTGGCAATGAAATAAAACCTATTCACTTTTCCTGGACAGGATCATACATCGGGCCCAAATGCATCATTCATACTTGTTCTGCATATGGGCTATGAGCTTCAAATCAGAAAACGAAATTTAGTGGGAGGTACAATAGAAAAAACAGGATAAAAAATGATTACAGAAACAACAATTTGAAAACAAAATAGGGCCACAACACTATCTAAAATAGCACCAGGAGGAGGAGTTAAGATGGCAGAGGAGTAGGGGACCCCTTTTTCAGCCGGTCGCGAGTCGAGTTGGATAGGTACCAGACCAGCCTGAACATCCAAGGAATCAGCCTGAGATGCAGGAAGATACATCTGGATCTCTACAAATGAACATCTCCAGCGCTGAGTATTGAGGTACGAAGCGGGGAGCCATGAAACCGCGCACAGATATCGGAAGATAAACGGAAGGGGGAGGGAGCCTCCGCGTTCGGGCGCCGGGAAGCGGTAGCCACCTGCACGGGGGAGTGGGAAGACTCGGGGACCAGCACCTGCGAGAGAGCAGACTGAGACCGGAAGCCGGGGAACGCACGCGACCAGACTGAAAACCGGAGCTCCAGTGTGCTCACTGGAACCAGACCGAGACCGGGAGCTTCGGGAGAGCGTGGGGCGCAGCTGGCAGCTGGCGGTGTTAGAAACACAAAGGACAGAGATGCGCCGGCCCTGGAAGTGAGGGCTGGGACGCTGGGTGTGGGGTGCACATCCCGGGACGCTGCAGGGTTGAGCAGCACCAACAGAAACAGAGTTAAAGTGGCCAGAACATCAGTGGAGAACGGTCTGCGATCCCTCTGTTCTGAGACAGAGGCTGAGATTTGGCCGCTGCTGCTCTGACTCTCAGAAGAGGCACAGCAAACCGCCAGGGAAAGCCGCCAGAGAACAAAAGCCTGGAAAGACCGGCTCACAGTATGCCCACCCCCATCCCCTCTCTAAGGGGACACGGAGACTCTACCCAAACAGGGTTGCCTGAGTATCGGCGCAGCAGACCCCTCCCCCAGAAGGCAGGCTGAAAAGTCAAGAAGCCCACATCCCTAAGATCCCTATAAAACAAGGGCACACAGCCTGGGTCCCGGTCAATAATTTGGGCTCTGGACAACCCCGCACCCTCTCCTCATCAGAATGACGAGAAGGAGAAATCCCCCCCAGCAAAGAAAAGACAATGAGTCTGTGGCCTCTGCCACAGAACTAATGGATATGGATATAACCAAATTATCAGAAATGGAATTCAGAGTAACAATGGTCAAGATGATGTGTAGACTTGAAAAAAGTATTAACGAAAATGTTAATGAGAATATAGAATCTCTAAAGGTGGAAATGAGAGCAAATCTGGCAGAAATTAAAAATTCTATGAGCCAAGTGCAGTCAAAACTAGAGGCTCTGACGGCCAGGGTGAATGAGGCAGAACGTATCGGCGAATGGGTTAGTAGAAGAGAAAGCTAAAATAGAATCTGGACTCAAAAAAAATCCATGCTCAAGAATGTAGGTTACGGGAGATTACTGACTTAATGAAACGTTCCAATGTCAGAATCATCGGCATCCCTGAGAGGGTGGAGAAAAACAGAGGTCTAGAAGAGATATTTGAACAAATTATAGCTGAAAACTTCCCTAATCTAGCAAGGGAAACAAACATTCGTGTCCAAGAGGCAGAGAGGACCCCTCCCAAGCTCAACCACAACAAACCTACTCCACGTCACGTCATAGTGCATTTCGCAAATATTAGATCCAAGGATACAGTATTGAAAGAGGCCAGGGCAAAGAAATTTCTCACGTACCAAGGCAAAGGTATCAGAATTACGTCAGACCTGTCTACACAGACCTGGAATGAGAGAAAGGGTTGGGGGGCCATTTTTAAAGCTCTTTCAGAGAAAAACATGCAGCCAAGGATCCTTTATCCAGCAAGGCTGTCATTCAGAATTGATGGAGAAATAAAGACCTTCCAGAATCGCCAGTCATTGACCAATTTCGTAACCATGAAACTAGCTCTACAGGAGATATTAAGGGGGGTCCTATAAAAGTAAAAAAGCCCCAAGAGTGATACAGAACAGAAAGTCACAATCTATAGAAACAAAGACTTTACTGGCAACATGGCATCATTAAAATCATATCTCTCAATAATCAGTCTCAATGTAAATTGCCTAAATGCTCCCAAAAAATGCCACAGGGTTGCAGATTGGATAAAAAGACATGACCCATCCATTTGCTGTCTACAAGAGACTCATTTTGAACCTAAAGATACATTCAGACTGAAAGTAAAGGAATGGAATACCATCTTTCACGCCAATGGACCTCAAAAGAAAGCTGGGGTAGCAATTCTCATATCAGATAGATTGGATTTTAAACTAAAGACTATAGTTAGAGACACAGAAGGGCTCTATATTATTCTTAAAGGATGTATCCAACAAGTGGATATGACAATTATAAATATATATGCCCCCAACAGGGGAGCAGCAAGATACACAAGCCAACTCTTAACCAGAATAAAGAGACATATAGATAAAAATACGTTAATAGTAGGGGACCTCAACACTCCATTATCAGAAATAGACAGAGCACCCATGCAGAAAATCGACAAAGAAACAAGGGCTTTGAATGCCATACTCGATGAGTTGGACCTCATAGATATGTATAAAACCCTACACCCCAGAACCAAAGAATACTCATTCTATTCTAATGCCTATGGAACATTCTCAAGAATAGACCATGTTCTGAGACACAAAACAGGTCTCAACCGATACCAAAAGACTGAAATTATTCCCTGCATATTCTCAGACCACAATGCTCTGAAACTGGAACTCAACCACAAGGAAAAATTTGGAAGAAACTCAAACACTTGGAGACTAAGAACCATCTGGCTCAGGAATGATTCGATAAACCAGGAAATCAAAAATCAATTTAAACAATTTATGGAGACCAATGAGAATGAAAACACAACGGTCCAAAACCTATGGGATACTGCAAAGGCAGTCCTAAGGGGGAAATACATAGCCATCCAAGCCTCACTCAAAAGGACAGAAAAATCTAAAATGCAGTTTTTATATTCTCACCTCAAGAAGCTGGAACAACAACAGAGGGACTGACCTAATCCACGCACAAGGAAGCAGTTGACCAAGATTAGAGCAGAAATCAATGAATTAGAAACCAGGAGTACAATAGAGCAGATCAACAGAACTAGAAGTTGGTTCTTTGAGAGAATCAATAAAATTGACAGACCACTGGCAAGACTTATCCAAAAGAATAGAGAAAGGACCCAAATTAAGAAAATTATGAATGAAAAAGGAGAGGTCACAACCAACACCAATGAAATTGGAAGGATTATTAGAAACTTTTATCAACAGCTTTATGCCAATAAATTAAGCAATCTGGAAGAGATGGAGGCCTTCCTGGAAACCTATAAACTACCAAGACTGAAACAGGAAGAAATTGATTTTTTTAAACAGGCCAGTTAATTATGAAGAGATTGAATCAGTGATAAACAACCTTCCAAAAAACAAAACTCCAGGCCCGGATGGTTTTCCTGGGGAATTCTACCAAACATTCAAAGAAGAAATAATACCTATTCTCCTAAAGCTATTTCAAAAAATAGAAACAGAAGGAAAGCTACCAAACTCATTCTATGAGGCCAATATTACCTTGGTCCCCAAACCAGGCAAAGACCCCATCAAAAAGGAGAATTACAGACCGATTTCCCTAATGAATATGGACGCCAAAATCCTCAACAAGATCCTGGCTAATAGAATTCAACAGTACATTAAAAGGATTATCTATCATGACCAAGTGGGATTCATCCCTGGGATGCAAGGGTGGTTCAACATTCGCAAATCTATCAGCATCTTAGATTTTATCCAGAAGGAAAAATTCAAAAATCATATGATTCTCTCAATAGATGCAGAAAAAGCATTTGACAAAATACAGCATCCTTTCCTGATTAAAACCCTTCAGAGTGTAGGGATAGAGGGTACATTCCTCAAGCTCATAAAAGCCATCTATGAAAAGCCTACAGCAAATATTATTCTCAATAGGGAAAAGCTGGAAGCCTTTCCCTTAAGATCAGGGACACGACAAGGATGCCCACTCTCGCCTCTATTATTCAACATAGTACTAGAAGTCCTTGCAACAGCAATCAGACAACAAAAAGGGATAAAAGGTATCCAAATCAGCAAAGAAGAAGTCAAAATGTCTCTCTTCGCAGATGACATAATACTCTATATGGAAAACCCAAAAGAATCCACTCCCGAACTACTAGAAGTTATAGAGCAATTCAGTAATGTGGCGGGATACAAAATCAATGCTCAGAAATCAGTTGCATTTCTATACACGAATAATGAGAATGAAGAAAGAGAAATTAGGGAATCCATTCCATTTACAATAGCACCAAAAACCATACGTTACCTTGGAATTAACTTAACCAGAGACGTAAAGGACCTATATTCTAGAAACTACAAATCACTCTTGAAAGACATTGAAGAAGACATAAAAAGATGGAAAAATATTCCATGCTCATGGATTGGAAGAATTAACATAGTTAAAATGTCCATGCTACCCAGAGCAATCTACACTTTCAATGCTATCCCGATCAAAATACTGATGACATTTTTCAAAGAACTGGAACAAACAGTCCTTAAATTTGTATGGAACCAGAAAAGTCCCAGAATCGCCAAGGAACTGTTGAAAAGGAAAAACAAAGCTGGGGGCATCACAATGCCGGATTTCGAAATGTACTACAAAGCTGTGATCACAAAGACAGCATGGTACTGGCACAAAAACAGACACATAGACCAATGGAACAGAACAGAGAACCCAGAAATGGACCCTCGGCTCTTTGGGCAACTAATCTTTGATAAAGCAGAAAAAAACATCCAGTGGAAAAAAGACAGTCTCTTCAATAAGTGGTGCTGGGAAAATTGGACAGCTACATGCAAAAGAATGAAACTTGACCACTCTCTCACACCATACACAAAGATAAACTCCAAATGGATGAAAGACCTCGATGTGAGACAGGAATCCATCAAAATCCTAGAGGAGAACATAGGCAGCAACCTCTATGACATCGGCCAAAGCAACCTTTTTCATGATACATCTCCAAAGCAAGAGAAACAAAAGATAAAATGAACTTGTGGGACTTCATCAAGATAAAAAGCTTCTGCTCAGCCAAGGAAACAGTTAAAAAAACTAAGAGGTAGCCCACGGAATGGGAGAATATATTTGCAAATGATGCTACAGATAAAAGACTGGTATCCAAGATCTACAAAGAACTTTTCAAACTCGATACGTGAGAAACAAATAAGCAAATCATAAAATGGGCAGAAGATATGAACAGACACTTTTCCAATGATGACATACAAATGGCTAACAGACACATGAAAAAATGTTCAAAATCATTAGCCATCAGGGAAATTCAAATCAAAACCACACTGAGATACCACCTTACGCCAGTTAGAATGGCAAAAATTGACAAGGCAAGAAACAACAATTGCTGGAGAGGATGTGGAGAAAGGGGATCCTTCCTACATTGTTGGTGGGAATGCACGTTGGTACAGCCACTCTGGAAAACAGTGTGGAGGTCCCTTAAAAAGTTAAAAATTGAGGTACCCTATTACCCAGCCATTGCACTACTGGGTATTTACCCCAAAGATACAGACGTAGTGAAGAGAAGGGCCATATGCACCCCAATGTTCATAGCAGCAATGTCCACAATAGCTAAATCGTGGAAGGAACCGAGATGCCCTTCAACAGATGACTGGATTAAGAAGTTGTGGTCCATATATACAATGGAATATTACTCAGCTATCAGAAAGAACGAGTTCTCAACATTTGCTGCAACATGGACGGCACTGGAGGAGATAATGCTAAGTGAAATAAGTCAAGCAGAGAAAGACAACTATCATATGATTTCTCTCATCTATGGAACATAAGAACTAGGAAGATCGGTAGGGGAAGAAAGGGATAAAGAAAGGGGGGGTAATCAGAAGGGGGAATGAAGCATGAGAGACTATGGACTCTGAGAAACAAACTGAGGGCTTCAGGGCGGGGTGGGGGAATGGGATAGACTGGTGATGGGTAGTATGCAGGGCACGTATTTTACATGGTGCACTGGGTGTTATACGCAACTAATGAATCATCAAACTTTACATCAGAAACCAGGGATGTACTGTATGGTGACTAACATAATATAATAAAAAAAATTAAAATAAAAAAAATAAAATAGCACCAAATTACATCAAATACCTAAAAATAAACCTAATGAGAGACACAGAAGTCCTTTCCACTGAAAACTACAAAACAAGGCTGGGAGAAATTAAAGACCAAGATAAGGTGAGGGTATTCTATGCTCATGGACTAGAAGACCCAGTGTTATGAAGATGGTAGTTTCCATCAAATTAATTTACAGATTTAATGCAAATCAATCAAAACCCCAGCAGGTGTGTGTGTGTGTGTGAGAAAGTTGATGATTCTAAAATTTATGTGGAAGTAAAAAGAACCTATAATAGCCAAGATACTCTTGAAAAAGCAAGCAGAACAACACAACTTATGACACAGGGAAGTA
This sequence comes from Ursus americanus, assembly GCF_024610735.1. NCBI lineage: Eukaryota > Metazoa > Chordata > Mammalia > Carnivora > Ursidae > Ursus > Ursus americanus. The sequence continues at coordinate 26,662,884 of NC_142137.1, forward strand.
TGCAGTGACAGGAGAAACAAGCTGTTGAAGGATTCTGCCTTCCAGATTTCAAGATTTATTACAAAGCTACAGTAGTTAATATGCGTGGTAGTGGAGTGCAGTAGACAAATGTGCCCATGGAACAGAATGGAGTGTCCAGAATTAGACCACACAGATATGGCCACTAAATGATAGTGGGGAAAGGTTGGTCTTTTCAATAAATGGTGCTGGAGCACAAGTGGATATCCATATTAGAAAAAATGAAATTTGATCCTCATTTTGTGGGTTTTTTAAAAAATCCATGTAAAAGCATATAAGTATGTATGTATGTATGTGTTTGTTATTGAAGTATAGTTGATATACAATATTAGTTTCAGGTGTAGAGCATAGTGATTCTACAATTAAATACATTACAAAATGCTCACCATGATAAATGTAGTTACCATCTGTCACCATACAAAGTCATTATAATATTACTGACTACATTCCCTATGCTGTACTTTTCATCCCCTTGACTTCTTTAATAACTGTAAGTTTTTACCTCTTCAACCCTTTCCTCATGTTGTGGCTTTAATTTGTACTTTTCTGATAATTAATGATGTTGAGTACATTTTCATATGCTTATTGGCCATTTGGATATATTTTTTATATACACAAAATTAATTCAAAATGGACCTTAGATCTAAATAAGAAAGCAAAGCAAAATTTACAGAAGAAAACCTAGGAGAATACGAATACATATCTTGCTGATCTCGGACAGCCAAAGATTTGTGAGACAGGACATAAGAAGCACAAACTATGAAAGAAAAAGTTAATCAATTGGACTTCATTCAAATTAACTCCAATTATTCAGAATAAAAGATATTTGTAAAGATGGTTGCAATACATCTATCAAAGGACTTGTATTCAGAACACATAAAGAACTGCAAATGAAAACAAAGATAAACTATTAAAAATGAGCAAATGACATAAAGGAGCATATCTCTTTATCTGGCTACTTTTATTTTAAGGAAAAAAAATTTTTTTTTTTTAGAGCAGTTTTAAGTTCAGTCTAGCTACTTTTTAAGAACAGTCTTACTACTCACAGAGACCATCAAAACTGATGACAGGTCAAACAGTCTCCTGCACAGGTCTCTGTTCTCTTGAGAAAGACAATCTGATATGAGATTTGATGTTAAAATCTCATGTCATTTAGACTCCTCCACAATCCCAGAGTGGCAGTTTATCATCTACTGACACTATATACATTCCTATCAGAGGTGTTTTAGTACTCCTTGTAGATCTGTATCCTCCAGAATAAACTCTGAAGAGAACGGAGGAAATCTTCAGCGAAGGGCAAGGATGGGACTTCACAGTGCTAAAGACGTCCCTCACTTGCCTGTCTCTCCTCTGGGATACTTTGTCTCACTTTCCATGCAGCGATGACAGCCCTGACGGTAGGTGGGATTCCTACCTATATATCTACTTACCACATAGTAGATGATAACTCAAATACTGGATTATACATCAACCTTCCTCACCTGACTGATGGCTTCTTAAAGAGCTATGTTTAATTCATCTTCATAACCCTAGAATCTAGCACATTACAGGGCAAATAGTAGGTTCTCAGAATGTTTCTGAAGGAACTGACGACAGAACAACCTGAAGAGATGCAGAAGAAGTTGAAAGATCTCTATGGGAAGCTCAGAGGGGGACAGCAACTCACCTTGGGTACAGCCTGGGGCTCAAGGAGCCCACCCAATGTGTTACAGAGTGGTTCTATACTCTCATAGAATACTTTTTTTCTTCTCACATAATTTTATTTTTTTATTTTTATTTATTTATTTTTAAGATTTTATTTATTTTGACAGAGACAGCCAGTGAGAGAGGGAACACAGCAGGGGAGTGGGAGAGGAAGAAGCGGGCTCCCAGTGGAGGAGCCCGATGTGGGATTTGATCCCGGAATGCCGGGATCACACCCTGAGCCGAAGGCAGACACTTAATGACTGCACTACCCAGGCGCCCCGCTCACATAATTTTAAATTACATAATTTTCAAATTACAGAGAAATACCAAAGAAGTTCACTCAGAGTCCAAAACAGATTTGTTGTCTTTGACTTTTGCCATGAATGCTTACTCAAGATCTCTGTACAAAATAGACCCATGTGGATATCTTGTTCTTTATAAACCAAAGATAAACCTTCTGATTTGCCAGTGGTAGGACATAGCATCTGAGGCTTTAATTTCCCCTTCCATTGGACAATCAATTGTGTGTCCACCCGTTTCCCCTATGAATGTATGTTCAAGGTGGTTGGATGAAATAAGTCAGCTATGGAGTAAAATTTGTCTCAGTTTACAACTAATTAGCTCATAGATGAAATATCTAACTTTGGTACTGGCTTCATAGGCACCATATTTTAATGAACTGAATTCAATTAAAGAAAATGAAAATTAAAGAAGGATTAATTTCAAAGCTATGAAATTATATTGCATAATTGTTGATACATTAGAAACTACCAAAGAGTATAAAGATTTGGATCTGGATTTCTTACCTCTCTGATGACTTCCTCTAAGATTTCAGCATGTTTCTCATATGGCTGTTCAAAGTTCATATCCTTTGCCATTTTCACTGTCTCTTCTATCATAGAAAGAACCTCTGGGTGCTCTGCAGTTACTTCTTCTATTGAGTCTTCTAACGCATCTAAAGTAAGATAACCTAATGCCATTAATAATTTTAGTAGACAATGCTACTTGCAATAGAACATGATTATTAATACTTGATCCAAGAAACTACTATCTTTGTGTTACTGCAGTACATGCTCCAAGAAGGGGGAAATAGACTGGGGAAGAAATGTCAAGTCAGGAAACAAGAAACATCAGAGCAGTAATGAGTTGACTACAAAACCACGAAAAAGTCTTCTACTTCAAAAACAGCAAAGTGATTTAAAAGACAAATGACCCAGTGTGGAAAAAAATATGAAAAATAAGTAACTAATACAGAAAGTTTTTATAGAAACATATTAACTGATAGAACGATTTAGAAAAATGAGCAAAAGACAAAAATGGTCACCTCAGAAGAAAAGTATAAATGGTTAACAAATATTAAAATACTAAATTTCAGAAATAATCAAATAAAAATTGCTGTTATATATATTTTTTAAAGATTTTATTTATTTATTTGACAGAGAGAGAGACAGCCAGCGAGAGAGGGAACACAGGCAGGGGGAGTGGGAGAGGAAGAAGCAGGCTCCCAGCAGAGGAGCCCGATGTGGGGCTCGATCCCAGAATGCTGGGATCATGCCCTGAGCCAAAGGCAGACGCTTAATGACTGAGCCACCCAGGCAACCTTGAAGTTATATTTTAAAAGAGAATATACCAAGGAAACAATAACACATATTTTGTATATTACTGAGGGGAACATAACTTGGAATAACTGTAATGCAAAGCAATTTGACTCTGTTTATAACTTCATACTCATTAAACTAGTGATTACACCTATGTCAACAGGCAGACAATGAAAAAATTCATTAAAACATTATTTGTAGTAGTGAAAAAAAATCTGAAAAATAAGTTTACAACATAAAGAACTACTTAAAACTATTACCTATAAACAGGGAAATAGTGCAGTAATTTAAAACGAGGATTAAAATATTTCCTAATGAAGTAATATAATTAAATGTTGTATTACAAATAAAAAAGGTAAAAATAGTTTACATTGTATGCTCTCAATTATGTTAATATATGAATGGAAAAATTTTATAAGGGTAAATAGCACTACATGGTAACATTTCACAGCTCAAACTCTAGGTTTGTGATGTTCTGATTCCAGTACATCAAAGTAGACAGATTTAAAGAAAGAATTTACTGGAGCGCCTGGGTGGCGCAGTTGTTAAGCGTCTGCCTTCAGCTCAGGGCATGATCCCAGTGTTCTGGGATCGAGCCCCACATCAGGCTCCTCCATTGGGAGCCTGCTTCTTCCTCTCCCACTCCCCCTGCTTGTGTTCCTTCTCTCACTGGCTGTCTCTCTGTGTCAAATAAATAAATAAAATCTTTAAAAAAAAAATAAAGAATTTACTATCCTATTAGTTTTTTTCTTCATTCTAGTAAATCTATTTCTGTTCTATAGCTGTTCGATTTAAATCTGTAAGAGAAAAGCAAACTATTTTCAACCTAAGTGTCCAATTTGGGGGATAATTTTAAGTTTCAATATAAACATGATAAAATATGAAATAAATGGAAATAAAATCCGTAAGCATGACATGAGCCATTCATTTTGTTACCATCTTTACCAGTTTTAGAGGCTTGGTCATTGAGGACATTTTCTGAACTCTTTTTGTCTTCATTGTCTTCTAAAAAGCCATCTCTTCGGGATTCATGAGTGAACACTGCATGAAAGAGTAATATGCTTTATCAGCTAATCTGTTCAGATTAGGAAAGATTTGGCCAACAACATCAGCAATATATTTTTTTACCATCTTCATCAAATGAAAACCGCGACTCTTCTAAGCTCTTATAGGCATCAGATGGGGACTTGGCATATTCTTTCCTTCCAAATTCTCCTTCAAGTACTCTTGAAGTTGACTGTGCTAAAAGACAGTAATGGGCTGTGTTAGCAAAATATGGTTGGGGTGGGGAGACAGGGATAGTGATTAAAGCTTCTGGTTTCAAGACAGACAGACTTGAATGTGAGTTCTGACTCAGGCAGTGTGGCTTTGGCAAATCATTTGATCTCTCTGTTTCAATTCTACTGGGCAAAATGAGGATGATCTAGCCAAAAGCACTGCTGTAAGGATTAAATGAGATTAAACAGACTCAAACACTGAGAAAATGCTCAGCGCACAGGAAGCCTAATGCATGTTAGCTGCCATCTTCTGTATTACAGAATTTTTTATGTTAAAAAACCTCAATAATCTCCACTGACAAATTTTTCTTAAAAGTATATTGGGAGTGAAATCAGCAAAACTAGCAAATTAGTGGAGGCAGCATGAAAATTCCAATAAAAAAAATTTTAAGGGAAGAGTGAAGGGGGGGTAAACAGAAGGGGGAATGAACCATGAAAGACTATGGACTCTGGGAAACAAACTGAGGGCTTCACTGGGATAGGCCGGTGATGGGTATTAAGCAGGGCACATATTGCATGGTGTACTGGGTGTTATACGCAAATAATGAATCATGGAACATTACATCAAAAACTAAGGATATACTGTATGGTGACTAATATAATGATAAAAAATTATTATAAAAAAAAGAAAGAATAAATTTTCATTTCTTAAAAAAAATTTTAAGAACCCTGCTGTCAGATTTATTCTAAACCTGAATTCTAAATTATGGAATTTGAGAAAGAAAAAGAGACTTTTAAGTTTGCAGGGTATGAGAGATATCATCTATTTCTATATTCTGATGGGAGAAAGCAATTTGTGGAAAGGTCTAAAATCTATGATTTCTTGCCATAATTTGATGTGAAAGGATATCGCCACAGACACCAAGAAGCATCATCAATTACTGTTCTTCTTCCTAGAGGCCAGCTAGTTCCTTCTTGATCCAGGTTTTAGTTAAATGTCCTCTTTTCGGAGAGGTCTTTCCTTGCTCATCCTAACACTCCAGCACTCCTGCCCCAGTCACTGCCTGACCCAGTACTGTGTTATATTTTTTCTATCCGTTCACTTGTTCCCACCCCCCCTCCATTAAAATGTAACAACCACAAAGACAGGAGTTTCACGTGTCTTGCTCACCTCTGTAGCCCAGTGCCTAGAATCATGTCTAACACAGAGTACTAGGTTGAATGAATTAATGAATTTATTTTGTCCTGCCTTAAATAAGTTGAATAAAAAGCCATCTTAATAGTCTTTGCCAATATTTCTCAAGCTTTGGTTTGTGAATTGTCCATGAGTTTTTAATAAACTTTTGGTTTTCATTTTGAAGATAATATACTAAAAACAAATTCATTCTGGATCACCTGGAGGATCGTTTGGACGCCATGTAATTTTTTAATTATTATGTTCAATTAATCAATATATAGTACATCATTAATTTTTGAGGTAGTATTCAACAATTCATTAGTTACGTATGATTCATTAGTTGTGTATAACACCCAGTGCTCATCACCACACGTGCCCTCCTTAATACCCACCACTGGTTATCCCATCCCTCCACCCCCCCTCCCTTCTGTAACTCTCAGTTTGTTTCCCGGAGACCATGGTTTGTCTCCCTCTCTGATTTCTTCCCATTCAGTTTTCCCTCCCTTCCCCTGTGGTCCTCCACGTTATTCCTAATTTTTTAAAAAAGATTTTATTTATTTGAGAGAGAGCGGGAGTGCACACGAGTGGGAGGAGCAGAGGCAGTGGGAGAAGCAAACTCCCCCCTGAGCAGGGAGCCAGGAGGCAGGGCTCAATCCCAGGAGCCCAAGATCATGATCTAACCAAAGGCAGACACTTAACCAACTGAGCCACCCAGACACCCCAAGGATGGCATGTAATTTTAATGTTGATCTTTTTGCTGTTGTTTTTGTAATCCTTTGGGCACCATGTTGGACTCTTTTACTTGTTTATACGCTGCTGAGAAAGAAGAGACAGATTTATTAGGCAAATAACCTGTTCTTACCTAGCAAAAGCTCAACACTGCCATGTAGGAAGAGATAATTTCCTTGCTATTTAAATAGTTTCAAGCACAGAAAATGATAGAAGCTTCCCAATTTGTATAAAAAGTTTTCCTCATCTGTAAAGAGTTGTGTTAATTGATCACTAAGGCTTCTTCCGATTTCATTGCCTTATGACCGTTCTAAACTTGAAATTAATATTCCCCAACTAGAAAAAACTAATTACAATTGGGGCTGACACACGTTGACATCACAAAACAGCGGCAGCAGCAGCAGCAACAATGTAAACTCCACAAGAATCAGGTGGAGTGCTGTTGTCACAATTGGTGTCAAGAAAGGTGTAAATTCTATTCAGTCTCTGCCCAAGCAAGCAAATACACAAAAACAAATCCAAATTTGGAAGCTCTTTCTGATTCTTTTCCTTAGAGGTCTAGGACTGAAATCTTTTCTCTATCTAAGAGTCAGGTTGATGTATATTCACGTCTTCAATTATTAAGAGGCTGCACCGTACAAGGTGTCAGGGATACCAGGGCGGGCAAAGCAAGTCCCAGCTCTTGGGCAGCCAGACTGAATTGCTGACCTCTACTTGGAACACACACGTGACAGAGATGGTTCACCTTGTCTTTTAACCTGTAGTTTTACGAAGAGCTGCTCTCTCACAGCTTTAATCGCTGCTTCAGTGGCCTCTGCTATCGTATCTCTCACTAACGTTTCAAGGGCTTTATCAAAACGCGGTTGAACAAGCTTGGCGTAGTCAATGACCTGCGAAGAATATTTGAGAAAACCAACAGAAGCACATATCACTATGAATATTAAACACATCATTCAACTATATCTATTTCTATATCTATACTTATCTACCTCGAACATTTTAAAGCCACTTGAGGTATGTTATTTTCAGAATTCAATGATTTTTTTTTTTTTTACTGTGGCAAATATTTTGGTTTTATGGGTGATAATCTTACACACATCAGTACACTGTATGTATTTTACAAACCCAAAAGTTGCACATGAGATGTGATGACCATGGACGTGCTTTTTTAAAAATTTTTTTAAATTAACATACAATGTATTATTTGTTTCAGAGGTACAGGTCTGTGATTCAGCAGTCTTACACAATACACAGTGCTCACCACAACCATACCCTCCCCAACGTCCATCACTCAGCCACCCCATCCCTCCTACCCCCTTCCCCTCCAGCAACCCTCAGTTTGTTTCCTGAGATTAAGAGTCTCTTATGGTTTGTCTCTCTCAATGATTTTTGAGTACATGCTTTCATAGAAATTCAGTCATACTTTTCATGTAGTATGATATACTTAGATATGTACCATGCAATATATACTCAAGTTACACGTATTTTTTTAAATTACTTTTGCATGTATAACTTACATATAATAAAAGGCATCCATTTTAAGTATACAGTTTGATGAGGTTTGACAAATATATACACATAAGAACAACTACAATCAAGATATAGAACATTTATATCACCCTGAAAAGTTCCATCATGCTTCTTTATAGTTAGTTCCTGGCCCCTGGCTACCACTTTGTTTTTTGTCACTATATATTAGTTTTGTCTTTTCTAGAATTTCATATAAATGGAATCATACAATATATAATCTTTTTCAAGCTTTCTCCCCTTAGCACAATGTTTTTGAGATTCACCAGTGCAACTGTATATATCAATAATCTGTTCCTTTTTATTATTGAATAGTATCACTGTGTGACTATTTCACATTTGCTGTTGTTGTTATTGTTTTTTAATTCATTCATCTTTGATGGGCATTTGGGCTTTTCCAATTTGGGGCTGTGATAAGTAAACTAGTAATGAACATTTCGAGGTAGTCTCTTTGTGGACATAGGTTTTTATTTCTCTTGGACAAATGTCTAGGAGTGGAACTACTGGGTCATATAGTAAGTGTATATTTAATTTTATAATAAGCCGCTAAACTGTGTCTAAAGTGGTTGAACTATTTTGCATTCCTACCAGCAATTATGGAAATTGCAGGTACTCTACATCCTCACCAACACTTGGTTTTGTGAATCTTTTAAATTTTAGCCATTCTAGTGGGTGTGAAGAAGTATCTCATTGTAGTTTAAATTCACATTCCCCTAATCACAAATAAATATGAGCTTCTTTTATGTGCTATTGGTCATTCACTTACCTTCTGTTTTAATTGTATGTTCAACTTTTGCCCATTTAAAAAACTAGATTAGAATTCTATATATATTCTGAATATAAGTCCATTGTAAGGTAGGTAATATACTTCATGCAAATATTAAGATCTTAGAAGTAGATTTCTATATGCCTTTTAAGTTTAAATAATATTTCCATACTTCTAGATTCCATTTTGCTTTTTCTTCAATATGCTTGTTTTACTTTATTCCATGCCAAACAATATACATCTACACCATCATTTTTTTAATGGATGCACAGTATTGTATTAGATGAGCATATTATACCTTATTTAGCTAAAATGCTAATAATATATACTTACTTACACATGTTTTTGTTATTATAAACTGGGCTATGATAAACACAGTTATGTATATATCTTTAATAGTTTCTTTCGGAAAAATTTATTTAAAAAAATCTACAAAGGATATGTATGGACTTTAGGCTCTTAACGTATTTCTAATTGTCATCCCTAATGGTTATACTCTCACCAGTAGTGTATGAAAATGTACCTCTCCCCATCCTAGCCACACATCAATATTGGGTGTTAATAGTGATCTTTCAACTCCAACAGTGAGATTGACATGGCATCTCTCTGGTTTTTTGGCACCTCTCTTGTTATCAGGGAGGTGATAACCCTTTTCTCCCGATTAATGGCTATTCTGTTGTATCTATTATTTTGTGAATTGCATATTTGTTATTTTTTTCCATTGGGGCTTCATCTGCGTGTTGATTCATAAGAGCTCTTTAATTTTAAAATTATAATTCCTTTGTCTGACACATATTGTAATGTAATGTGAAATGGCAAACCACAGAGTGGTAGGAAATATTCATAATGCTTATTATCAAAAAAGAACTTGTATATAGATAACATAAGGAATTCCTACCAATTACATGCAAAAGATATTTCAAATGGGCAATAGACTTGAACAAATAGTTTAAAAAGAGAATACCTGAATGACCATTAAACAAAAGAAAAAATGTTTAACCTTATTATTTTCAGGGAAATGCAAATTAAAACCATTGTGAGATACACCTACTAGAATGACTTAAAAAGACTGACTATAATGATAGCTGGCAGGAATGTGGAATAACAGAACTCTCACACACTCCTGAGAGAGTTGTAAATTGATAGAATTAATTTGGAAAACAGTTTGGCATTATCTACACAAGTTGAATGTATGCATACTCCATGTCCCAGGAATTTTACTGCTAGATATATCTCCAGAATATATTAAGACATCATGTGCGCCCCATGAAACATGTACAAGAATGTTTATAGCAACATTATTCATAATACCCAAGCTGGAATCAACCTAAGTTTTATTAACACCCAAATGGATAAATAAATTATAGTATAATTAAATCAAGAGAATATACTAAAAAAATGCATGAACTGCAGCTATATGCAGTAAAATGTATTAATAACATGCATAAATATCACAATCATAATGTGAAGTGAAAAAAGCCAGGCACAAAGAACATAAATTGTTTAAATCTAGAAAGTTAAGAAAATACGCAAAACTGGGGTGCCTGGGTGGCTCAGTCGTTAAGCGTCTGCCTTTGGCTCAGGGCGTGATCCCAGTGTCCTGGTATTGAGCCCTACATCAGGCTCCCTGCTCTGCTGGGAGCCTGCTTCTTCCTCTCCCACTCCCCCTGCTTGTGTTCCGTCTCTCTCTGGCTGTCTCTCTCTTTGTCAAATAAATAAATAAAATCTTAAAAAAAAAAAAAAGAAAATATGCAAAACTAACCTATGATATTTAGATGTACACTCACGTGGTAAAACCACAAAGAAAAGAACAGAGTGAATGCCATAGGAAGTTAGGAAGTTCAGGGCAGCAGTTACCCTGGAAGTGGTAAGAGGACTGGATTGGAGTAAGGAGGAATAAGAGGAAGAGGAGTAAGTGGAAGGAGTAAGAAGACTGATATTGGGAAGAGACGTGAGGGGGCTTCCAGGGTGGTGGCCATTATTTGACATGGGTGGTGGTTATATGGGGATTTGTTTTGTGATAATTCACTGAGCTTCACTTTCGTGTTTGTCATATTTCACAATAAAAAGTTAAAAACAAATAGAAAATGTTACCCCTGCGTTCAAAGGAATAGCACTTGGAATCAGTTCACACCCCTTCCCAGGGCTGCACTGCTCTGATTATGCCTTCCGCCCCCGTCATCTTAGGCCTTCCCCCCCTTTGCTCTCAGCACACGGTCCTTTGCAGAATTCCACTTCATTCCAGTCCCTCATGAAATCCCTGGGCTCTGTCTTCCAAGAATATCCCCAATCTGCCTGCTTCTCACCACTTCTACTGCTATCACTCTGGTCTGAACTAAAAACAATTTCTCTTCACTTTACTCAGGGTGGAGAACAAGGTCCATGAGGAGAGAGGCCAAGGAATTGACAGGCCAGGGTGTCTGTCACCAAAGAGGGGCATCTTTGCAGATACTAAGAATGATGGCAGGAATGACTGTGTGGGGAGAGGGACAGAGAGCTAGGAGGACTGGGACCCAGGAAACAGGAGATGAGTGCAACCAAGACAGGTCATGGGTGGCACAGTCTGCGTGACGTAACGGCCAAGTCTGGGGGCTGTTGTAGAGCAGGGACAGGCTGTAGTCTCGGCAGCCACAACAAGGAGCCAGGAGGCCTTCCCCACTCCGAGTGTAGTGGGACAATTACCCAACTAACAGTGTAAAATTAAGAAAACAGAGTACAAATCCTGTGAATCCAAAAGTCCTACAAATTACAATCAAGTACAGACAGGTTGTTAGCTAGCTGGATAAGTAGTTACCTTTCCTTTGTAGTTTTCTGCAAGCAAATTGCAAAGTGTTGTTTTCCCTGAAGACTGAGGCCCAAATACGAACACTTTAAATGGTGGTGCCGGCATAGGTGGGAGAAGATAGGGACGTGGGTTCAATAAAAATGTTTTTAATGCTTCTTCTGATGACAGACAGTATATTTTACCTAGAAAACTTAAAATATGCCATGATCATAAACAACTGAAAAGAGGTATGGGCAGGTTTTAGAATTAAGTTTTGAAAATCTTACTTACCTCACAGAAAAATCTGGTAATCCTGGGTAAATGTTACCTTCTTTTAAAGTCACAGGGCACATACGTCCCCATCTGCTTCTCTGCCATCTATATCTCGGTGCAATAAGTTTATAAGATGCAAGAGTATGGAACAGCTCATCCTGTCAGTAACAAATACGACACTAAAAATGTGGGCATGGTTTTGCTAAAATTAACAGTATTAAGTATGTCCTTTCTTATTTGATAATGCCTTACTGTTTAAGAGATAATTTGGAAAGCAAATTTTCGTTTTTTTCTTAATTGCAACCATCCTGGGGCACCCGGGTGGCTCAGTCGGTTAAGCATCTGCCTTCGGCTCAGGTCATGATCCCAGGGTCCTGGGATCGAGCCCCACACAGGGCTCCCGCTCAGTGGGGAGGTTGATTCTCCCTCTCCCACTCCCCCTGTTTGTGCTCTCTCTCTCTTTCTCTCTCTGTCCAAATAAATAAATAAAATCTTTAAAAAATGTTGCAACCATTCTGTACTTGTCTAAAATTTGATAAGACAAATAGTCTTCCATTTCTGTTATAAGGCCTTGTTTTAAATCTTATCAAGCATTTTCTATTATAAGGTAGAATGAACATAAGGTAGACAGAGTGTTTTTATTATCTTTTTTAAATTATCTGATTTGGAAAAATTCTTATTGAAAAGGTTTAGGGTACCTGGGTGGCTCAGTGAGTTAAGCATCTGAGTCTTGATTTTGAGGTCATGATCTCAGAGTCATGAAATGGAGCCCTGCGTTTGGCTCCATGCTGGGCATGGAGCCTGCTTAAGATTCTCTCTCTACTTCTTCCTTTGCCCCCCCCCCCAACTTGAGTACACATGTACACTCTCTCTCTCTAAAAAAAAAAAAAAGAAAGAAAAAAGAAAAAAGAAAAGGTTTGAAAATGTACTGGATTTTTAGTCAATTTAACTAAGTTTTTAAATAGTACAGTGTCATATACAGATAGCTTTTTTTTTTTTTGCATTTACTTAGCTTGTTCTTAAAATATAAAGTCTCCCTCAGCGATCCTCTGTTGGTGACCTCCAGAGAAGTTAAGAACCACTTCTAGGGACTGCAGATTGCTGAGCAGGGGCCAAAAGAACTGGGGAGAGAGAGTATGGTGGGCAACTGCAGGGGGAAACGGTCCAGGTTGGCTCTCTGCAACCTTCAGATGTAGATTTCACATGTATCTGCCAGCTCCAGAGCTGACTGTGGAGGACAGATGAGAATGGGAGCTATGGACTTGTCTGGACCACTGTTGCATCAGAGAGCAAAGAGGCATGCACGCCCCAGGGATGCTGCATGAATGTCTGAAACTGAAGGCTAAAAGAAGTAGCTAAATGTTAAGGAAACTGTCGATACTTAGGGGAGTTCCATGAGATAGAGCAGCTCATCAATGGGCCACATTGGGCTACCACCCTTCTCCATGGAGTCTACAATGAACTAAGGATTGAAATGTATCTAGTTAAGTCAGGAGGCAGTCACTCTTTCCTTATCATCCTTATTTCTTGTCCAAACTTGGGAAAAGTGTTTGACTAGTAGACAGCGGGCGTTCTTTCAAAGGAAACGTGTTTAAATGGCAGACCATGCTCCTCTCTCAACCTCAAACCCCTGAGGCCACATGTCTAGCAGGTGCTGAGGGGTGAAGAGAAAATGAGCTTTCCAATGAGTGTGATATTACAGTCTAAAAATGCTCAGGATGCCTCTGGTTAAGCAAGGCAGACTGAACACATGTATTTGTATTTGCTGTTTTCCTAAAATTTCACAGAAATGACAGCAGAGAAGTGCAAAAAGAATGAATTCACAAGAACACAGGATGGGAGGGGACAACAGAGGAGGTGACAGCTGACCAGCATGGCTACACATTTTCATCATCTAGAAAGAAGATGGATGGCGGAAATGGACTTAAATTGGCGAAAAGTGAGGGCTCAGGGTTTCTGGTGGCAGGGATGAATGTAGGATGGGCTGGGGACGAGAAATGAGTTGATTCACTTAGCAAAATCCTAGAGGGATTTAGGGTCTCTTGACATCAGGTACCTCTGAAGGGATGACAGAGAGCAAAAGACAGAGGGATTGGTTGAAAATCTTTAAAGGGAGGTGCTAAGGGCCAGAGCTACTCCCCATTTCACTCAGTAAGCCAACTTTTCCTCAATCCTTCCACCACTTCTTCTTTCATCAGAAGACTGGAGGCTTAACTTCCGGAGAGACTGAGAGACTGATCCAGAGGATCTTGTGAGAGGGATCTTGGACACAGTCAGGCAGGAGAAAGCTGGCAGCTAGAGCCACTACACTCAAGCTCTCCTTCCAGTTGAGCCTCTTGCTGAAGAACTTCTGGACCGTTCCATGATCCAGTAACTAAATAGTTAATGCCAGCAGCTTGGCAACACAGCTCTGTTGTAGTTGGGTGAAAGTCCCTGCACTCCATCAGCTAAGTCACCAGGCCCAGTACAAAATGGAAATTCAGGGCTATTGTTCTAAAGTTACTAAGAATTTCATTAAACAAATTATGGAGATCTTCTAAGGATGGGGTCCTGAGCATGACTGTATGGGTTGCTAACCCATGAAGCTTGCCTTGCCCTGCAATACAGCTCTTGGATATTCCGAGTATTACCATTGGTTTTGGGAACTTCAAAAGCATCATCTCATATAATCCTTATAATAACAATATGTGGTAGGGGTTATCATTCCTTTTTTAAAAAGATTTTATTTATTTATTTGTCAGAGAGAGAGAGACAGAGACAGAGACAGAGAGAGAGACAGAGCACAAGCAGGGGGAGTGGCAGGCAGAGGGAGAAGCAGGCTCCCCGCTGAGCAAGAGACCAATGTGGGACTTAATCCCACGGACCCTGGGATCATGACCTGAGCCGAAGGCAGACACTCAACCCACTGAGCCACCCAGGTGTCCCTATCATCCCTTTTTTAATGACTAAAGGGTAGGGTTAAGCAAAGTCTCAGATCTGGTAGGATTTAGATCTGGAATTCAAATCTAGATCTGTCTGATTTGAAAATCAATGCTGTTACCATCTACTGTGCTGGGTGCCAGCCTGACACTGTCCTTCCTCCCACCACATCCCCCAATCCCACCCACACATCCCCCTCCTCTCTAACAGTTCATCAGATATCACAGGTCTCACACTCTTTACCAGGGAGTTCGAGTTCACACTGAGGTCTTCGTGTCTCTCTCACCCCTTTAAACCAGTGGTTCCCATCCCTGGTTGCACAGCAGACTCTGCAAGGAGGTTTTTGGGTTTTGTTTTTTGAATTGTGGGAAAGTATATAATAATATGAAATGTACCATTTTAACTATCTTCAAGTGTACAATTCAGTAGCATGAAGTACATTCACAATGTTGTGACCATCACCACTATCCATTTCCAGAACTTTTTCATTAACCCAAACAGAAGTTCTGCACCCATTAAACAATAACTCCCCATTCCACCCTTCCTCATATAAGTAAATCATATTTGTCTTTTTGTGTCTGGCTTGCACCACTTGGCATGTTTCCAAGTTCCATCCATGCTTTAGCATGTATCAGAATTTCATTCCTTTTTAAGGCAGAATAACATGCCAGTGTGTGTGTGTGTGTGTGCACATGCGTGTGCAGGTGTATGTATGTATGTACATGTATATATATCACTGTTATCCATTCATCCTTTGATGGACATTTGGGTTGATTTTGCCTTGTGACTATTGTGAATAAATCGGCTACAAACATGGGCTTACAAGTATCTGTTTGAGTCCCTGCTTTCAGTTTGTTTGGGTATATACCTAGGAGTGGAATTGCTAGGTCGTATGGTAAGTCTCTGTTTAACGTGTTGAGGAACCACCAAACTGTTTCACCAAATGTTTACGTCATTTGACATCCCCATCAACAATGCACAAACATTCTAATTTCCCTCCATCCTTGACAACACTTATTTTCTGTTTTTTGGATTATAGCCATCCTAATGGGCATAAAGTAGTTTCGATTGTAGTTTAGATTTGCATTTCCCTAATAACTAGTTATGTTAAATATCTTTTCATGTGTTTATTAGCCATTTGTAAATCTTTGGAGAAATGTCTATTTAGTTCTTTGTGCATTTTTGAATTGGGTCGTTTTATTATTGTTGAGTTGTAGGAGCTCTTTATATGTTCTAGATATTAATCCCTCATCAGATATGATTCACAAATATCCTCTCCCATTCTGTGGGCTATCTTTTCACTGTTGATAGTGTCCTTTGATGAACAAATATTTTCATTTTCATGAAGTCCAATTCATCTATTTTTTTCTTTTATTGCCTGTACCTTTGATATGACTTTGATATCCTGTTTTGTTTTAATTAATGCCAGAGTCCTATTCCAGATTCTGCTTTAACTGGTCTAGGCATTAATATATTTGAAGAGCTTCCTAGATGATACTACTGGGCTTTCAGGGCTAGGAGTCACTGCTTTAAACATTCCCATTACCCTGGTTTTCTAAAAATCACCTACCTTTACCTAAAGGGCATCCATCCAAAGTTCTTCGAAATACAGGAACGTCTAATCAACCTTGTCAGTTAGGCTCCCTCAGTGTCCCGAACTTTATTTATTTTTAAAAAATATTTTATTTATTTATGAAAGAGAGAGAGAGAGAAAGCACAAGTGTGGGAGGGGGGCGGGGGGGGCAGAGGGAGAGGGAAAAGCAGGCTTCCCACTGAGCAGGGAGCCCAATGTGGGGTTCGATCCCAGAACCTGTAAATCACGACTCAAGCAGAAGGCAGAGGCTTAACTGACTGAGCCACCCAGGTGCTCCTCAATGTCCAAACTTTAAAGTAGGGGTTCTTAAACTTTAAGTAGTTATAGGAATCCTCTATGGATCTTATAAATATATAATTCTGGGTCTCACCTCTAGACATTCCAGTTCAATCAATCTGGAATCTGAGCCTAAGGAATCTGTATTTGTAGGAAGCTTCCTGGGTGATTCTTTTGGAGATGATCTGAGCTTTCAGGGAGAAATACTGCTCAAAGGATATGAATAATGACCCCGGTATACACAGTATACACAAGCATAACTTCTACCCTTTCATGAAAAACAGGGCAGGCATCTTTAGTCATATATCTTATGAACTATAACCTTAGGCCTATGCATACAATAATACATATATTTTTTAAGTAGGTTCCATGCCCTGTGTGGGGCTTGAACTCACAACCCTGAGATCGAGAGTCACATGCTCTACCAACTGAACCAACAGGCACCCCACATACAATAATTTCTAAGGACAAACTTTCTATCTGGGAAATTCCCCCAGGTTTTATGGATACTTTAAATTTTTCCTTTGATGATGACCAGGGAGAGGAGGCTTGGCACACAGACTCTCTGATCAGGCCCACCGTTCTTCCTCTTCAGCGCTAGATAACTGAAGTCCCAGTACAGATTGTGGCTGTGCTTTAGATGTAGGGATGACACAGTACAGCATCACAAAGTAACTGCTTCCTTCAAAGATTGTTTTATTTGAATTATGATATCTATTGATGATTCTAGTATCTGTTTTGTTTTTGTTTTTTTTAAAGTTTTTATTTATTTATTTTGACAGAGAGAGAGACAGCCAGTGAGAGAGGGAACACAAGCAGGGGGAGTGGGAGAGGAAGAAGCAAGCTCCCAGCGGAGGAGCCCGATGTGGGGCTTGATGCCAGAATGCTGGGATCATGCCCTGAGCTGAAGGCAGAAGCTTAACAACTGAGCAACCCAGGCGCCCCTAATGATTCTAGTATTTGTTTTCCAATTTCTATTCATACAGGTGAAATTAAGCTTCTCAGAGTGGACCAAATCCTCCATTTAAGGGCCTGAGAGTGGGGGATCTGAGT
This sequence comes from Ursus americanus, assembly GCF_024610735.1. Taxonomy (NCBI): domain Eukaryota; kingdom Metazoa; phylum Chordata; class Mammalia; order Carnivora; family Ursidae; genus Ursus; species Ursus americanus. The sequence goes on from NC_142137.1 coordinate 26,680,481, forward strand.
GGATTAGTCAGGTAGGCATCTGACTCTTGGTTTTGGCTCAGGTCAGGATCTCATGGGTCGTGGGATCAAGCCCTGTGAAGGGCTCCCTGCTCAGCGGGGAGTCTGCTTGAAGATTCTCTCCCTCTGCCCTTCCCCCTACTCATGCTCATTCTCTCACTTTCTCTCTTCCAAATAAATAAATAAATAAACAAACAAACAAATAAATAAATAAAATCTTTTTTAAAAAAAGGCCTGAGAGCTTTTTTTAGCACTTAGCAATTATAATTTGAACACTGTCACATCCATAATACATCACTGTCAGGAACACGGTAGTTATTTTAAAAATGGGTTGAATGATTGAAGGAATAAATGAGTGCTTATGGAGTTGAGGGCTTTTATTTGCTTTTATTTGCTTCCTTGGGTGTTGCAAAATCTTAAAAATGAACTTGGATTTCTTTCTCATTATCCTTGTGGTTAATCTGATTTAATTGTCTTTGTTTCAATACTTTTGCTTAATGTTCACAAAAATATTGTGCCAATATTATAGCTTCTTCCTAAAACTCAAATCCATTTTTATGAAAGGTATCCTGAAACTCCTTTTATACTTTGAAAGGATACATTAAATTAAGGTCACAACATTTAATAAAAAGATAGACTTTCCAACAGTTAAAAATAACTTACATTTTCCATTATGTCAGTAATTTCTTCCTCTGCACTCTGAAGTTTCGTTAAAACAGCTGCTCTTTTTAGGTTCAGATATTTAAGTCGGTCCATAACTGTCTAAATTTGATAAAGAACAAATATTTAAATACATTGACATTTGAACATCTTAAATATTCTGAAAAAGTGATGAAATTATGAGTAGAATACTTCCTTGCCTCTACCTTCTGGTGGTTTGCCGGCAATCTTTGGTGTTCCCTGGCTTGTAGATGTATCACTCCAATCTCTGCCTTTGTTGTCACATAGCCATCTTCTCCCTACGTGTCTGAGTCTCTTCTAAGGATACCCGCCATATTAGGTTAGGGCCCAGCTTAATGCAGTATGAACTCACCTTAACTTGTTTATATTTGAAAAGATCCTGTTTCCAAATAAGGTCATATTCAAAGGTATTGGAAGTTAGGACTTCAACATATCTTTTAAGGGAACATAATTCAACCCATAAAGTCTGCCCTCGGGTCCCCAAATATTCATGTCCTTAGAGGTCTAGTTCTGTGGGACCTGTTCCGGCAGAGGGAATACAGCCATGTCAAGACAGAGGCAGATACTGGAGTTATGCTGCCATGATCTAAGAGCTGCCTGGGACCACCAGAAGCTGGAAGAGGCCATGTTGGATCATCCTCTAGAGGCTTTGCAGGGAGCAGGGCCCTGCCAACACCTTGATTTTTTAATTTCTATCCTCCAGAACTATAAGAAAAAAGTTTCTGTCATTTTAAACAACCTAATCTGTGGTACTTTGCTATGGCAGAATTAGAAACTAAAAGGGACACCTTGCAGAAGGATAGGAAACATTGACTCTGAGATGAGAGATGGTGGATTGACAAAGTTCTGATGGTGAATGGTAATCTGTGGTAGACTGTATTATTTGTTCATAATTTATCCTTCCCTCCCTTCACTTGCTAATTCCCTAGCTCACTGTGGGTAGAATACACTTCCCTAGCCCATTGGTATTGAGCTTTTCCACATAACTTGTTTTGGCCAATGGAATGGACAGAAAGGCCAGGGTGCCACTGGCAAATGAGGCCTGGCAAGGCTTGGCAAGTTTCAACCAGGCCTATCAGAGCTGCTTCCGTCTATCTTGAGAAAAGTGTGTCTTGTGTTATAAAATCCAAATTTTGGATATAATTTGAAGGAAAAGCCTGCTTGGATGTAGGATGTGAGAAAAAGAGAAGAGCAGCTTGAAGAGTGGATTCAACACTTAGCAAGAAGGGAAAACTGCAGGAAGAGCATAAATGGGGCAGGTGGTGGTGACAGTGGATCAGAGGGTTTTTCTTGCATACTTAAATCTGAGATAACTACTGGGCATCCAATTGGATACACAGAGTAGCAGTTGATTATACAGGTGTGGAATTCAGAGGAAAGGTCTGGGATAGAAACACAAATTTAAGAGTTACCAGCATTTAGTAGGGCAGACAGAGAAGAGTGCACAAAGATTGAGCTCTGGGATTCTCCAACATCTAGAGAGATGTAGAGTGTCCCATGAGGACACTCTGGAGTGTAACAGTAATGTGGAGTATATTTATTAAAAAATAGTAGTGTAGAGTATATTTATTTAAAAAACAGCTTCACTGAGATACAATTCACATATAATTCACCCACTTAAAGTGTATAGTTCAGTGGTTTTTAGTATAGATTTGCACAACTATCACCACAATGATAGTTAAAATACTTAAAATACTTTCATTACCCCAAAAAGAAAACTTTTACCCATCAGTAGTCACTCCACATTTATCCTGAGATCTCCCATTGTGGTAACCCTTACCCCAAGCAACCACTAATCTATTTTCCATTTTAATAGGTCTGCCTATTTTGGATATTTTATATAAATGAATCATATGATATGGGATCTTTTGTAACTTTTCTTTTACTTAGTGTGTGTTCAAGATTCATCCAGGTTGTAGCATGTATGAAAACTTCATTCTGTTTTATTGCTAAATGATGTTCCACTGTATAGATACACCACATTTTATTTTTCCATTCATCAGTATATGGACATTTGGCTTATTTCCACCTTTTGGCTATTGTGAATAGTGCTGCCATGAACCTTCATGTATAAGTTTTTGTTTGAATACCTGTTTTAAATTATTTTGGATATATATACCAAGAAATCGACTGCTGAGCCGTGTGGCAATTAAACATGGTAATTCCGTGCTTAACTTACTGAGGATCTACCAAACTATTTTCCAAAGTGGCCACACCATTTTACAATCCCACCAGCAACATATGAGGGCTCCAATTTTTCCACATCCTCACAAACACCTGCTGTTGCCTGGTTTTTGTTTGTTTTTGAATTTTAGTCATCTTAGTGGGTGTGAAGTGGTAACCCATTATGGTTTTGGTTTTGGTTTGCGTCTCCCTAATGACTCATGGTAAGCATCTTATCATGTGCTTATTGGCCATTATTTGATTTTACTTTTCTTTGAGGCACATTTTGTTACACAGAGATTTTAAATTTAAATGTAGTTTTGATTTAAATATGGACAGAGGAATAGGTATAACATCATATTTTTAAGCGTCAAGAGGAATTTTCCAAAAGTAAGTGGTGTTAAAATGTAAATATATTTCTGATGTTTATTAAAATAAGTACAATCCAGTCAGTAACTTTTTGATTTTCCAAACCTTGGGATATCCTTAAGAACATTGCACTTACCATGAAGAGCTCCTCTGAGGGTTTATTTCCATCTAGCTCAATGAGATATTGGGAATTGTGTTCAGCCATTACTTCCTGCAGAAAATAGAAACCTTATAATCCACGATCATTGGCAAAATTGAACACAAGATCAGAATCTTAACATACTATGAAGAAATCTTAAAAGCTAAATTGTTTGCTTTATACATGATATAATATATATTTTAAGTGCTCTTCTGCAAAAGACTCATTCAGTCTTATCATGAATTTTATTCTCTTTCTGATTTTTTTCTTTTCATTTTTTCTTTACATTGATACTTTAGAGTTCTTCCAAATAGAAAATGTTTTGGGGCATCTATTTCTTTGCATATATTCATAGAATAATTTCTACCAGTCTGATCATTGAAAATGAGATTGGTTTGTTTTACTTTTTATTCCCCTAGCTATCAGAGAGGTTCAATATTTAGATATCCATTTCTGTACACCATCTAACTATAACATCTGTGCATTTTTTAAATCAGATTGTTTCTTTTCCCTAAAATTCATGGAATGTCTTTAACCCATATCAATTGCAAATATTTTATCATTAATGATAAAAAAGATTTATCTTTTTGACTTTGTTTATGGAATCTTCTACAATATAAAACACTTTTATAATAAAATAAATCTGTTTTCATTGTTTCTGGATTTCCTTTCTTGCTTAAACTAGATTTTCTCTATCTCAAGATTATATTAATGTTCTTCTAAATTTTCTTCCGCTATTTTTTTGTTTTTAATATAAAATCTAAAATCCACTGGATTTCATTTTTGTACATTTGCAACGTTGAACTCTATTTGAGCCCTGTATTCCCAGAAAGTAGGAAGGATTGAGAGATAAGACCCATCTCTACCCTTCTTCGAGGATTCAGATAAGATCTGTCTTCATCCTTCTCCATCATTCCCTAAGACTTGAGGATATTTCCCTTGTTTACCTCCCCCCATAAAACCCCGAGGTCCCCTTCCTTTTCCTTGAGATGTTTCTCATTAGGGAATGTTCTCCCTATTACAATAGCCTGAACAAAATCATCTCCTTAATTGTCCAGGGCATTTTGTTTTTCACAATATTATGTGCAGTTGGGTTCTAAGTGCTTCTTGTTCTTTTAGATGGCACATTATGCCTGTATTATTTATTTAAATATAAATAGCCATGTTCCGAACAAGAAAGTACATAATGCTTTTCTGTATTCAGATTCTTTTCTTAAGCTAGAATCTTAAGAGTGGACTTATTAAGTCAAAGTGTACAAACATTCCTAAGACTAAAACTACATACACCAGATCAGACCAGGAGTCAAGCTGGGATTCAAAGACAGATAGGAATGAGAACTTGGCCTTGGATTACTCCCGAAACAAGCTATAAACCAGAAAATGGTGCTTCTATTTGCCTTCCTCATGTCTTTTGGAGGAGCACTGAATTTTGGTGATCTTGGCCTCCTAAGTGAATTGACATGTCAGCCAGGTCAGAGGAGACTAGAATTGCAGGCTCCTCCCTTTTATGGCTTTCCTCCACCTTCCTCTACATACACCAGTACCTGGAATTACCATAAAAGGCAATTATCTTACTATTCATCAAATGTCATGTAGGTTTTGGACTTCTAGGATGGAAGACTTGGTCCTTATCCTTAAAGAGACCTTCTCATGCCCGTGAATATAGTTTTTGAATTTTCTGAACCTTATTTTAATTATGCTTCATTTCACCCTCAGTGCCAACACTTAAGGAGTTTGCAGGATATTTCTGTTTAAAGGAAGAAAGAACATTATAGATAGACAAGCAAAGTACTCTTAAGAAGCTATGTATAAAGGCCAGGAATAGAAGAGGAGATAGGGAGGAATAAAAGTCATACATAAGAAAGAAATTAAATTTGGTTCCCCTTTTGGGGGTGGACAATGAGAATGAAGATGGTCCACTCATTTGTCTATAAACACATATAAGCTTTATAAGAGAGCATGAAACAAATCCTTTTAGTTTCTCTATCAGATGGGAAGAGGCAACTTGAGGACTATTTTTTGTCTTTGTAGTTCCATTGCTCAGCATGGTGTGTGGCCAAATACCCAAGTTTGATAAATGTTTGCTGAATAAATCTCCAACACAAATTTGGCAGAGTCTGCCCTGGACTTTTGACTGTATAAAGTATACTTTTCACATAACTGTAACCTTAGTAATCATATTTTTAAAATGCTAATTATTTTAATTAAAACCTTCCTATTCCAATATGTAATGGCCTTAATCATGTTTACATATAATCAACTTTGAATGGGATAACCATAGAAACCAATCTGGGGATAATTCTGTAGATTGCAATTTAAATAAATTAACAATTCCTTTTAGAATAAAAGATGCATCTTAAATGCACACTTGTTTTGATAAACCCATAAATTATGGATTGAAAATGTTTTTACAAAATAGTTTCTTAACATAAGTTTTCTAACTTCCAACCACAATTAATTCCTCTAGTGACTTTTGAAAAATGCAGTTCATTTATCACTTCTCAACAACACCACTGCTTTTTTAAGAGTCAGTTGATATTGTTCTGTGAATCAGCGTTTGGAATGGAAGCCTTATTCTAACAGCAACTTAAGTGGTGGAGAATCAGATAATACAGAGGGATGAAAAAACGTGAAAGCTATTTAACCAGTGAGAGAACACAAATATCAATATTTCTATTTTTATCAATATATCTTGTTCTTACTTCTAACGGATGGAGAATTATTTCCTTATAAAGTTTAACAATGTTTTCAATATTTTCCAAATAATCCTCAGGTCTCTGAACTACATGTTGAAGAATTTCAGCCACCATCTGCATTTCTGCAATAAATGCCTAAATGGAAAAGAAGAGATTTTCAAAATCTTGATGTTAATGATTACTTAATTTACAAGCCGCATCCCTCCCCCCTTACATCTACATGCCTTTTTGGAATGAGAAGCAGGTAGAAGGGAGACTAGGATTTTTATTTAAGAAACACTGAATACCCTAAGGGGCCTTTATCAGATGGAATAAAACTTTAAATTAACTTGGATACTTCTTAATTTTTTCCCCTCCTCAATAAGTAGGGAAGAGTAAGGGAAGAATATTTGATTTTTTAGAGACAGAATCAAGAAATTAGATTTACTCTGAATACCTGAGCTTGTAATTCATTCATTCATTCATTCATTCACTCACTCATTCACTCATTCATTCAAGATTGATGGGTACCAGGCACTGTTGTAGGAGCTTGAGATAAACTAGCGAACAAAATCAACTAAGACCCTGGGTCTCATGGAGCACACATTCCAGCTGGGGAAGACAGAGCAGGAACAAGCAGACAAGTAAATATATAACATGTGGGTGGTGGTAAGTACTAGGGAAAAAAATGCAGGGTAGAGGAGATGAGGAGTGATGGGTAAAAGTGCTATTTTATATCAGGTGGTCATGAAAGGGTTCTCTGAAGAAGTGACATTTGAAGGCAGAGGAAATACTACGTGTAAAGGTTCTTAGCCCAAGGCTGAGCTGGTGAGCTGGTGACCTGGTATTCAAGATCATATTTATCCTATTATTATTATAATTTATTATCTAATTATTAATTCTAGTTTTTATCAGTGCACATCAATCCATATTTATACTATTTGAATCATATTATCTATTAAATAAGCCACTTTATAAATTTTTTGAAATGTTTTAAATACTATTTTAATGGTCAAATAATACATTAATATCCCTAAAAACATGATTATTTAATCATTATTCTATAATTGACCAAGAATGTTTCAAATTTTTCACAATTATAAATAATGTTTCATTGAATAGCTATGTAGATAAATCTTTACATTGCTAATATTCTCCCTTAGAATAGTTCCTAAAAGTAGAATTACTGGACCAAAGATTACACATTTCAAAATGGCTTAATATACATTGTTGTTTTCAAAAGATGCTATCATTCTTCTCTCTCTAGCAGAGGGCTTCACTGGCATGCTCATGTGTTCAGTCAGTACACAGTTTCTTATTAGGCACCTACTGTATGCCAAGCACTGTTACAGAACAGGGGATATAGTACTTGCTGCACAAAGCTTACATTCAGGGGGGTAGACAGACAATAAGCAGGTAGACAAATAACAATTTCAGAAAGTGCTAAGCGCTATGAGGAAAATAAAGTAGGATAAAGGGGTTGGGCCTCTGCTGTCCAGCACAATAGCTGTTAGGCACACAGACCTACTGAGCACTTGAAATGTGGCAAGTGTGAATTGGAACGTACTGTAAGTGGAAAATACACACCAAATTTCAAAAGCTTAGCATGAAAAAAGATGTATCTCAGAATTTTTATGTTGATTATATGTTGACATAATATTTAGGATATATCACATTAAATAAAATATATTATTAAAATTATTTTCACCTGTTTCTTTTTGCTTTTTAAAAAGTAGCTACTAGCACATTTAAAATTACATATGGCAGGAGTATATTTCTATCACAGTGCTGGGTTACAGAGCCACTTGCTGGATGGTCTCTGAGGAAGTCATCCCTGGAATGCGACGTAGGCAAGGAGAAGGATGTAGGCACATGAAGATCAGGAGGAGAGTGTGGTAGGCAGAAGGGAGAGGAAATAGAGCAAAGGCTGGAGGTGAGTTTGCATCGAGCGTAGTTGAAGACTAGCTGGAAGGCCAACGGAGCAGCTGGAATACAGTGAGGAAGAAAGGCAAGACAGCCAGGGATGAGATCAGTGAGACCAGGCCCATGGCCTTGTAAACCATACGAGGGTGTTTGAATTTTTATCTACAAGTAGAAAGTCACTAAGGGTCATTTTTTTAAAACATGGCTCTGGATTTTGTAAACAATGGAATGAGGATGGAGAGGAAAGTAGAAGCCACGAGAACATATACAAAGGTATTACAGCAGTTCGAGGAGATTAACATTTGTGTGTATATAATGGTAAACAGTTTCATGAAATTACTGGCCATCAGCCCAAGTGGGTGTCATGTTTGCATGCCTGACTTCTGAACATGGCTGTGCTACTGGGCAGACATCACAGCAAACCAGGCCCGTGGGGCTGAATTCAGTCTGAAGACACTAATTTGATTACACCCCATAGCACTGGCCTTCACTGTGCTTTTGAAATTTTGGATTAGTTGCCAACTACTTTTATTTTAAAATGCTGATTTTGGCTTCTTTGGGAAAATCAGACTACCTGGTAAAAAATAGGCAGCATTCCCACATGGCGAGAGTTGGCTGGGCTGGAGCTGAGAGGCAGCTGTCCTCTGAAGAAGGGCAGGCACCCACTAGCTGTCCAGGGGAACTTTCTGCACTGATGGAAATGTGTAACTGTGCTGTCCAGTTTGGAAGACACAGCCATATTTGGTCATGAGCACTTGAAATGTGGCTAGTACTACTGAGGAACTAAATTTTAAATTTTATATAATTGTAATTAATTTAAATAGCCACAAAGGACTAGTGGCTACTGTCTTGGACAGTGCTATCTTAGCCTACCCTAGTCCTCACTCTTCCCAATTACGTTCCTGGCTGACATCACAAATTGACATAACCATGGCCCCTGTAACTAAGTGAGCTGTGACTCCTCTATCTTACCGTCTTTAAGATGGTATATTTTATTCACGCTAAAATGATACAATTTTATTCCCATTTATTATGAGGTTTTCCTTTTTTTTTCCTTTTTTTAAAAGATTTATTTATCTTAGAGAGAGAGAGAGAGAAAGCGAGTGTGCGCACACAAGCAGGAGGGACAGAGGGAGAGGGAGAGAGAATCTCAAGCAGACTCCCCGCTGAGCATGGAGCCCCACTTGGGGCTTGATCACATGACCCTCAGATCACGACCTGAGCTGAAACCGAGAGTCAGACACTTAACCAACTGGGCCACCCAGGAATCCTGAGGTTTTCCTTTATAAAAAGAAAATAGAGAATAGATGCTGGCTATTATCTAATGCCTTATTTGCACAGGGAAGATTATTTAATGTTTTTAAATGAATTTTCTTATGTTAATAGGTTTTTCAAATTGAGATATAATTGACACATAATACTAGATTAGTTACAGGTATAAACATAATGATTCGATATTTGTATATATTAAGAAATGACCACCATGATAAGTCTGGTTAACATTCATCACCATACACAGTTAACAATTCTTTTTCTTGTGATGAGAACTTTTAAGATCTAACTATGATTAAAGAACAAATGTCAAAGATTCATTTAACCTGTTAGTGAGAAAAGGAACAGGATGACAAAGCTGAGGTATATATAATGACTGAAATCAGATTGCAAAGCTGGATACAGGCTGTTTCATATCCCACAGGGCAATAAAATTGTAACCTTTGGGGGTTATCTTTTCTTCTGGACAAATGATTTGCAATGTATCCATTTTAAGTTAACATCTGATTTTGCCAAGTGTAGGCTTAATAAAAATGGTATTTATTTATAATACATTTATAATAAATTATAAATTGTAGCAATTATAAAAGTATATAAAATTCCTTAAAACTATAAATTAATTAATTAATAATAGAAATCACAGGTATATTTCTGTACAGCAGGGACTGGCAAACTATGGTCCACCTGCCCAGTGGGCCAAATCCAGCCCATCACCTGTTAACAGATTTCTTCACATCAAATTTTCCTCATTAAGTCATGGTAGAAAATTCTTTTGGTGCTCTATTGCATTATGTTTACAAGCACTAACTTTAGTATTATTTAAACAACATGTATATGCGAAATTGGGCTTTAGATTTTTTTTCTAAAAATCTCTCTTTGCTAGATACTGGAATTGGGATTATGTTAACTTCATAACTTGGATTCTGCCTGGGCCACTTGCTCTCCATATTACCCTGTTTTTTCTTGCTCGGACTCCTCACTCTAGCTCACACAGTGCTTGACACACAGTAGGTGACCAATAACTTTCTGCTGCTATGAAACGAAGCAGCTTAGCTGTTAGGATGTGGAAGGACTTCCGTCTTGACAAGAAGGTTAAACTTGATGGCCTCTAGATTATGATCTAATAGTTCTTGAAAACATGAAATATTTGTTCTATTCCCCCAGATTAAATAAAAATTTAAAATGTAATTTTCTCTAATATCTGCTATTTTGTTTATCCCTGCTATTATTTAATTTAATTCTAGCAAATTTTAAAAATGTAGTATATGGTATTGGGATATTACCTCTTCTTCTTCTTGCTCTTCCTCCTCTTCTCCTTCCTCTTCTCCTTTTCCTTCTTTTTGGGCTTCTTTCCTCTTTTTCCTACGATTCTCAATGACTTCAGGATCCCACTGATCTCTTCTGTATATGTACCCTGTGCTACTGTGCTGCCTTTGCCCAGAAACTCTTTGGCATAGATCGTAGTCAGGGCACTAAGGAACAACATTAGTAATTTTAACAAGCGTCCTCAGTGACACTGATACCAACAGTTCATGCACCACACTTTGAGAAACAAAACTTTAGGACCTTCCTTGCTCATTTTTGGATTTCTTCAGGTCACCTCTCTGTGGTGATGGGATGGGTATTTACTGAAGCAAGACTTTCATTTAGGCTTCCTAATTTTTCACAAGATTTCAACCCTCTCAGGTCATTTTTTAATGTGTATTTGCCCTTCCTTATTCAGCAACCCAGAATACCCGCACTGCAGGTCCTTGACAAAGACTACTGCCTTCAGCTGTCTCTTACTTTCACTTGCAGGAAGTAACGAATATGAGGGTGAGTCTGAAGGACATGCCTCAGAGCGGTGGTCCTCTCACTTCAGTGGACATCAAGAGTCATGTGGAGGACTTGTCAACACAGATAGCTGAACGTCCCTCCCCTCTCCCCGAGCTTCTGAGTCATCGTTCTGGGGTAGGCCCTAAGAATATGTATTCCTAACAAGCTTCTGAGTGCTGCTGATGGAGCTGGCTCTGGGAACATACTCAGAACCACTGCTGTAGTAGATCACTGGCCCTTAATCTTTTTTTTTTTTTTGGTAGTACAGACCCCTTTAGAATATGAGGGAAACTATCAGTTTTTGCTTCAGAAAAACAGACATACACAATAATTTCAGAAGTTTCATAGATGTTTTTGGATTCCTGGATTCTAGGCTAAGAACTTCTGCTCTAGAAATTCCAAGATTTATCCCCAAATAAGGCCAAACCATCAGAGAAATATGTGTTGTATTGAGTTCAGTCTCACATTAGGCCCTCTGATTACACTTGAGTCAAAATGCAGAAACTGCCTGGATACCCATTATCACAGTTATAATATAAAGGAGGTTAAGGGCTTCATTCTCTACATTGATGATTTTTTATATTAAGATCCATGTAAGATACTTCTCTCAATTAAAATTTTAATTCTAATTTCTCTCATCTTGTCTTTTCTGAGGAATGTCTTGTCTTTTCATGGACGTGTGAATTTTATATAACTGGTCACGTTTCCCCTTCTACTTCGGCTCATCAAACTTGGAACCAAATTTTTGCTCCAAATGTAAGCATATGGAGGCTAATGGCCTGTATATCTGTACTCTTGTTCCACCAGATGTTAATTTCCTACACAATCTGTGTTTTCCATGGCTTGGACTTTATATTTGGCTTTAGTTAATTGTTTTTGATCTTTTGTTCTCTCCCTTATACATGTGTGACATTCTCAAGGTCCACCCAGGGATTTTGATTGGCCTCCAACCATGGCTTGTGGTGGGCTGCAGATTATACCATGCTCAGCACCGCAACACCTCCTCTCTCTCACAGCTAACCCTAACACACTCCTGGGGGCCAGCATCGGAGCTGAGGAGCATCTCATTTACTTTGAGCTGTCAGACTCTTTGGGGAATCAGGCAGGTGTGAATATAAAAGCTTATCATTTATTTTCATATAAACAAGCATATAAACTAGCCTCCCTGACTTCTTATCATACCCCCGTGAGACTGTTATTATTTTTGTAAAGAGGAAATCGAGTCTCCTAAATGTCATCTACCACATGCTGTTGATAAAGGAGAGATTGGGAACAGGACCTAGCCTTGATTCTTAATCAACCTAGTAATTCATATGTCCAACTCATTTGCTCCTTCTTTCATTTTATTTAACTGGCAAACTTATCAGGTGTCTATTAGGTACCATGTATTGTGTTAGTTCATGTTTATATGAGTAAGATATGGTTCTTACCTTCAAATAACGCAGAGTCCAGAAGGAAAATGGGCAATTACAATATATAGTAAGAAATACGATAGAAGAGAGCAACATGAATGGTCATCAGAGAAGTATTTAACTTTCCTGTGGTTAGTAAGGTATAGGGGAGAAGGAGGAAGAGAAAAGGAGAGGAAGAGGGAGAGAGAAAAGGAGAAAGTGAGAGTGAAAGAGCGAGAGAATGAGTTAGTTAATATGTGTGCTGGTGTGGAAGGGGTGGTCATCAGGGAAACAGATGATGTTTGAACTGACTTTCAAAGGATGACTATGTTGAAGACTTTTGAAGAGGCAGAGAGGTATTTCCTGTGGATGGAGCTGCAGGTGCAGAAGTACAGAGGTATCAGAAAGTATAGCTCAGTAGTCCCTATGGTTGATATATGTTATTATTTCCTTAACTACTTAATATATTTTTTAAGATTTTATTTATTTATTTGAGAAAGACAGAGAAGCAGACTCCCCACTCAGTGCAGAGCCCAACTCAGGGCTTGATCCTAAGACCCTGAAATCATGACCTGAGCTGAAGGCAGACACTTAACTGACTGAGCCACCCAGGCGTCCCATTAATATTCTTGAAGACATTCCTTGAATTCCAAATATCAAAAAGAATGGTTAACTATAGTAACTAAACAACGAATATCCTTACCTTAATATTGATTATAATATCAGGTTTCAAATTTAAATTTTTAATTAAGTCTATTTGCTGCAAAGTAGTCATGGCATCCTGTGAAAGTGACGGTAGTTCAGTGATAATATAACCTGTTGAGTAAAATATAATTTTTAAAGTTTTATAATGTTATCAACATATGAGAACATTGATTTGTTATGACTTTATAAAATGTCATTTGCTTATTGATGAATATTAATGTAGATCTTAAAATCTGTCAAATATTTTTAATTAATAGTTAAGTTTAGTACAGCTGTGAATAATGTTTCTCCGGTCATAAATAAAAGCACTGAGCTAGGAGGAGACATGTTTAAAAATTCCAAATCAACTTATTTTAAGCACCTGAGGTTTCTAGGGAAGGAAATTCCATGCTAATAATTCTTTGAACATTAGGAAAGCTGTAAAGGTATATTATGGGGGGTGTATAGTGTATTATTTTCTTTCTAAAGCTAATATTTTATAATAGAACATGTACATACATAATGTTTATATAAATATGGGGAGTAATAAAACACCCACGTTCTCCCCATACAGTTTAAAAAAACAGAACATTATCAATATGATTTTAGCTTAGCACATTGGCTTCCATCCCCACCCAGAAACCTAACTCTTCTCATTGAAATACACCACATTTGCTATCATCAATTTCCCTAATATTGTTCTTTGTGTCACTCTCTTGCTTGAGAAAATTTTCTCTTCTTAATAAAGTCTCAATTCCCTCAGAATTAAGGACTTTAGTCAATTTTTCTACTATTCTAATAGGACCGTTTTTCTTGAAAGAACTGACAAATTATGGTTATTCAGTTTTGGCTATTTGGCAGACATTTTATAAAAAGGGAGTGGAGTGAGCTGGTCACTTCAAGGACAACTGACAGTATTTGTTGCCAATGATAAAATTTAAGCAAACAATTCAGATTTTAGAAAACGTGTATCTACTGCCATAAGCTTAACAACTTACCAATTTTTAAAACTTTTCTTGATGAAATTGGTGGTGAAATTAATAAAAGTGATTTTTTGATAGTGTATAATGAAAAGTGTCAACATTTGGAAAACCTGCACAACTTAGTGAGTCAGTATTTTCCAAAATAACCACATCATGGTGCCTCCAAATCATACGTGGGTAAAAGACCCAGTCCAAGTTCAAGACAGGCCAATGGATTTTAATGTAACAGAGTTTGAAAAGTTCCTTCATGTGGTTTCAGTTCTACACTGCTAATAACCTTTAAGAAAGTTCCCTTTGGTGAGTTTTAATGTAGAAGCAAGAATAGTCACAATTATTCTAAAGGCTATTAAAATATACTTCCCCTTTCTAACTACATATCTGTGTGAAGCTGGATTTTCCTCATGTATTTTAGTAAAAACAATATATTGCAACAGATTGAGCAGAAGGAGATATGAGAATCCAGTTGGGTCTTCTCTTAAGCCAGATATTAAAGAGATTTGCAAAAAATAAAAAACAATACCACTCTTCTAAGTTTGTTTTGAAGAATATAATTATTTTTTTTATAAAATATGCTACTAATGTGAACATATGGTTTTGTTATGATTTTTTAAAAATATTTTAAACATTTCTTGGTTTTAATTTCTAATATGATAAATACTGATAGATACAACTCAAGTAATAAGCAAAAGCTCTTTTGGGGCCTCAACAATTTTTATAAGTATAAAGGAGTCTTGAGACTAAATAGTTTGAGAACTGCTACCCTCTGCAATGCCTAGAATAGTATGATTTTAAAAAGCTATTAAGCGTCTGTTGATAGATGAATGAATGCATGTATCTAAAAGCCAATCTCAAAATCCTCTCTTAAGAACATGCTTATTGCATGCTTATTATTATTTTTATTTTACAAAAGCAGACCAACAACTATCATAATAATCCAAAATTCATCAAATCCTTAGGCATTTCTCCAAAGCTTTTTCAAACACGTTACTGTCTGCTAACTATGTGTTGGATGCCATCCAGAGAAGCGATCCTAAGTAGTTTAACCTCAAAAGGCAGAAAGAGAGACCTATTATCTTTGGTTTTGGATATATGAGCTATAATCATGATTCTCTCCTGTCTTGCTATAATCTTTGGTTTCCAACTTGGCATACTCATTTGTCTTTGCTGTTGTCTTTGAAAGACTTTGAAATAGTGGTGTTATCCTAAGACATCCATTCTATTCAGGGTCCCTTGAATGAACCCAACACACCCCTGCAAAAATTAAGCCACTGCATGCTTTGGCATTGTCTCAGGAACTAGGCCAGAACTTTCTCTACTTACCGCCTCCTGCTGCTCTTGCTTTTTGTTTCCCTGGCTTCCTACTTCCCTGGTTTGGTTTGGATCCTATTGTTAATTATCCTCCATTTGATTAACAACCTTATTGGAAACTTGTCAAGACTTTGGGACGTGATCGCTGGCATTAACTCCCCAGTCTGACACATTTTAAGGGTGAGTCCTGTGGTGAGGGGGCCTAGCCCTAGACTGAATTCAACCCTTGCCCAGCTCACCCCTCCTGATCAGACATTTCCAGAGACCATCAGTCTCCAGAGTTCATGCCTTCCCCTTCCAAGCCATAGGGGAATTACACAATACCTCCTTCTCATTCCTTCTGCTGGCAGCACTGCCCACTGTCTGTGTATTACAAAGGGGTGACAGAAAGATGTTTGGCATTCTGTGTGCTGTGCTCTCCAGCACCCTGTGTATTACTATAATCACCGCTACTGCCTGGACAGCTTATCAGACATTTCAAGTGCAACTGTTTGTAGGTATCCTAAACCTCAGGCATACACGTATATTGGAATGAGTTTAAAACTTGGTCTCTTCCCTAGTGGAAGCAGCAGAAGAGTGGGTTGTTTCCATGGGGGCTGCTTCTCGCCTGATAGGCCAGTATTTGGGCTGCCTGAATTTTCTGAGTGATGAGTTTTAGGGCCTTACCCATTGAGAGGTAGCCAGTATCATTGTACCCAGACCCTAGGAATGTATGTATGGAGGAGATGTGGGAGAGTGGAATAGCTTAGTTTTCTAGACCCAATTTTGGATACCCACAAGGATACTTCTTTGTAGACAGATCAGAGCTGCCAAGCCCACTGCCAACCTCTCTAACCCCAGAGACATGTATGAAGATGGAAGCATAAATGAGGACCTCCCCTCTCTGTCCTATCTCCTTGACACCATTACCAAGCCCCTACACTCAATGCTGAAGATGGAAGAATGGTAGACCTCCTGCCACTCCTTGCTGCAAGGCTCTGTATGTACTATCATTGGCAGAGTAGAAATGCTGCAGGCTAGTGTTCAGCCTGCATCACCCCCACCAGGGAAAAACTGAAATACTGTCCATATCACTGCCCAGGGGTAACTACTTGGCCATACCATCCCTTGGCCCCACTTCCTGGTACAGTGGAATGAAATCCTATTTCCACAAAACTGAAGATGGCATGCTACTGCTTTCAGATTAAGTGATGAGAGATTCAGCTATATCAGGTAGCTTATGCCCATCCAGCCCTAATATGTACCTGACCTCAAGTCAGACCCATATGAGTGGACACACTGGAGACCAATGACTTCGGAGATCATCCACAATGTGATATGCTGGGGGCAGGGAATGCCCAGACTAGGGCTGTCCATCTTTACTGAAGAAAATGAGTTTTTCTGGAATCTAGAAACAGGAAGCAGAGAGGGGCTTCTCAGGATGCCCAGGTATTGGCTCTACCATTTTCTCTCGGGTGAGGATGTAGTTCATGGAAGCAGATTTTGGCCCAAGGCCAACACAGCATGATAGGTTGTAAATGAAAGGATTGTAATTACAGCTTGTGTAAGTTATTTCTAAACAGTGATAAAACGTTCAACTCTAAAAGGGCTCTGGTACAGAAAAAAATTAAGATTGAATTTGGCAATATTCTGTTGTACAGTGTCCCCAGCAGCACACATCTGTCTTTAGGGATTTTAGAGTCATCAATTACCCAGCCTCACTCAGACCTGTCTCGGGTTAATATCCCCATTTTGAAAGCTCATCACTTCCAATTTTGCTTCTACCATCTACCAGGCTGGTGGATAGGACCAAACATCAGAAAGACTCCTTGCTGAGCAAAGACTTTTAAACTGCATTTAGCAGGGTGCTAGTTTCCACAGAAATTCCTTTGGGGATGTTACAGAATAGGTGAGGGGAATTTGGGCAGAAGGGGTGCTAGGTCCTGTATCCACCATAGCCTTTAAATAAGCCCAGTTGTGCATGCTTAAAACACAGCCATGCGATTGCATGCTAATAGTGTGGCCCTCAGACTCAAGAAATCATTTATACTGCATTTCCTATGCCAGCTTCTGGAACAAGCAGTGGACAGCAAGTCTACGGGAAAGAGGAATACATTAAATGATACGAGGGGATGCCAGTCAGCAAAATCCAAAATGCAGTAAATTCTTAAACACAAATAACCCGCTTTTTCAACAAAGAGAACACAAGATGATAGAAGGAGGTAGAGGGAATTTATAGTTAAAAGGGACTTGAGACATACCAGTCAATTGCTATATGTGAAACCTGGTTGGATCCTGCTTCCAAAAAAACTCCAAAACAAAACAAAAGAACAAACAACAACAACAACAACACACACACACACAAAACAAAACCCCAAAAAACAAAAAAACAAAATCCCAAAACAGAAACCAAAAAACAAAACTCAAAGATCAGCTAGGAAATAAAAATACACAAGGCAAATAATCAAATCTGACCACAGAGTGGTCAGTAGATGATTTACTGTGAATTTAGTAGGTATGATAATATAATGTGATACTAGGTTTAAAAAAAGTCTTTATCTTTTTGAAATATATACTAAAACATTTACAGATGAACTGATATGATATGAATTAGCTTCAAAATTAAGTAGGCTGGGGGAGGGATGTGGGCAGGAGTTTACATAAAACAAGATTAGATTTGAGTTGTCATGGAAACTGGGTGGGGGGAGGGGGGGAAAGTTTCACATCACTTTCTTTACTTTTGCTTGAAATCTTCCACAAGAAGTTAAAAAGGTTCTGAACATCATGAATGGCATAGCTGAGTAGGTTTATTTTTTCATTTTTTTCTCTTTTTGCCAATATTTATCATTTATACCATCTTTTTGTGAGCAAATTACTCTAAATTTTTTCAAGAGGTAAGGCGAGATGAAGTATAAACAAGAAGATATTTGCCTATCTGTATACATGCTTCAGTTTCAATCACTACACTTTTGGAGGTCATTTATTGACCTATGTTGGAATTCTGTCATTGTCCTTTTTACCTTTTTACTCATTTAACCTCCCACATTCTGGATGTTTTCCCAAGGTCATCTTTTTTTAACACCGAACAATAGATAGAAAGACTGATGTGTAGACAAAGTGTGTGTGTGTGTATATATATTATACACACTATACACACACACACCGTATATAATATATAATATATATATCCTATATAATATATATAACATATATAATAGATGATATTTTTCTATATGTGGATGGATAGATGTAGTTTGTTCTCTATATCATCTGTATGTAGAGAAATCTTTCTACCATAGATATAAATGATACAGACATCGCTTGCACCGATGTCTGCTTTTGCTACTTCCATTATTGATTTGCTTTGGCAATCATGGTTTTTACTTCACTGCATTTTATTTTTATCCCTATGTTCTTAATAGTCACAATGTCCTCCCGTAACTTTCTAAGGATATGAAGCAGCTTGCTAAGTTTTTCTTCTTTCATTCAATAAATCTATTTATTTCAGGTGGATGATTTTCTCCCCAGCACATCTTCATTCTTCTTTCTTCTTTTGCAAATGTCATAGGGTTTGCTCTTTTCTGTTTAGTCATTCTGAGCTTCAGTGGTCTTCATCTTGAGAAATTAGGCCCCAAACCCCTGCTCAGCATCTGTTTGAGCGCAGGGAGACTTCTTGGGTCCAAAATGAGAGGGTAGACTGGGTGAACAGACTGAAGTCTGCCAATATCTCGAGCCAGAGGGTAAGCTGGTGCCATTCAAGTTCCCATTCCTGCCTTGTAAATGTGGATTAATGCAGAGAAGCCTAGCCACGGACAGGACTCAGTAATAAAACTCCGAGTGAATGGGAAAGCAGTCAGCAAAGGCTGTCAGCACTGTGAGAAGGATGAGAGCAGAGTGCTGATGCTTTTGCTGGATAACACAGTGCTCAAAGAAGATCAAACCATTTAAACTTATTTATTCATTTACAAATGTAGAATCTGAAGAATAAAAGGAAATAAATAAGCAAATAAAAATATCTAAGCTGTTTAACTGAATTCAGGCTCTGGAATTCCTGCATCAGGGCAAAGGAAAAGAGCAACTCCAGAAATTATGGGTGTGTCAGCTAAAGCGTGAGTTTTAAGGTTGCTTTAAGAGCCACCGATATATAAAAATAAACATACCAAAGTGAGAAACTTCCAGGGAGTTGAGCTTCTCCAACATTAGCTTTATGACAAGTTCATCTGGAATGCTCTGACCACTGAGCAGTATTGACTGCAACTAAGAACCAACAAAGATAGTATATATTAGTATATCTATATCTGTGACAGAGAGCTTTTTTTTTTAAATCAAAATAATTTTGAAACATATTTACCATAACTCCTGATTCAGTTTCCTTGGCAATGTGTTCTTCCAAAATTGGTAAAGCTAAAATATGAATTCAAAATATTAGCACAAACTGATATTAGAATTGCCAAATTAAGAAACATATTTGTGTGTTATATAACTGGTAACAAAGATTAATATTTGCATATTACTTTAAGAGTTTACAGAGCACATTTATACACATTATGTCATTTAAGCCTAACCAAAGCGTGAGACAGCAGAATGTATTCCACAGAGAACTTGTCTCTGCCACTCGCTAGCTAAAAGATCTTGAGGAAGCTAACTCCTTAAATACCTCTGGGCCTCGCATGCTTATGCCCTGTATAGTATGCGAGAGAACGTGAGGATGAAATGACATTGTGTATATGTCAGGGATTTGGAAATTGTAAAGTGTCACTCAAAATATACACTAAGTATTATTAGTCCAGATACTTTTACAACCATAGAGTTATATCCAGAGCCCAGTAATTTTGCACTGGTTATATAAAAGGATACATCAAGAAATATAAAAATAGATAAACACTGATTAGAAAAAAGGGGTCTGAGGCTAGAATTCCAATGATTTGTTTCCTTTTAAGAGGAAATATTCCATCCCTTATGGAAGACATCTGGGACAGAAATGGCAGGGGCAAGACCTAGGGGAGCACTCAGGAACTGAA
Source organism: Ursus americanus (assembly GCF_024610735.1). Taxonomy (NCBI): domain Eukaryota; kingdom Metazoa; phylum Chordata; class Mammalia; order Carnivora; family Ursidae; genus Ursus; species Ursus americanus. The sequence goes on from NC_142137.1 coordinate 26,700,881, forward strand.
TTATGTCCCTTGCTGCTAGTAATCTATGATTGTTGTTCCAGATTGCAATTTCACTAACAGCACATGGGACCCTCATTTCATAACATTCTTGCCAAAAATGATTATAGAAACTTTAAAGATTCCTTGACAATTTGATATGCAAATATGGATCAGTGTTATTTTAATTAGTGCTACTCTGAATAACAATTTCTTTGAATAACAACTTCTTGCTTATATTTGTCTATTTTTATTTCTACTTTTATGAATTGCCTATTCATTCTTTTGCTTATTTTTCTATTAGGACAAAAATAGTTCTATTGATTAAAAGAATATTTTATATAAAGATAGCAGTCCTCATCTTATATACTGCAAAGAATGCAAAGAAAATAATAAAAATTAAATTTATCATTGAAAATAATTAAGTCTTGGGGCATCTGCCTTTGGCTCAGGTCATGATCCCAGGACCCTGGGATTGAGCCCCGCATCCAGCTCCCCGCTCAGTGGGGAACCTGGTTCTCCCTCTCCCTCTGCCTTCCCCCCACCTTGTGCTCTCTCTCTCTTTCTCTCAAATAAATAAATAAATAAAATCTTAAAAAAATAATTAAGTCTTGACAAATGCTCTCAAGAACAGCTGTGAGAGTTTCTTCTCTTCTCATCTTTCACAGGGAGATACCCAAAACATAAAAGTCCCCAGTAGTTCTAAATGAAGGAATTAGAGAATTGGAGGCAGAAGAATGAAGTCAAAGACATTTCATAAACCCTCCTAACTTCTATGAACAAAACTAGGACTTACTGAAAGGCAAAAATATGCCTGATGCTATTATGAAGATAACATTCACTAGGTTGGTAGTGATGTATGATAAAGTTAATTATAGCAATATGTTAATCTCAGAATCTAGATGATATAATTCTTTACATTTTTATGCATATTTGACAGTTTTTATAATAAAATATTGGGGGGAAAGGGTAAAATTTACCTTCTACACGAATACATTTCCATGCCTGTGTTATCTGATGAGCTAAGGTTGTCTTCCCAACCCCCTTAAAAAGAAAGATGTTATTTAAAACCCACAGGCATTTGCCAGTGAAACAGATACTATCATTTTAAAAGACTCTATTGATGGTTACAATACATGAATATTATCAAGTAAATTTTTTGTCCACAAAATAAATGAACAGCAGACTCTAGCTATTTATAGCTTAATTTTTCTCTACTCATTGTCACATTTGCCACATTTTTTGAAATGCTTTAAATAACATTTTTTTAAATTAAGAAAATAGCCCTGAAACAAGGCAGCTGTACCATTATGGCATTCCAGGTACTGTCCTCTTTTGATTATCAATTTTTGTAATTTTGAATACATATCATTGAGATTATATTGAAATCCATCACTTTATCTCTTTTCTAAAGTTTTTAGTCATGAATGTTTTGACAGACTTCCACTTAGTAACTTCCAAGAACAAAAAATTACTACTTAATGGACATCTTTGAAAAGTATCATATTTTCAAGACAAAAGATCACTTTAATGTAGTAACATTTGCATCTGATCGCTCTCATTGTTGACTTTAATTTTAAACATTTAAAAATATAAATTCAATTAATTAACACATAATGTACTTTTTGTTTCAGGGGTACAGGTCTGTGATTCATCAGTCTTATATATTACCCAGTGCTCATTATATCACACGCTCTCCTTTAATGTCCATCACCCAGTTACTCCATCCCTCTACTCCCCTCCCCTCCCCTCCAGCAACTCTCAGTTTGTTTCCTATGATTAAGAGTCTCTTATGGTTTGTCTCCCTCTCTGGTTTCTTCTTGTTCTATTTTTTCCACTCCTCTCCTATGATCCTCTGTTTTGTTTCTTAAATTCCACATATCAGTGAGATCATATGATAATTGTCCTTCTCTGATTGATTTATTTTGCTTAGCATAATACCGTCTAATTCCATCCATGCTCACAGTTGACTTTTAAAACTCTATTATATGTTAAGAAACATAATGAAAGTTACTGGAACCATTTCTTGGTAACTGTCCCAGGGTCTATATAAAATTAAATCAAGGGTGGGACCTAGCCGTTAGTCTCTGCTGTTCTGGAGAGGCTCTTTAATTCACCAGCTCAGGCTCTCTAATGGTAACTACCAACTATCTCAATAGCTGAAAATACCTCTCATTTAGAGGTCCTTACTAGAAATGCCTAGAAAAGTAGGCTATCTTATGTCATCCATTTTTGGTTTCTTTTTATTTTGTGGAAAGACAACACATAGGTCATCGAACACACTGTGGGCAAAGGTGAGGCATATTGCCTCTCAGTAGCTTCAGATATTAATGGGAGAGCTCCAGTTTATCTCTATAGTGTCCTGTCTTTACATACGCAAAGAGTCTCATAACAAATTTCACAGAAAGTTTTATAAGCAAATTATGTTTTTAATAACCTTGGACCACAGACTACTAACAGTTGTCATGGGGCAATGCTTTGATGAGTTCTATAAAAACAAAGATAACCCCCCTTTCTTTATCCCTTTCTTCTCCTACCGATCTTCCTAGTTCTTATGTTCCATAGATGAGAGAAATCATATGATAGTTGTCTTTCTCTGCTTGACTTATTTCACTTAGCATTATCTCCTCCAGTGCTGTCCATGTTGTAGCAAATGTTGAGAACTTGTTCTTTCTGATAGCTGAGTAATATTCCATTGTATATATGGACCACATCTTCTTAATCCAGTCATCTGTTGAAGGGCATCTCGGCTCCTTCCACGATTTAGCTATTGTGGACAATACTGCTATGAACATTGGGGTGCATATGGCCCTTCTCTTCACTACATCTGTATCTTTGGGGTAAATACCCAGTAGTGCAATGGCTGGGTCATAGGGTAGCTCAATTTTTAACTTTTTAAGGGACCTCCACACTGTTTTCCAGAGTGGCTGTACCAACTTGCATTCCCGCCAACAATATAGGAGGGATCCCCTTTCTCCACATCCTCTCCAACAATTGTTGTTTCTTGCCTTGTCAATTTTTGCCATTCTAACTGGTGTAAGGTGGTATCTTAGTGTATGAAGCATGAGAGACTATAGACTCTGAGAAACAAACTGAGGGCTTCAGAGGGGAGAGGGGTGGGGGAATGGGATAGGCTGGTGATGGGTAGTAAGGAGGGCACGTATTACATGGTGCACTGGGTGTTATACGCAACTAATGAATCATCGAACTTTACATCAAAAACCAGGGATGTACTGTATGGTGACTAACATAATAAAAAAATTTTTTATAAAAATAAATAAATAAATAAAGTTCCAAACTCTGTGGAAAAAAAATATAAAAAGAGAGATAAGTACAATGTAGGTTCCATTTCAATTACATTGTACAAGACAAGATAAAGTGATGAAGTTACAATCAACATTATATCAGTTTTTAAGTCATACAATGAAAGTCTAACACTCAAAAAAATTAGCACATTATGTGGTTTTCATTCTTGTAACATAATATTATGATTTTAAAAATTAAAAAATATAATAAATAATAAGTTAGAAAAGATAACTTACTGGTTTCCCAAATATAACAAAGCAAACAGGTTTAGACAGCAAAAAGTTATATTCAGCTTCATCTTCATTAAATATATCTGCAAAAGGATGCTCTTCTGTCTTCTCTTGAGAATTCATAATATAAACTACTACAATAAGAAAGAGTAAAATTGTTAGTGACTAATTTAGTTGGAAGAGGCAGGCAGGTGAGGGAGGATGAGAATATCCTCAGAATTTACTTAGCCTTGAAGCTATTTCACATCACTAAACACAAGGATTTTGTCGATATTCACAAATAAGTTAAACTTATCTATTAAAACAATAGGCTCTTAGTTTGAGACAAAAAGCAAAATCTAGCTATATGTTGTACAAAAGACAGCTAAAATAAAGTGTTTCTGAAAGACTAAATTAAGGAAAAAATACACACATATATATACATAAACATATGATGTGTATAATTAATTAAAGATCAAATTAAATATGCCTTATATATACATATATATATTATACAGATACAAATATATGAGTGTTTGTGTACATGCGTAGGGACTACTAATGGCTCTAACAGAAATTCGAATGGAAATTAGAAAATACATAAAACTGAAAAAAAAAAAAAGAACATATATAACAAAACTTAGAAGATGTGGCTAAAGTAGTATTTAGAAACCTTAGAGTAGTATTCAGAAACCTTAGAACCAAAGAAACTCCCAAAAGTACATGAGATAAGCTCACCACTTTTAAGATTTTGGGGGGAAAAACAGGAAAATAGAAAAATATATTTTAAAAATTAATAAAATAGAAAACAAACATATATAGAGAGGGTCACCAAAGCTAAATAGTGGTATTTTGAAAAAACATATAGATAGAAAATTTCTGTCAAGACTGATCAAGAAGATAGAAGGCACAATTAAATAATTTTAGAAGTGTGGCTTCTAATATCTCAAAATTAAGATTTTGTTGTTTTGCATTTCTAATTGTCATTAATCAGAAAATGTTCTCCATGTTATACTAACTTTTTGAAATTTGTTGAGGTTTCCCTTATGGCCTAGTACATGGTAGATTTTTAAAATCAGGAAAAGATTCCTGATTCCTGTGATTTATGTTTTTTTGATGTAGTGTTCTTTAAATAAGGTTTACATCAAGTTTGTGAATTTTATTGGTTAAATATTCCATAATGCCTACTGATTTATTTTCTACTTGATCAAACAATATTAGACACAGAAAAGGACTATAGAGTAACAATGTTACAGATATAATATAGATAAGGTGAGGATATCATAAACAAAGTTATCCCAAATAAATTTGAGAATTTAAACAAATTGATGAATTCCTAGAAAAATCAGCTTCTCAAGAAAAAAAGAGAAAACCTGAGTGGTTCTATAGCCATAAAAAAACTGAGTCAGTTAACTAAAAATCTGCCCATGAAAGAAACCAGATGGTTTTTTGAAGAACTCCAAGTCTTACAATCCTACAGACATTCTTTCAGAGAAAAGATAAAGTGGAGACTTCTTAACATCAGTTTATCGGTCTTATATAACCTTTACCTAAATCAGAGAATAGTGTGAAAAAGCAAAATTATGTGCCAATTTCGTTCATGAACAAGATTTACAAAATCCTAATATTAGTTAATTGAATCCAGCAATATATAACAAGATAATAACATCATGACCAACTTGGGCTTTCCCCAGGAACTCGAGGCTGGCTTAATATGAGAAATTAATTTATCATATTAAAATAAAAGAGGAAAACTGGATGATCGTCTTAATAGATGTAGAAAAAGTATGAGACAATCAACACCCTTTAATGATTAATAAAAGATAAATCTCTAAGCAACTAGGAATAGAAGGGAATTTCTTTAACCTGATAAAAGGTATTAACAAAAGACAAACATTACATTTAATGATTAAATATTAAAAATGTTTTTTCAGGTCAGCACAAGACAAAAGAAAGAAAACTGTAATTATTCCCAGTTGATATGATTGTCTACATAGGAAACATATATATCACAGATAAATTTTGAGAATTAATCTGATAATCCAATTTGCTGTATTCAAAATTATACAAAATTCAGTTGCATTTCTATACAGCATGAATTGCTAGAAAATGTAACTAAAGATAAAAAGACTTATCTTTGCAGCAAAATAATAAAGTAACGAGGATTAAATATTATAAAAGATATATAAACCCTTTATGGAAAAATTACAAAATCTTATGAAATGACTTTAATAAGCAGACTTCAAAAATGGAACAAAACTACGTCCAGTGGTCTGGGACACTGTTCATGAAACAATGAAAATGGATTATGGGGGCTATATGCTTCCAGGTAAATGGGATATGATTATATTTCTCTGTGGAATTTAAGAATATTCAAATGGGCTTAATATACCAATATTACTTTAAGATGTCATTATGAGACAAGACATAATAAGAATTATTACTAGTATATTAAAAAGATTGACATGAAAACTTCATGACAAAAGAACTAAAATTTCAAGTTATTTTTAGTACCGAAAAAATAAGTAATGTTACTATAAAATGTAGTTATAAAGGAGAAAATGCATCTAAACCTTTCAGAGACATGATGCATTTATTAAAGAGTATTAAGTACACTTAAAACCAGGGCCCTAAGGCCTGGGATGGAACGTTTAGGTGGATGTCTAAGTACTTTGAACCCCATGATTATCTGTGTAGGCAGGAAACTAGGTGTGAGTGATAGGAGGATGGACCTTAGATATCCTGACAGAGAGCCCCAACCAAGGACTGCCCGGGGACCACACCACTCTACCCATCTAGCAGTCGGTTTGTGGTTACAACATCTCAGTGGGGAAGAGTTAAGTTTGTTGTGCTTATTGCACTTGTGCAGAAAGTTGCCCCTTGTCCTTATTTAAGCTATGCCTCTAGAATAGCAGAATATAGAGTAGGGTGTCAAAGGCTCACAGAGGTGACATGTTAGATGTATTTGTTAAACGAGGACATGTTAAATAAGGCCAGAGGATGCATCAGCCAACTCCGCTCTTTGGGATTGCCAGAGAATACTCCCTTAATTAAGGCTATAAGGAATGAACTAGTAAGGAGGCACTAGTATCATTATTAAGCTCAGTGGTGGCTATGCTTTGTAGGCCAGGATTAAAGGTAGGAGAAAGGCTGCTATGATACCGAGGTCCCATGTTTCAGCAGGGATGAGAGGGTCTGGGAGAGCAGAGGCCAGATGGCAGCACTTAACTATCAGAAGCAAAGTAGGTGTAATTACTAGAATGGGCAGCAAGTCCAGAATGGCAACAAGCGAGACCCTCAGCGATCTGTGCTGATGGCTGATAAGCCATGGAATTCCTAGGGGGTGAAACAGATGAGCAGTCAGCAAAAATGCTGATGAACTTACATTTCTAAAAATGACAAAGGGCAAGTGAATGAAAGGCTAACGTCAGCAGCCACAGTGGAAAATCACGATTCCTTGCCCAGTTCTTAGCTCCAAAGCGCATTTATTGAAGCGGAGGCAAGGAGCCCTCGAGAATAGACGCTACAACAACTAACAAGTATTCACAATAGGGATTCCCCAATCCTCGTCCAAGAGAACCTACAACCATTAACTGGGGAAATACACACTGAGGAAATGCGACTAGCCCCCTCTTTCCAAGTCAATAGGACACAGGGTCTGAGCTGACACCAACACCAACGGATTCAAAATGCCATCATTGCCCCCTGTAGGAGTGAAAGCAAATGGAGAACCAGTAATAAATGGCTTCTTGGCTCAAGTCTGTCCTATAGTACAGGGTCTGCAGGATCACCTCATGGTTATTTTCCTGGTCCCTGAGTACATAACAGGGATTGCAGCTGGCAAAACCTTCACAGTGGTTCCCTGCTTGTGGAGTAAGAGCCAATGTGGTATAAAAGCCAAGTGGAGGCTCATGAAACTGCTTACATGCTCCTTGGCCCTGGGGCCAGATAAATAAGAGTAAATCATTCTGAATGAATGAAATGGAAAGGTGTTACCCAAAACTATTTAAAAGATTCATAGCCCTGCTTAATTCTCCAGTGTGGCTTTTTGAAAAAACAAGATAGATCATGACAAATGATGGTGCACTACTGTAAACTTAACCAGGTGATAGCCCCATTTGTAACTATTGTGCAGATGAGATCTTTACTAGCTGGACACAGCTTCTTGTACTTGACACGTAGTTACTCATCTGGCAAATGTGTTTTTTTTTTAAATCCCTGTCAGAAAAGAAGATTAGAAGCAGTTTGCATTCACTTAGAACAGTCAGCAAGGGACATTCAGTTTTACCCCAGGACTCTCCTGTGTTTGTAGCAAATATAGTACAAAGGAGTCTTGTTGATCTACAATATTGGGTGAGCCAGGAAGTGGTAAGTGTTCTGGATGCCTTCTTAAGACACATGAGCAGCACAAAGTGGAAGATAACTCTACAAAGATTTAAAGGCCTGTTACTTTGGTGAGGGTTTAAAAGGCCAGTGGTCTGGGTCATTCTGAGATATTCTCTCCAAGGTAAAGGACAAGTTACTGTACCTTACACATTCTACCTCTGAAAGAAGAGGTGCGGTATTTTAAAAGTCTCTAGTTTTGGGAAACAGCATGTAGTACACTTGAAGACACTGTTCTGATCCATTTAATGGGTGACTTGGAAAGCTGTCAGTTTTGAGTGAAGCTCAGAGCAAGAAAGAGCTCCGCAGCAGTTTTAGTGTATGGTACCAGAGGCCTGCTTCTTGGGCCATACACCTGGCCAGATTCCATGATGCGATAGGGAGGTGCTTAGAGTACATAAGAATACTTTTGGAGTCTTAGCAAAGCCGCAACAGAAACCTCTCATGTAGATCATTGCTGTCTGCAGCAGAAAACCATTCCAGAGAGAGAGAGCACAAACGGAGGGAGGGAAAGGGTGAGGGAGAAGCAGACTTCCTGCTAAGAAGGGAGCCTGATGTGGGGCTCCATCCCAGGACCCTGAGATCATGACCTGAGCTGAAGGCAGATGCTTAATCAACTGAGCCACCCAGGTGCCCCTGTGGGCAGAGATTTAAGCAGTATTCTTAGGTCCTCAGTTTGGAGGACAATACTGAATGGTTTGGTCAAGGGCCTGAGAGGAGCAAGATTGAAAGACAAGAGAAAAGGAGTTCTGGGGAAGAGACATGTGAATGAAACTACGAAAGAGGTGTAACAAACACACTCTATGGTGACCCCTAACAAGTCACACCCTTGTGTGATTATTCCTTTCCCTTACCTGCGGATGGAATCTGCGACTTGCTTCTAAATCTAGTGGAAGTGTTAGAAATAGTATTCTCATGATTACATTATATTATATAAGATCCCATTTAGCGTACTGGAGAGACTTCCTGGTTGGCTTTGAATTAAGCTGCTGTGTTGTGAAACGACTGCATGGCAAGGAAGAGTGGGTGGCCTCCAGTCACTGAGAGCAACCCCTGGACAATAGCCAGTAAGAAAGGTGGGACTTCTTTCCTACAACCACAAAGAGATAAATTTTGCCAACAATCTAAACGGGCTTGGAAGCAAGTTCTTCCCTGGTCAAGCCTCCAGATGAAAATGCAGCTCAGTTAACCCCTTGACTGCAGCCCTGTGAGACCCTAATGGAGGACCCAGCTAAGCTATGCTAAGACTCCTGAACATGGAAACTATGAGATAATATATGTATGTTTTAAGCTGCTAAATTTGTGGTAATTTTGTTATGTTGCATAGAAAATAAATGCAAGTGGACACAAAATATGTGGATTTTTGTGTCTCACAAAGCAGGATGATTATCCAGTAATTGCCAGCCATTGTTTATCCTTGGTCACCTCAGTGCTTCCAAAATAGGCTCAAGAATGGAGGAGGCATGATGGTAGGGATGGAGGCAATGGAGGCCATGCACAGGCTCAACAGCAAGGCTTCATCTCATCAGGCTGATTTAGCCACTTCTACCACTGAATAGCCCACTTGTCTTCAGCAGAGACTGAGGCTAAGCCCTTCATATGGTACATCCATTTAGTCACAAACTGATAACATGGGACCCCTTCACCTTGGAAAGGGCTGCAGGTGACATGGGTCCCTAGTATGGGTGTGCCTTCCCTACCCACAATGCCTTGGCCAGCACCACTATCTGAAGGTTTGGAGTGTGTCTCATTTATCACAATGAGATCCATATAAAATTGCCTTGGATCAAAGGACCCTCTTTATAGTAAAGGAGGTATGATAAGAAGGTTCCACTGATTCTACTACATACCACCTCATTCAGAAGCTGTTGGTCTGACAGAATGTTGCAATGGCCTCTCAAAGGTACAATTAAAGCTCTGTTTGGGATTGCATGAGATTGAGATACTACTTGAAGATGAGAAATATGCTTTGAACCAAGGGTTAGGAATGGTCCCTCCTATCATCACTCTCAGTCATTGACATAAGGAATTTGCATCACCTTGCCTCATGACTTCAGGCTCTGCTGGAGTGGAAGTACTGGTTTTGATTGATTGGAGAGAGATGCTTCTATCAGAGGATCCCCTTAGTTAGGTTTCACTAAACCTAAAACTGCTGCCTGGTCATCTGTAGCTCCACATGCCCACAAGGAATTACTGTACTGGCAGCTGAGGATAGGGTTCCTCTACATACTTGGAGCAGGGAGAATGCAGGTCTTGAACTCAGGGGCTTCTCTAAGACACCTCTTGTAATTATAGCAAGCACAACCTGACAAAGACATGGTAACAAGAGGCTTACACCCCTCAGGATGAAGGCTGGTTACCCTATTGGGAAAACAACTGAGACCAGCAGAAGTGCTGGTCAACAGTAAGGGAAATCTAGAATGGGTGGTAGAGGATGGATGGAATGAATTATCAGTTACAGACCTAGGATTAATTGCAATAGTGGATTCTGTATCTTGTCCCACTAATCATCTTTTAGTAAGTCCTTTTCTTTTAGAAACTGGGACCAGCCACCACCATGAAGAATCAGTAAGGGGATGGTGTGAACTTAATATGGGGGAAGGGTAGATATGAGTATTACAAAGGTTGGAATGTAGCAGATGCTATTAGTACCCATAACCACTTGTACCGTTTCCATGCATGGCCAGCCTGACTTCCATGCATGGCCAGCCTGCTAGCATGTGTGACTCTTTGCCTAAGGGCTCTTTCCAGTGCCATGCCTAGTCGGCCTGAGAACAGGGCAGACTGGAAGTTCCAGGGAACTAATGTTCTGCCATAGCAGGCCTCAGACAATAACTGATAGGAGTTGGTGAATAAATGCCCCAGCTCTTTTGCCCTTAAGAGGGAATTACTCTGAGACATACATCTCAGGATTCTCCAGTGTATTCAGCCCACAGACAAATTTGCTTCATAATATTCCCTTGATCAGCTTCCTTCTGCTCCCTGATATTGTTTCCTGAGATTACTTCCCATATATAGCACTTGCTCTTGAATTTTTGTCTCAGAATCCGCTTCTGGGGGAAAACCAACAGAGCTATATTACAGTATAATATAATAATTGAAAACTAAATATTGGAAACCGGGATTCTACAGATTTTGTAAGAGTTGTTATCCTAAATAAAAACACAGTGCAAATATTTAATATTTATATTCAGAAGAATTGGTTTCCATTATGAAACAAAACAGAACTAAATATTCTTCCCAGTTGGAAGACCCAGGTCAATGTAAAATGCTAGAACTGACAAGACCACCTTTCTAGTTCTTTATAAAAGTAGGACCAAACTATGAAAGAAAATTAAAATACTAAATAATTAAACATTTATTTTTAAAAATTTGGTAATCTCTCAATTTTAAATTTACACTATGATCTCTAACATCTCCTTGTTATGTAACATCATCTCTACTATCACACTATGTTATACGTTTATACTATAATTCAATAGAATTTTTTAAAGTTCCTTCACATTTTTAGCCGTTGGGAAACTCTCCAGCAGTGGGTTCTGTGGTTTACAGGCGGCCCCTCTCCTGGGAAACAGCCCTTCTGCTGAAGCGACGCCTTATGCTCTGCTAGTAGGTGCTCAGTAAATATTTGTGGGATGAAGACATTAGTCGTTGGAAGGGAAAATGGTGTTAAAAGTACTTTACCGAGAGATCCCGAAGTTCAGTTTTGTAAGAAAAGGAGCTGGTCGGGAGTCCCCGCAGGAGGTGAGATTCCATTCAATTGATACAAAACGCGTCACGGCGGGGGACTACGACCCCTACTTACCCCGCCACAGCAGAGTCGTCAGGAGCCCACAGGCCCCCACCCGCCCGGCAGCAGCAACCGCGTCCCGCGCCTCTCAGTTGGCGCACCGGTTGCCTAGGGAACCCCTGGCGGGGCTTCGCGCAGGGCCTCTTGGGGGACCCGGCCTCGTGAGGCGGGCTGTAATTCATTCATTTTTTAAAATTTTTTTACCTATTCACTTTTGCACTTAACTTTGTATTTACAGCGCATTCCTTTTCACAGATAAAGAAGGGGGCGATTAGAGACGGTAGGTACACTACCCACTTATGTTCACACACATCAAATGGAAGAAGTCTTATTTTAACCCACAATTGCCCGTCTCCAAAGCCAGTGCCACACCACACGGCATTACACTTGGCAGTCCATTTGTGGAATTCACAAATGCTAGTCTCGGCCACAAATACGTGGCGAAGTCCAAAACGTCCAACTTCAGTTAATTTTTTTTTTTAAAGGTGATTTAAAAAAATTCCTTGAACCACACAGCCTCAGAATAATATGGATTTTGTTGACTCTCATAAGGGTTAAAATGGACAACAAAGAGATGCAAGGGGAAGGAAACCGACACTCAGAGAAGGGCTATCAGATATGTTCCCGGGAAAATAAGAGCAGAGGTAGGCAGAGAAAAAAAGACCAACTTCGAATGGATCTATCTACAGCTCGGAGAACCGCTTCAAAAGAAGCAATCCAGTCCCAAATCGTCCCCCTTTTCCAAAGAGGGGTATCAGATAAAGCGAGCCTAAACGAACCACGCGACTTTTTCTCCGCCCACTTTTTCTCCTGCCCGCACCAAAAATGGCTCCCTTCGCTTCCTCCCTAGGCAGCACGCAGGTTCTGGGAGCCCTCTACACGACCTCTCTACGGTATAACATCCAGCCCCGCCCCCGACGCGCCCGGGGCGGGGCTTGCCTGGAGGTGGGGAGCAGGGATCCGGAAAGACCTGAGCTGTACCCAGTCTTCTGTATGTTTAGTGCCCAAGTGGTGTTTTTCTGGCTGGATCTGGTGTCGGGGGTCTGAATTGTCTTCTCTGTGGGCCTCTTGGGGCAGTCTGGAGGCTGCCGCACCCTGGGCCGCGGCCTGGTGCCGTGCGGTGGGAGCCCCAACTTCCTCCGACCATGCCCGCGGCCGCCGCCCCCATCATCAGCTCCGTCCAAAAGCTGGTTCTGTACGAGACCAGAGCTGTAAGTTCCCGGTGTGGCGGGGCACAGTGGGGCGCGCGCGGGAGGACGGTGGCAGCATTCCCCTCCCTTGGGTCCCTCCCTAATCCCAGCCTTGGGCATGTGTCTGAGGGAGCTTCGCCTTGTCATCGCACCCAGGGCACTGCTGCTTTTGCTTGTACATGTTTCCACTTAGAAGCCACGGTTAGAACACACTGGAAACAGGTGCTTGTGCTGTCTCAGAAACTATTCATGAAGTTCTGAACCAGTTATTGGATTCTTTTAAAAAACTTTCAGAAAGTCTGTTAGCGTTTTGCAGTTCTCTACTTACAGTACAGGCAAGGGTATGAAAAAATATTTTTGACCTTTGAATGGGTAATTTGTGTGTTTTCCTATTCCATGGCATACCAGTCACTATGATTGATGTTAATTACGTGCACTTTTATTGCTGAAATATTTGGTTCTCTTTATTTGAAAGGAAAATTAATTTTGTTTAAAGACATTTGTTTGGATAACCTTATTTTGCTTTTCGGTTGACTTTTTTACAACACTTTTTGTTTTATTACTTCGAGTGGCCATGTAAACAGTTACTAGTAGAATAACATCAGTTTTTGTGTTTAGATTCTAGTTCCCTAAGATTTATGGAATAGCATTTATAGAAGTACATACTTTGTCATTTGTGTGGATGGAAAATAAAGTCTAGTGTTTCTGAGTTGAGGTAACAGTGATGTTAGGATCTGTGTTTAAAATTGCACTTCATGGTAATAAGATTGCATATGCCAGAAATCTTCCTGTTGTGCTGGAGAGTGTTTTATAAGGCATGGGTTGTCTTCCATGAGATAAAGTAGGTACTTAACAGTTTCGTGGTGATAACATGGTTCTAATTGCACATCTGCCTCGGGTCACGATTAGTGTAGAGACATTGTTGACCCTAAATTAATTTTGTTGGCAACTTCATTTGATTGGATCCAGACCAGAAGATGAAATTATCTAATATTCATAGATACCTTCAATTGTTCTCTGAGGAGAGTCATACAGAAGTGTTTTGACACTGAAACAAAACCTTCTGCTTTCTGTACAGTGTGCTGGAAAATGTCCCTGTTGGAAACATAAATACTAAAAACACAGAAACTTCAGCTCCTTAGTAAGCTGAGCCTTCATTAGGACTGGCTGAGATGTTAGTGTTCTTCCGAAAGCACAACTTGTATTACAGGGCTCTTCTGCTCAGAAACCTTCAGTAGCCCCCATTTCAAGGGGTAGATTCTGAATCTCTTACTTGGCATTCAAAGCCTTATGTGATTTGTCCAAAACCTAGTCTGGTCTTATATCTAATTGAATATCAATTCAACAAATACTTACTTAGGAGTAACTCTGTGCCTTTCTGTGCCTTATTCTGCAGTAAAACTGTATTGCTTTCAGTTCCTTATACCTACCCAGAGTATTTTCTGCTGCTCTCTCTTTGTAAAGTCCCACACCTTCTTCTCCTGTCACAACCTGCTGGTCCTCACAGCACAGATCTGATACAGGGCCTTGTAAACAGTAGGCTTCCAATAGATCGCTGGTTGAGAGTGTCTGTAACATGAAGAGATGTGTATTCTAGAACTTGGTTGTTACCCCTCTTAGTCATCTAAGTAATGGAAACTAACTCCAGCCAGCTTGGAGATAAAAGATGAGTTTATCAGAAGGATGCTGGAGAAGGCACTGCATAGAATCACTGACAGAGCCTAATTCCCTAGCTTCTGGAAAGGCAGGAACAAGACAGCAAGATTAGAGGACCCACTGAGTGCTGCCGAGGACATACCATAGGTGCTAGGAGAAAGAATCTGACTGACTCAGCTATGACTGGAAATCTGCAAAAGTCTGGTAGTACTGACTTTGTTTCAAGGAATAGTTGGGCCAGGGCAACCAGCCTGAGAAATACTACTCTCTCTACTATTCACTACTATTCAGTGAAGAAAAGAATGAGGCAGAGAGGACAGTGCTATTGAGAGTGTGGTCTGATTCCTGGTGCCAAGCAGAGATAGTTTGTAACTGCACTGGGACAGATTACATAGAGAGACTGAGAGTCAGTGGTTAGAAACTTCTATGGCTATTTGACAGAGTAATTGTATTCCTGGTGAACCAGATAGTTTAGAACATTGGGTTTGTCGTTTGTGTGTCTTTGGGTTTTTTTGCTTTTAGCTTTGTTATTATGGAAATTTTGAACAAATACAAAATAAACAATAATATAATAAACTCCCACATACCTATCACCAGCTCCAAAATTACCTTTATTTTTTAAAGAAGATTTATTTATTTTTGAGAGAGAGAGAGAGACAGAGCACTGCAGGGGGCAAGGGCAGAGGGGAGAGGGTGAGTCCTAAGCAGAGTCCATGCTGAGTGCAGAGACCGATGTGGGGCTCGATCTCATGACCCCGAGATCACCACCTGAGCTGAAACCAAGAGTTGGACACTCAACCAACTGCACCACCCAGCCCCCCCCAATTACCTTTATTAACTATAAGTCGTTCCACTCCCCACCCACCACTCATTTTATAAGATTCTTTTTCTAAAATTTAGATACATTGAAATGCGCAAGTCTAAGTTGTAGAATTTGGACAGAAAATATACATGTACGTTAACCACATCCCTGTCTTGCCCCAGAAAGTTGCCTTGTGTCTCTATCCAGTCAGTTGCCCCCCTTTCCGTACTGGCAACTAATATTCTTTCCTTTTTAACCTTAGATTAGATATGCCTATTGAAACATTTTGTATGGGTGGATTTATACAATACATGCTCTGTTGAGTCTAGCTTTTTTTACTCAGCATGTCTTTCAAGTTCATCCATGTTGTATCAGTAGATTGTTCCTTTTTATTATTGAATAGTAGTCCATTGTACACATATTCCACAGTTTATCCGTTTTCCCTATTGATTTGACTGTTTTTGCATTTAAGCTGTTCTTAATAAGTCAGCTGTGGACATTCTTGAACAAGTATGTTTGTGGATGTAAGTTTTTATTTCTTTTAGTAAATACCTAGGAATAAAATTGCTAGTCACAGAGGTGATGTTAGGTGGTTACAACAGCAAGGTATGAAAATCTCCATTGCTCCATATCCTTGGCAGCATTTGGTGTTGTCAGTCTTTTTAGCTTTAGTTATTCTTGTGTCTGTATAGTGGTAACTTATTATGGTTTTGATTTGCATTCCCCTAATGACCAGTGATATTGAGCATCTTTTCATGTGCTTTTTGGCCATTTTATATCTTCCTTTGTGAAGTGTCAGTCTTCTGCCCCCTTAAAAATAATTGGGCTGTTTGTCTTTTTATTTTTGATTTGTAGTTTTTTAAATATTCTGGAATCAAGTCCTTTGTGATATATGTTTTGTGAATATTTTCTTTCAGTCAGTGGCTTGCCTGTTCCATTTTCTTAATTTTTGTCAGCATTACTGAGGTATAACTGACAAAATTATAAGATATTTAAAGTATACAGCATGATGACCTGATATATATACACATCGTGTTAATGATCTTTTGACGAGCGAAAGTTTTTAATTTCAACAAAGTCTAATTTATCAAGTTTTTCTTTTGTGGTTATTGCTTTCTGTGTCCTAAGAAATCTTTACCTACTCCCAGAGCACAAAGGTATTTTCCTATGGTTTCTGTGAAAGATTTATACTTTTAACTTTTACATTTAGGGGTGAGTTTTATATTAAAATAATTTTGTATATGGTTTTATTACTTACCTATTGTGGTGTAACAAATTACTCCAAAACTTAGTGGCTTCAGACAACCGTAAATATTTAATATTTCACACAGTTTCAGTACGTCAGGAGTCTGGGAGTGACTTAGCTGAGTGGTTCTGGCTCAGGGTCTCATGAAGTTGCAGTTAAGATGTCATCTGGGCTATATCATCTGAAGGCTTGACTGGACTGGGGGATTTACTTCCAAGATCGCTCACTCACATACTTGACAAGTTGTTCCAAGATCGCTCACTCACATGCTTGACAAGTTGAGCTGGTTGTTGATTAGAGGCTTCAGTTTCTCACCTAATGGACATTTCCATAGGACTCCTTTAGTGTCTTTGTGATGTGGTAGCTGGATTTGCCCACACAAGGTGTTCTAAGAGAAAGAAGGATGATGCTACAATGTCTTTTGTTCTTTTGTAACTTGGCCTCAGGATTCACACTCCATCATTTCCGCAATTTCTGTTGGTTATCGAGGTCAGCCCTATTTAGTGGGAGAGGACTATGTAAGGGCATGAGTACCGGGAGATGAGAATCATTAAGGATTCTTGGAGGCTGGCAACCACAGGGCTTGAGGTTCCATGCATCAATTGCTAGCTTCATTTGTTGAAAAGATCACTATTTCTTGATTGAATTCCTTTAGTACTCTTGTGAAAAATTAGTTGGATAAATGTGAGTTGATTCTTAAACTCTCTATTTTGTTCTGTTGATTAGTTTATTTTTCTTTATGGCATTACCACCTTGTCTTCATTATTACAGCTTGATTATAAGTCTTGAAATCAGGAAGTATAAGTTTTCCAACTTTATTCTCTCCCAAAGTTGTTTTGGGTACTCTAGATCTTATGCATTTACATATGAATTTTACAATCAGCTTGTCAATTTCTAATAAGCCTATTGGGATTGTGATTTGGATTTCATTGAATTTATGGATCCATTTGGGGAGAACTGAATCTTAGTAACATTGAACCTTTTTTTTGAAATTATGAGATTATTTATTATTTTAATAGAAATATTTCTATAAATTAAAATGTATTTAAAATGAAGATTTATTAATATTTGAATTATTAAGATATTTCAAATTTGTATAATTCAAATTTATCTAAAATGAAACTCCATGCCCATGACCTACTACAAGATTTTCTTCTTCTCATTTTTGCTTCATACATAGGGCACTTTTTTTCATAAAGAAATGTAAGCAAGCAAACAAATAACAAGATGAAACCAAAAACTTCTATTGTAATAGTAATAGTGAAGAAAATAGGATCAGGGAAAGAAAAGAGAGCATAGTAAACATTGATAAAGTAAAAACAAAAATAAAGTTACCTTTAGGAGATAATATGCTAGAAGAACACTCAAATCATGTGTCTAGAGACTATTTTTTTCAGTCAGTTTAGAACACATGGACTTTGCATTACAGATTAAATTTTTCAAAATGTTTGTAATTGGGGCTGTCTAAAATTATACATTTTGGGATCATTTAATATTGAATCTCTTAAACCATGGTTTATCTATCCATTTATTAGGTGTTTACTTTCTCTTAGCAATATGTTGTAATTTTTCATGTAGAAATTTTACTACTCCTGAGTATTTTATGAGTTTTGATACTATTGCAAATGGGATTTTAAATTTGATTTAACAATTGCTTGTTACTAGTATACAGAAATTGAGTTGATTTTTATATATTGACCTTATATCCTGAAACTTTGCTAAAGTCACCATGTTGAGAAGCTGGAGCTGGTGTGTTGAATTAAGAATATGTGGATTATGATCTGCTGAATTGGAGGGTATAAGCCTCTCATATGGGGTCAGGAGATAGCTCCCTCAGCACCAAACTTTCACTTTGGGAAGTGAAACCCACAGGGTCATTTTGATTGAAGGTACAGTTTCAATACACCTACACAAAGGAAGTAGAGTCACAGGATTTAGAAGTGGCAGGAGTGGGAGAGTGGGGGGGGGGGATGATCTAGGGGAAGGTCAGTCCTCTGTCCGAGGTCACAAGTGAGCAGGAGATAGAGAGCAACGTAGCAAATACCTAGTACTTCAAAGGTGGCAGGAGCAGAGATCACTAACTTTTTGTGGGCTTAACTCTAAGTAGTTATTTTAAAAGGTATCATGGGAAGAGCAAAGTGGGAATTTATGGTGGGAATCCTAAGCTCAGGTCCTAATCTAAATGTTCAGACTTTGGGTGTGAACAGGGTTATGATACTGTAAAATACCTAGGCTTCAACACAAAATAGTTGTTTTTCTCATCACACTCACTGATTAGTTCTAGTAGGGCTTTTCTTTTCTTTTTCTCATTAACTTAGCTTTTTTACATAAATAATTGTATCGTTTAGGAAGAGGAACACTTCTTTCTCCCCAATCTGGTTGCCTTTTATTTATTTATTTATTTTCTTGCCTTCTGGCACTGGCTAGGATCTCTAGAGCAAAGCTGAATAGAAGTGGCAAGAACAGACATTTTCTTGTTTTCTTCCTGATCTCATGGGGAACACTCTCACCACTAAATGTGATGTTAGCTGTAGGTTTTCAATGCCCTTTATCAGACTCAGAAAGATTCTTTCCTATTCCTAGTTTGCTGACAGTTTTTTTAAATCACAAATAGATACTGAATTTTGTTGCATGTTTTTTCTGCATCTGCAAATGCAAATCTTCATTTGCTTAGTATGGTGGATTATATTTACAAAGGTTAAAAGAACCTCGAATTTGGGGGATTTACTCCATCATGCTTTATTATTGTTTTCATATATTGCTCGATTCTATTTACTGATATTTTGCTAGGGATTTTTATGTTCAGGGTATTAGTCTATCATTTTCTTTAACATATTTGTCTGATTTTGGTATTAGGGTAACTTGGGTCTCATAAAATGAGTTGAGAAGTGTTCCTTCTTTTCTTTTCTGAAAGTGGTTGTATAACATTGATATTATTCCTTTGTTTAAATGTTTGCTAGAATTTACTACTGAAAGTGCTTGGGGTTCTTTGTGGGACAAATTTTGATCATCAATTTTTTTTCTTTAAAGATTTTATTTATTTATTTATTTGACAGAGAGAGAGACAGCCAGAGAGAGGGGGAACGCAAGTAGGGCGAGTGGGAGAGGAAGAAGCAGGCTCCCAGCAGAGCAGGGAGCCCGATGCGGGCCTCGATCCCAGGATCATGCCCTGAGCCAAAGGCAGACACTTAACGACTGAGCCACCCAGGCACCCCTGATCATCAATTTCTATAGCAGCTATAGGGCTGTGCAGATTTCCAGTGGGTCTTGAATTACATTTTTTAAGTGGGGGAGGGGCAGAGGGAGAGGGAAAGAGAGAATCTTAAGCAGGCTCCATGCTGGTCACAATTGCACAGCCCTGAGATCATGATCTGAGCCAAAATCAAGAGTCAGGTTATTAACTGCCTGAGCCACCCAGGCGCCCCTTGAATCACATTTGATAGATTGTATTTTTCAAGAAATTTGTCTATTTCATCTTAATTGTTGAATTTATTGGCGTCAAGTTGTTCATAATATTCTCTTATTAAACTTTTTTATTTTATTTTTTAAAGATTTTATTTATTTATTTGAGAGAGAGAGAGTGTACACACATGAGTAGGGGATAGGGACAGAGGGAGAGGGAGAAGCAGAGTCCCTACTGAGCAGGGAGTCCGATGTGGGGTTTGATCCCAGGACCCTGAGATCATGACCTGAGCCCAAGGCAGATGCTTAACCCACTGAGCCACCCAGGTACCACTCTTATTAAACTTTTGATGTCTGTAGGATTTGTAGTAAAACTTCCACTTTTGTTCCTGATATTGGTTTTTTGTGTTCTCTCTCATTTTTTATTGATCCATTTTGCTAGGCATTTATCAATTTTACTACTCTTTTGAAAGAATCAACTTTTGACTCAGTTAATTTTCTCTATTGTTGTTTTTTATTTAATCAGTTTCTGTTCTTAGGCTTACTATTTTTTTCCTCTTATGAATTTCAGATTAATCAGTTGGCCTTTTTCTAACTTCATAAGGTAAAAATTGGGTAATTGAGATTTTTTCCTTTTCTAATAGAAAGCATTTAAAACTATAAATGTAAATAGAGGAAGAGTCAAAAGACTGTGAAGAAAGTATTAGTAGCCTGAACAACAAATAAAGCAATATATTCCTATATACAAAAATTTTGTAAATCATTCTGAAAAATAAAAACCCAACAAAAAAGGACAAGGACATGTATAGGTAATCTGACAAAAAAGAAGTATGAATATAAAAAGATAATTCAACTTGCTAATAATTAAAGCAATAAAATGAAAATAGATTCCCATTTTCACCTGTCAGAATGGCAAAGGTGGGAACAATTGACAAAAGTCATGGCAAGTGTATGAGTCAGAATAAGGGCATTCTTATTTTGGTTGATGGGAGTGTATTAATTGGTTATGAAAGAATTAGGGGAACAAAAGAACAAAAGAGACAGTGGACGAGATGGGCTGCCTCTTGTTCTGAGCCTTCATGTAGAAGGATAACTGGGCAGAAGTGCTCCTGAGGTGACGTTCAGGTGCTCATTGTTACCTCTGTTTGGAAGTGGATTTTGAGAACTGTGGAGAGGAAAGGGCGGTGTGGGAGATAGCATGCAGAAGGTGTGATTCTATGGGCTTGTGAAGGGTCTGCTTCTTCCCAAAACTTACCTGTTCTCTCTGGCACCCAGACCCTCATGCTGCCCTTTGGCTCCTGTGATGATGCCCTGGCCCTTGTCTGTCCTGTGACCCAGGCCTACAGGTGAACTAAGGTCAGATCCAGCCCTACTGCTCATATAGCCTAGTGCAACTAGGAGTTGCCCACAGGGGATTTAGGAGCCCGAAGTTATGCTGAATGAAAGTGCAGTTTACCTTAGATGATTTCCAATTTATAGCCCTTGCTTAATATGTAATGCCCTAGGGGGTCTTACCATTGCAGTAAGTGATCATTTTCTAACAAATTAACACATAGTGGTTGAGTTGAAAATTGGTAGCTGAACAGAACTGTGGCAGATTTTTGTGTCTGCATGTGTAGGGGTGAAGTTGTTAGGATGATCTTTACTCTTGCTAGCTCAAAATTGTTAGTATGTGTGTATGTATGTGTGTGTGTGTGTTTATTTAATTCCTGCCTTGTTTAAAAGGATTCAAGGGGGGCACCTGGGTGGCACAGCGGTTAAGCATCTGCCTTCAGCTCAGGGCGTGATCCCGGCGTTATGGGATCGAGCCCCACACCAGGCTCCTCCGCTATGAGCCTGCTTCTTCCTCTCCCACTCCCCCTGCTTGTGCTCCCTCTCTCGCTGGCTGTCTCTATCTCTGTCAAATAAATAAATAAAATCTTTAAAAAAAAAAAAGGATTCAAGGAAGCTTCTCCCTCTTCTCCACCCTATCATACAAAATAGAATAAACTAAGTAAGAACCACATCATGAAGAACACTTAATTAGCCTAGATGTTAGCCTCAGTTTGTGTAATGAGGGAACGGGAGAGAACAATGTAAGATGTGGTTAGCTAAGGGATTGAGCAGGAAATCAAAGGATATAAAACAGTTGAGAGAAGCAGAGTGACGATAGCTGATTTAGAAGGTGGATTTGAAGGCGACCAAGTTTCCACTTACTTCTACAGGGGATTTGAAGCTTTTTTAACGCCCTGAAGTTGTGAAGAGTGAACTGGACAGTCAGAGGCTCATTTCTTTCGAGCTACATTACTGATTGTGGGATTTCGGGAATAGGTGAAGAGGAAGGCCTGAAATTGTGTTAGATTGTGAGAAGTAACTTCATGGTGATCTTTAAAAATAATACCTTTATTCCAAAAGTTCAAGTGAAGTTTAACATTAATTGAAGCTGTCAGGCAACCTACAGTTTCCTCTCTTTGAAGAAAGCTGATTTTCTTCCCTCAGATGAAAGTGAGTGATTAATTAGCCTGTCATTATAAAAGGAGATAATGATGTTAGTAGATACTGAATTTCCTGTTAAACGGATTAGCTATTACATTCCATTTGCAGTTCATGTATATATTTTAGAAACACATTCATCTTCATACTGGGTCACCACTGTTAAAGCTACATACTGAAATGTTAAGCTTTTCCTTGAACAGTGATACTTCACTTCCAGAAGAGGGCCAGCTCAGATCAGTTTCCATCTTAATGGGCTTTTAAATGTAGCTTTCTGGGGTATCTTACTTCTCCACCCCCATTCCAGCCAACCCCCACGCCCCCAGCATATGTACAAACACACACAAGTGTTTTCCCCTGCGGGTGTTGGGCCATAAGTACCTGCATGTGTGTGTGCACTCGGGCAATCCAGCTGGCACGTGCCTGGTTTATGGAAATCCTGTACATTTCGGTGATTGCCCTCTTTTCCTTCCCTGTTGCTTTTGGACATCTGATTGACCTCCTTTTTCACTGTTTGAACTTGAGACTGCCAGTGCTGGATATTGCCTTTCCATCTTCCTGCAGTCCCTACTTCTTACTAAGGACCCACAGTGAATTTAACCCCCACTTCCCCTGATATATAATCTATCCTTAGCGCATTCACACACAGTGGTGGGCATTCTTATCCGTTTCATCTTCTTGAAGCAGTGGCTCAAACCTGGACTGGTTGCTCCCAAGGCCTGTAGCACAACTGCTATCCTGGGATCTCCCTTCACATCATCCCATAGCCTCTTTTGGGATGATTGCCTTATTTCCCCAGATCCTGCATCTTCCTTTTTCTTGATTTATGCCCTCATTTTGGTGGTGTACCTCCTCCAATTGCTTCATGAGAAAGGGTTCATGGGCAGTAATTTTTTTGAGCCTGTGCATTCTGAAAATGTCCTCCCACGCTCACATTTGATTGACAGATTTAATGTTGAATTTAAGATTGAAGTGAATTTTCCCTTAGAATTTTGAAGGCATTATGTTCCTGTCTTCTGCTGTTGCTGTTAAGAATTTCTAATATTACTCATTTCTTGATCTTTGGTTTGAAGCCTGTTCTTTTTTTTTTTTCCTTTCTCTTTAGAAGATTGAGCTCTCTTCTTTTTATCTTCATTTTTCTGAAATTTTACACTCCTACCACCAGAGATAAGAGATGCCGTACATTTCCACGACTTCTGGAAGTTCTGTAGTGTAAATTGGATTGTTTCTTGAATTCTCTACTGCCAGCTTAGAGTTCAACTTTCTTGGGCGTGCTTTTCAGTGTCAGATGATTTTTTTTTTTTTTTATTGCTGTCTCCACTCTTCTCCTTACCCTTGGGGCTTATGTCTAAAACAATGAGCATAAAAAAACTGTACTATAGTTTTAGTAACGTGTTTGGGAGGAACAGAGGTGTTCACTTTGTCATCTTTATCCAGAAGACTATTCATTTGCTCTTCAAATGGCTGTGTTGTGGATTTTACTGTATCACTGAGATTGCCCACAGAATGGCCACTCAAAAGATCCAGTTTGTTAGATCCCCTGGGCACTTCCATGTCCTCATCTTCCTTGACCTCTCAGCAGTAGTTTTTATTTTTCTCTCTTTCATTTCCTTTTTAAAATTTTTTAATTTAAATTCAGTTTAGTTAACATTTAATATATTATTAGTTTCAGGGGTAGAATTTGGTGATTCATCAGTTGCATATCACACCCGGTGCTTATTCCATCAAGTGCCCTCCTTGATGCCCATCCCCCAGTTTCCCCATCTCCTCACCTTCCTCTCCTCCAGCAACCTTCAGTTTGTTTCCCAGAATTAAGAGTCTCTTATGGTTTGCTTCCTTCTCTGTTTTTATCTTATTTTATTTTTCCTTCCCTTCCCCTATGTTCATCTGTTTTGTTTCTTAAATTCCACATGAGTGAAATCATATGGTATTTGTCTTCCTCTGATGGACTTTGTTCACTTAACATAATACCCTCTAGCTCATCCGTGTTGTTGCAGATGGTAAGATTTCATTCTTTTTGATGGCTGAGTCATATTCTATTATATATAGATACATATATATATAGATATATATGCCACATCTTCTTTATCCATTCGTCTGTCAGTGGACATCTGGGCTCTTTCCATATTTTGGCTATTCTTTGTGGACGTTGCTGCTATAAACACTGGGGTGCATGTGCCCCTTCGAATCACTATATTTTTACCCTTTGGATAAATACTTACTAGTGCAATTGCTGGGTCATAGGGTAGTTCTATTTTTAACTTTTTGAGGAACCTCCATACTGTTTTCTGGAGTGGCTGCACCCAGTCTCAGCAGCATTCGATGTGGATGTGACTGCTGCCTCCTTTTCCAAATGGTCTCATCCCTTTGCTTTGATGACTCCACGCCATCCTGGGGTTTTTCTAAAAACACTGGCTATTTTTCTCAGTCTTCTAACCTGGTCTTCTCTATATCCAGCCTCTGAATAATTTTATGTAGAGTGCTTCAGGCTAGTTTTTTAGGGCTCTGTCTCTATCTTCCCTCTTCATACTAAGTTTAATCCAGTCCCATGATTTTGAAGGCCACCTATGTGCTGCTGACACGCTCTAAGAGCTCTCCTCTGAGCTCCAGACTCAGAAGTTCTCACTTGACCTCTTTGGGTATGTTGTAACAGAACTGTTGGTTCCCCCTCAAACCTGCCTCCCTACGGTCCATCCCTAAATCAGTAAGTGGCACCACAAGGCTCAAACAAAAATAATTGGATTGATTATGCGCTTAAAAAAAAAAATGTTGTAAAAGTCGTTGGTCAACTGCCCACCAGAGGGCAGTGCAGGCAAATGATTCTATCCACAGCAGGCCAAGGCAGAGCTGTGGTTTTCTTCCCCACATAACTGGCTCCACATGAGGTCGCTTTTCTCTGCACAAAACGTTTTTAGGATTCTTGGACCACGTTAGAAGAAAGAATGTGGATAGTCACACTGTTTCCTGTTTCTTTTTCCTCACTCAGGAATTACAACTGTCTTTTTATGGCAAGCTGCCAAATCATAGTCCTACTGCAATTACTCTTTAAATTTCCTAGGATCCATTAAAATTCTAGGAATTTCATTCAGGGATTTTAGCTCCCCTAAAGCTGTGATGTTCTTCCTTACTGAGAGATCCACTTACCCAAAGAAGATGGGTTTGCGCAAACCTTGTAGAAAGTTATCCAGCAAAGTAAATGATTCATCTGTGGTAGGTGGTGTTCTTTACCTAATATTTACTCAATGTCTGTGGAACCAGATTGTGCTACCAGACCAGGGTAACAACCACAGAGGTTAGGGAGTTAGCTCCAGTCTCTCTGGTGCATATAATTAAGTGAAGGGGATAGACATCCTTAACAAATTTAGGTAAGGCCTTCAGAAGTAAGTGCTATAGATATAAATGAAAGTGCTTTGGGAGGGAGCAGGTGATGAGAGGATTGTTGCAGGTGGAGACGGTAGGTATCACTCATCTTATCTTGGCTCTGTACATGGAGTCCTTTTGAGAGGTCCTTCAGTGTGAGGACACCAGCCTCTGGATGGCTTGCTCTGACCCTCCCCAAATGAGTTAAGTGCCCTTCCTATGTTGTCATCATCCTTCTATTACAGCATGCTATTCACGGTTGTTAATTTGCATGCTCTTCTCTCCTGAGGACAAAGACTGATTACTAATAGATTGGTGCATTCTCCCATTCTGGCTCCATTCTGGTCCTGTACATGGTTTTCCTTCTCTAAAGTACTCTCTTTTTTCCCTCTGTTTTTCTATCTTTTTCTAAATGCAATGGCATAGACTCACTGACATCTTAAAAAGTAAAGCAGAGAAAAGGAACTAACAGCCATCGAGTGCCTTCTTTGTGTTGAACACTGTTCACTGTGTTAGCTGTTTTATGAGCATTTGTCCCTTAACCTTGTTCCTCTAACAAATACAGCAAGCTTCTTCCCTTTCAGGGCTTTGCACTTGCTGTTTCCTCTAGTGGGGACTGTTTTCCGCAAGTCCGCAAGAAGGTGGCTCCATTTTTTGTTAACAAACATGTATAGTTTACAAACCATTCTTCTGAAGTTAATTTTATTAGGTTGGTTACCACCCCTTCCTCTCAGTCGGGGGTGGGGTCCCCCAGACAGGAATTAGCTGAGGGCAGGCTGAGAATCTTTGACGCCTCCCTCTCATTGTCCCCGCCCTTCTGGCTGCTCTCCCAGTGCATCAAGTCCTAGTCACTGGATGTCTCAAGTTAGTTTACTAATTTTTATTAAAATTGCTCTATTGCTACCTTATTATAACTGATAGTGTCATTCAGACTGTACTCCTACTAGGAGATAAGGGATTCCATTTTTTTTGGCTAGCTTTCCTCTTAAGATGGGGCTAGTCAATCATCTTTTAATTGAATTTGTGTTTACTAATTACAGGCACCCTCCCCTGCCCCACCCAGGCATTAGCAGGGGTGGCACAGGGGCTAGGGCTTTTGCCCCCAGAACCAATCATCTTTTAACATATAATTTTGTTCTGTATAGCCTGGAAGTCTAGATCAGACCTTTGTAAACAGATTTATACTTAATAATAAAAACTTCCACCTATTTCTGCAGATGGAGGGTTAAAACAATATAACTAAGTGCTCATCTTCTGATATACACTAAAATCTTACTTTTAAAGGTCTTTCCTATCCTTTAAGGCTCAATTCAAGTCCCGACTCCTCTGACATTTTCTGTACCTATTGTACCGCACATTAATCTTTCGTGCTCTGAATTCCATGGTCTACATACTTCAGTTTGGTCATTAATCTCGAGGATCTTATTTGTTATTTAATTGTTTTGTGGATCTAAATCTTAACTGACCGATGAGATGGTAATATGCCAGTTGATTGTAGCAATGTTTTCTCAATTTTTGCTATGTTGAAAAAGTGCCACTTTTAAGGACATTTTTAGAGCAAAATATCTTTATGTAATTTTTCCTAATGGGTTTTACTTATTTTCTTAGAACTTACTTAACCTTGTTTAAGTTTCCTTAAAACCATTTTCTTTAAATTTAAGATTGTTATTTTTTTATATTTTAATTATTAATTTTATTCTTAGTGTTTATTTAAGAAGACTAATGTGCTCGGATATAATGCACCAAAGAAGTATTCAGGAAAGAAAGAATATTAATTATTTCCTGTAGCTTATCTATAAAAAGCCATCTGGGAAACTACACTCATTTAAATCTTTTATAGGACTTTGGGGTTTTTATAGTTGCTATATTAAAGTCATTTTCAATGTTTAACAGAAAATTTGTAAAGATTTATTTGATAAAATTTCAGTATTTTCATAGCTATAATTGTCTAAGCATTCCTAATTACATGTTGAGCTTTCTGATTCTTATTAGAGCTGCTTCCTCCTAGCAAAGTTTAAACATCAGTCTCCAATCAGGTTAATCTCTATATAATATAATTAAATTAATCTTGACCTGGTTACTGGGTACATTTCAAATGCCAGACTGATGTTTATTATGGCATCACTAAGAATATTTCAATTTTAAAATTGACCTTTTGGAATCAGCCTTTCTTTAATCTGCCAGTTATATTTAAAAGGAATATTTCTTTTCAAAAGTAATCCGACTTTATTACAGTATTTAATTTCAAAAACCAAAGTGGTTGTAAAATGTGTATAAGGAGAAGTGCCTTAAAAAACAAATGACATTTCTTTTCATTTATAGAGATACTTTCTAGTTGGGAGCAATCATGCAGAAACAAAATATCGTGTTTTGAAGATTGATAGAACAGAACCAAAAGATTTGGTCATAATTGATGATAGGGTAAGTATCTTGCAAACCTGAATACAAACAGTAACTTTTGTACCTGTTAAAGGATATGAAATATCCTCATAGCTTTTAGTGATATATTTTTTTTCCTTTTTTCATCAGGCATCTGAAAATTACAATTATTTTTCATGAGTGGCTGGAATTGAAATCTCTAATCTGGCTTCTAGGAATTACTGATGTTACAGAGTATGCTGGAATTTACACTTTGTCCTTCATTTTGCTTTGTTTTACAAAGCAAACTCTTTGGATAAGATAATGAATGTATTTTCTTAAAGAAGTGGTGTTTTAAGGATTTAATCTAACTCTCAATATTGCATATACTGAAGAGATTGTTTATTACTGTGCTTTAATATGAAGCTACTTGAAGTCAGGGCGGATTTCTGTGCTACAGACTTTATTATGCTGCTAAAAATCACCTCTAGGTGATCTTCTGGTGACTCGCTATGCATGAGAGAAATGTGAAGCTGTTCTTATCCAGATGTTATAGTATCCAGAGCAGGAGTACAGACTTAATTCAGGTAGCACAAAACCACGACACTGTTAGTCAAAAGTGGAATACAGCAGGCTGGTATTGAATAATTAATTTTAACTCTTTCAAGTGAGAGAACCTAACTTACCCTTTGTATTGAAGTTCTGTCTGTGACTATTGTGAACCCACGTCAATTGCTAGTTTCTCAAATATGTTGGTAGCTGCAGTTTGCAACCCATTTGCACTAAGTTCTTTGTAAAACTATTTTCTATGTTATGATAATTTTGGATAAATTGTATATTGTGATTTCCAGCACTCATGGGTATCGTTCTTCATTCTCCCCCTTTTATGGGAGTTTTTATTAATATAATATATTGATTCTTGGTTTTACTTGGGGATGGGAACAGTTGATCAGGGATTTCTTTGAGAATCTAAGAAAAGCTGTGGGCCTCATAAAAATACACATATGTATGTAGAGTCAAAACTTCGCACACAGTTCTAAGGAGTTCACAGATTTCTTGAAATTTGTCTATGATCCTTTAAATGTATGGTTCAGAAGATAAGACTTCTTTTTTTTTTCAAGGATTTTATTTATTTCTTTCAGAGAGAGAGAGAGAGTGTGAGTGAGCAGGGAGGGGCAGTAGGGGAGGGAGAAAGAATCTAAAGCAGACCCTGCACTGAGCACAGAGCCTGACACAGGGCTTGATCCCACGACCCCTGTGAGATCATGACCTGAGCTGAAACCAAGAACTGGACGCTAATGGACTGTTCCATCCAGGTGCCCCAGAAGATGAGGTTTCGACAAAATTTTTTGATATCGCGACATGGGATCCAGTAACCACCCATAATTGCTAATGTTAAAGAATTTGTTGGCTTTTAAAATTATAGCTTAGTTCTGCACTGTTATGTACTTCTCTATGAAATAGCTAGTGATTCTTATAAGCAATATATAATCTAAAGAATAAACAACACCTTACAGATTAAATTTGCTTATTTTTAGCATGTATATACTCAACAAGAAGTGAGGGAACTTCTTGGCCGCTTGGATCTAGGAAACAGAACAAAGATGGGACAGAAAGGATCCTCTGGGTTATTTCGAGCTGTTTCAGCTTTTGGTGTTGTAGGTAAGAAATGTACCTCCTTCTTACTACTTCTTTTTTTTTTTTTTCCCCTATAGAGACTACTAAAAGATTGTTTTATGTAGTTTTATAATTATAACCCATCATCTGTGGCTTTGGTTGTTTAAAATTTCACTGTCCACCAATCAGATATCAAGTAGCTTTTATCTGGCATCTGGTATATGCTGCTCAGTTTCATATAGGATATGAATTAACATAAACGTGGTTTTGGCCTTTAAGAAGCCTGTTGTCTAGCTTGTTGAGGAATGAAAAAGTAAAAAAGTAGCTTGGACTGTAAACATCGCTCCACGGTCGGGACTTGATGTTGATTCCTTTATATACAGTGCTGCTTTGGTCTGAACCTCTCTATTTAAATTTTACTTAAATTCCATCCTTCCCCCAAATCCGATAATGATGCCTATACTTCGTTTATTCACCAATATAGACATGGTTTTGGCTCTTAAGGATTCTGCTGTCTAGCTCTGGGACAGCAGTGAGATGCCCTACAGTTCTGGTGTGGACACCATCTTCCTTTGCAGTGGGTCAGTACACGTGTCTTTGCTATACTGTGGATCTGTCCCTGGGAGTCTTAGGCTGACAACACTAGGATGAAGGACAAAAACTAATATACACGAGGTAACTCCAAGATTGCAGTTAAGAGCCAAGCTGTGTAGAGAAAGTTAAATGGGAGTGGAGATTATGTAAGAGGTAGATGGCTTGGACCTGGAATGTCTAAGAAAGTTATCCTGGGCAAAATGAGACTCCAGCTGGACCTGAAGGAGGAACAAGATTTGGGTGGATGTGGGGAAGGGGTGAGAGAACCCCAGTAGGGATGACGGCAGAGGCAGAGGCATGAAGATGTCCGTGGGTCCTGGAATGTTGGCATGGAATTGAGTGAGGCCAGATCGCATGGGGCCTTGGCAGGCAAGCAGAGGGCGATTATATCTCTGCTTCTCTGTTGGCAGAGCCTGATTTTGAGTCTGATTTTTTTTTTTAAACATTTAACAACATTATCTTTGTATTTTTTAAACCTGCTGGACTGTCTGCAATGTTGACTGATTGGTATCCATAGATGTTAACAAAATTAATATGGACTTAATTATCCTGTATAGTTTCAAATTCTTGCATTTTTCTCATTAGCGCTTTTTATTCTGCGACTCCGTATTTGTTAAAACTTTGGTTACATTCTGCCGTATCTGAAGTTTTTCTCAGAGTGCTCTCACAGCTCTTCCTGTGTCATCCCTTCAGGTCTATTTTGTGTCTAGGTGGCTGTCAGGGAAGGTCAAGAGTGGTAGGTAGGTTTAGTTTCTTCTTAGGACTGGTTCTTTTTCTACATTTTCTGCTCAGTCTCAACAAGTATGTTGAAGTTATATATTCAACAGATAAGTGTTCGTAGGTGGATGTCAAGTGAGTTCATGTGTTCAAATTCCATAAATTATGTAAGTGTTAAGTTCTACTTTAAGTATTGAATATATTTTAAATTAAAAAAAAACTGGAAGAAAATAAAAAAATTTTAAAAACTAGAAATACAATGTGTCTTAAATATAGTAAGTTTAATTTTAGTGTTAGTTACTTATTAGGTTGAACTTATTTCTTTAAATGCTGATACTTTATTATAACTTTTTCAAGTGGAAATTTCCTAAGGTGTATGTAATATTGCATGCCTCATTACCCAGGGTTTATAATCCAAAATTGAACCTTCCTTGATGATTAAGAGTAATGAAATGATCAGTTATTGAACTGTTTAAAAATAGCTGCCTTTGGGTATTCTGGAGTTATATTGAGCAGTTTGCCTTTACATTAAATGGCCTCTAGACCTTTGTACTGTTTTGTTTTTATGGTTCTTTAGTCATCCTTCATTGTTCTTGGCGTAGTTGCTTCTAGCAATATTCTCTGCCTCCTTTTAAATCTATTGGTAACTAAACTTTTAAGACCAGAAGCTTGATTTTTATCAATTGATAACTAGGTCTGTAACCACGTATTTATTGTATACACAAGTATTAGGAAACTTTGGGTGAGAAGCAGAAGGTGTCTTGTTTCTCTGAGGGGTGACATTCTTAGGTGTTGTGGTCACTGTTTCTCTTATGGTTGGAGACCTCTTAGGATTGAAACTGTCTTTGGGTAATGAAGTCACTGAAAGACTAACCTCCCAGTAAAGTGAGACAGTAATGTACTAAGTAAGGATTTATTATTTTTATGGAAATGTATTTTATGTATTCTTGTTCAACCCTGTAAATAAAGCTTAGAATGAGTGAAGAGTAAATAGGGAGTTAATGAAAGTCTATGATTTGTCTAGAAGTACTGTCTTAGAAATAATGAGGGATACTTAATAGCAAGACACAAAATGCCTGTCTTTGAAAAATGTATAGTCTGGTTGTCAGAATAATACATATGAGAAATGACCAGAATAGTTGTCTTCTATCCTGTGGCCAAAATATTTGCCCAGTTAACTTTTTCAGCATGCTTAGTTTGTGAATAGTATTTTGCTGGAATGTTTTTAGACTGTTATTATGCTTAATTTAGTTCATCATCTGTAAGAATCTAGAGCAGTGAGTCTCAGTTATCTGTAGTAATGGACCAGATTTTTTCCACCAGGATGTCATAGACCAACACATAATCCTACTGTACATAACTAGTCTGCAGCTTGGCCACATGTGACACAGCACATGTTACAATTATAAGTTCAATAATAACCCAAACTAGTCTATGCCCTATTCAAGGCAAGATCATTGGCCATGCACTTGGATGTTGTAGCTATCTCAAATTGCTCTAACGTTTCCAAACTCTTTCAGTTTATTTACATGTCTTTTCATGGGCTTGGTACCCATGAAAAACTCATGAATCATTGCTGGTCCCTAGACATGGGACATTTGTCCACCTTGTACATTTCTCACCTCCATTGTTATTTAATGGCCAGCAGGAGGTTTGGGAAACCACTGAATAGGATCATGAGCATCCCTCCCAAAATTGTTTTATATGCTCTTGGGGTACATAGATGGAGTTGGTGGATGGTTACTTGTAGACATTTTCCTTTCTTTCTTTCTTTCTTTCTTTCTTTCTTTCTTTCTTTCTTTCTTTCTTTCTTTCTTTCTTTCGTGTGGGGAAAAGGGGTTGTGGGGCAGAGGGAGAGGGAGAGAGAATCCAGCCTGGAGCCCGAAATGGGGCTCAATCTCACAACCTTAAGATCATGACCTGAGCTGAAATCAAGAGTTGAATGCTCAACCAACTAAGCCACCCAGGTGCCCCTGGGTACCTGTAGTCTTCACTAGGCTTAGCTCTGTGACCATCCCAGCCCCTTTTGGTACATAGCTGCAGGTTTATAGCCTTTTTCTGCCTATGTCACCTGTCAGAGGATAGTCTTTCAAGCTGCTCGTATGTTGAGGGGGAGTGGTAGAATAAGTATCCTTGTAGCAGACTAAGTGATGGACTCGGTTGTTATTTAAAGCAACACCCTTAGAAATAGATTGCAGATCCAAGATAGTAATGAAGACAACAACAACAAAACGTGAGCCTCAGGCTAGTGAGGGAGCAGTAGATGTGGTGTTAGAGAGTCACTTTGGTTCTAGAGGGCTCTGTTGTGCAAAGGTCCTATGTACCTTGTGGACGTTTTTCATGTTTCTCTGTTTCATGTTTCTCTGCCAAGACACCTTCAGTCTCCCTGAAGGCTTTTAAGATAATGACTCGCTGGCATGGTGACCCCTGAAACAGGGATATTGCATTCTTCGCTGTTGGTGGGCTGGTGGGGTCCTGTCCAGCCACCAGCACTCCCACTATATCCTCTTACACTGTCCTTTTTTGTATACTTTGCTTGGTGTCCATTTCAAATGAAATAGCCTCCTCTACTTGGAGAGAGAGAAATCACTTTTGCATGATGACTGTCATCTTGGCTTCTTGGAAGTACTCAGGGAAATTGGTCTGGGGTCAGAAGTAAACAGAATGAAGATGAAAAAACTTGTTCTCATTTTGGTGTGTTCAAGGGACGAATAGGCTGACTCCTGGCAGATGTCTGTGCCGTATTAAGGTCTTTTAATTGTTGGCTCTCTTGGATACGAACCTTTTAAAAAAGAGAGCGACAATTCCCAGTGGTAGTAAAAAGGAAGAAGAAAATAATTTCATTTATAATAAGCTGAAGGCATTTGTGCTGGTAGAAGAGTCTCTTTTGTGCAATATATTTACCTCCCTTTATTCAAATTATGAAGAGAAAGGTAGAATGGTATAAATAGTCTTGAGCTAAAAACATAAAATTAAAATTCAGTTGGAATGTAGGTTGAGAAATTATTGCAGAGATTTTTTTGTATAAAAAGTAAGTATAGGGGCGCCTGGGTGGCGCAGCGGTTAAGCGTCTGCCTTCGGCTCAGGGCGTGATCCCAGCGTTCTGGGATCGAGCCCCACATCAGGCTCCTCCGCTATGAGCCTGCTTCTTCCTCTCCCACTCCCCCTGCCTGTGTTCCCTCTCTCGCTGGCTGTCTCTGTCAAATAAATAAATAAAATCTTTAAAAAAAAAAAAACAACAACAAAAAAAGTAAGTATAACAAAAATAAAAGGAAAACTCATTCATTTTGGAAATATTTATTATTTAAGCCCTTGCGTGTTTTTATGCTGCTTTCAAGGGCTTTACTTTTATAAGTTTTATCCTTCTAAAAGGATAGCTTTTTTCTAACTTGCTTTTAATGAGATTGTCATCAGCTTTTTTCCTCCCTGTTCCTATGTCCTTTATCTTTAATCAGGTAATTTTTTGCTGGTCTCTAAGGCAAACAAAGGAGTAAATGAACATTTTTTTTTTTAAAAGCAGTTTGTGTTTTGTGGATCTCTAAAATACAAGTATTTTTCACTATTTTAATGGCATCTTTTCCTCAGTAGGCTGGCTCATAAAATCCTTGAGGCATCTTTTTTCTTATATATTTTAGCTCACTTATGTTAATATAGTCAATTACTAGTTTCCTTTTTTGTCAGCTGAGAATAACAAGACACAAACAGTGGATATTTGTCACCTCTAGAGCAAAAATTCATAGCATCAAGATCCTGGATCAGACTTAATGGAATATAACACTCTGAGAGAGACAGAGAGAGTGCAAGCATGCATGAGCACACACGTGCACATGAGAAAGTTAGTTTTGAAAGATAGTTATGCTAGATATAAGATTCTTGGTTGATAGTTTTTTTTTTTCTTTTAGTGCTTTGAATATGTTATCCCACAGCCTTGTGGCCTCCGTTGTTTCTGATAGAAAGTCGGCTGTATGACTGTATCTGACTTATCCTATGAGTGAGCGAGGGTGAGGGCAATGGGGACCCAGTATTCTTGACCAGTCATCCTGGGGAGAAGATGGAAGCCTTGATCTCAGTGCGCTTGCCTGGAAATAGAGTTCCAGTACCACAGAGCTGAAGGGGATGAGACATTCTGGTGGTCTTCACCTTCTGAGCAGAAACCTGGGCTTTAGTCTGAGAAGTGGGGAGAGAGTCACACTGGACTGGGAGAGGGGTGTGAAAGAGAAGCAGGTTATGACTCAGATACCACACACTTGCTCTTCTTACCAAGGTTTAGTAGATTTTCTTGAATAAATATTTCTCCATTTGTTATATGACATTAGGACAGTTCCCAGAAACTTTCAAAGTTTTGTTTTGTTTTTATAAATTTCACCAGTTATGTTTGTTTCAGTGGAGAGAGGATCTGCTGGGCACCCCATGTTACCATTTTGGAAATTACCCCTACCCCCAAAGGGAGTTAGTTTTCACTCCCAAAGCAAAAGTTCTGGGAACTAAAAAATTTTTAACTGAGGCTATAGAGTAATTAGCTTGTTGCCGAGAACTTAATGCTTCTGTACATAACACATATGGTCTTTCTTTAATCACCAATGTACAACATGTATACTCCAATGATTTGACATAAAATATAACTTTATAATGCTCCAACATTCTTGAAAAGCTTAACTCTCACAAATGATGCTTGAGGAAGATTGCATGAAGGATATACAATTTACTGGATATAATGTTTGCTGAAACCACCCACTTTTCTGGGATCTGGCACCACCTTTCATTGCCCCATCTCAGTCACCTAGTGATTGTATAAATGGCTTCCAGTGCAGTGTGATTCTATAGCTTGGCAACTATTGATTGGTCCAGGGCTGGGCACCCAACCCAAGTTAGGCCAGTCCAAGTCCTTCCCTAGGAATTCTGGAATTGAACTTGATAAAAAAAAGTTATTTCTTCCCAGTAAAGCTTTTAGATATAAAGCCTAGAGCTATTAGCAGCTGTGTTAGTCTATGGAGAGTCTCCATAGGCTAGTCTATGGAGAGAGACAAGAATGGAGCACATGTTCAGAGATGCATCTTGACTAGGTCTTTTTCTGAGGCCCAATCATATTGTTGCCTTTTGGTATCATGGACCACCTCAGTATCCTTAATATAAATTTCTTTTTTTTTTTTTAAAGATGGCTCAAGTTGGATTTTACCACTAGTAATCAAGAGTCTGTGTAGTTTGTTCTAACTTTTGAGCAATATATCCCAAAGTATGTTCCTCAGAACATTTATCCATTGGTTAATTTCTTTTTAAAAAAGATGAGGTTCCATGATTGAACGAATCTAGGGAGGTGCTTAATCTTTATCCCCCATTGAGGTTCACAGTGCATGTTCTGAAATTTCTGAGAACTTACTTGGTTTTCTGTTTGTTTTTATATTCTCTTTACTAGTATATATTGATTTATTTTACATATATATTACAATCTCAGCCATTTTTAAGTGTACAGTACAGTAGTATTAACTATGTGTGCCTTGTGCAGCAGATCTCTAGGACTTTTTCATCTTGTGAGTTGAAACTCTATACCTATTAAATAACAACTCCCCTTAATCTTGTGTGTATTTTTGCTTAAAGCACCTCAGTCCTATTTGGAATGAGACTAAATATAAAAGAATGAATGAAATAAAATTGTTTAGAATATTTTTTAAGTGAGATAAATGTCAGTATAGATATTTCTAGAGATTGTAATATGACTGAAAATTTTTATAGCTATAAATCATAGAAATAAAGTAGGAAATGTGTCAAAAATCTTTTACCTTCTAAATATGTATCTAAAAGCATTACTAAGTGTAAGAAACATATTTGTCTCTCTTTTTGTTGTGTAGGTTTTGTCAGGTTTTTAGAAGGCTATTATATTGTGTTAATAACTAAAAGGAGGAAGATGGCAGATATTGGAGGTCATGCAATATATAAGATTGAAGATACAAATATGATCTATATACCTAATGATTCTGTACGAATTACTCATCCTGATGAAGCTCGGTATGTACTGGTGGTAACTACTGTTTTGTTTTGTTTTTTTTAATGTGGTGGACCAAGTAGAAGACAAAATAAACTCAAAAGATTATAGATATCATGTTAAAAATGTAAAATACTAGCTCAGAATTCTATAATTTTGTTCAAGGTCTATTATAAACTTCCATTCTAACAGTTGATTTAGGTAAAAATCAACAAAAGCTGCTAAAGCCATTAGGTGAGATGTTATCATTGAGGAACAGAATATTCACTCAGTCTTAACATATACTCCATGAATCTCTTTATTTACAAAGAGAAAAAAAACGGCAAACATAATTATCCAAATGTTCAAACTTAGCATCACCAATAATGAGACAAAACTGACATTATTTGCCTTTCAATATGAAGCAGCGGGAAGGACACAGATTACCTGTGTAGTTTTCTTGCTAAAAATATATATATTTTTGTTTTATTGTGCTGTGCTTACCACAGTGAGTGTAGTTACCATCTGTCACCATATGACATTATTATAATATTATTAACTATATTCCCTGTGCTGTACTTTTCATGCCTACGACTTACTTTATAACTGGGAGTTTGTACCTCTTATTCCCCTTCACTTATTTCACCCATCCTCCCCTCTGACAATACTTTGCTAAAAACATTTAACTTAAATCTAAGCATGAGGAAATAACCAGACAAATCCATCCTTGTGGGGCATTCTGTAAGACAGCTGGCCTGGACTCTTTAAAAATGTCAGTGTCATCAAAGACAGAAAAAGCCAGAGGACTGCTCTAGATTTTAGAGCAGACATGACAACCAAATGCAACACATGAATATCTGTTGGATCCTGGATTAAAATGTATGCATGCTTACACGGGCATGTATGCACACCCACACGCAAGCTATAAAGGACTTTATTGGGACATTTGGTATATGGCTAATATACCAGGTGATATTGAATCAATATTAACTTTTAAGTATAAAAATGATATTATTTAGGAGATTTTGTTTTTTCATATTTAGAAGTGAAGTGTCATTATGTCTGCTACTTACTGAATTGGTTTAGGAAAATAAAATGTAACTAGCATTTAAAGAGAGTGGATGTATATGTGTGTGTTTAAGGAGAGAGATTTAATAGTGAATTCAGATGAAGGACATAATGGTATTTATTGTACTGTTTTTCCCTCCAATTTTCTGTAGATTTAAGTTTTGGAGGAAAATTATTGGAGCCTTGGGAATGTGGGAAAAGTCTATTAATAAGTTGATAGAGAAAAGAGTAGAATGGATTTATTTCAATACATAAATGTATTTTATAAAAATGTATTTATTATAAACATAAAGGTCAAAACGGAACAAAGTTAGGCATGCTTACTAGATTTTTTCTCTTTGTAGTAATTTTTTTTTTTAGAAAGAGTGGGGGAGGGGCAGAGGGAGAGAGAGAGAAAATCTCAAGCAGGCTCAATCCCCAGCGTGGAGTTCAATGCAGGGCTCAGTCTCATGATCCTGAGATCATGACCTGAGCCGAAATCAAGAATTGGATGCTTAACTGACTGAGCCACCCAGGTACCCTTTATTAGTTTTTAAGCTTGGATTTTAATAGATATACAGACCAAGATTTAAAGGTAGTGTGGCTCTCTTGCTTAAGACCCTCTTAGATAGATTTTGGACTCCAGTGGTACTGTCTTTAATGATATTTGGAAGTGGGGCTGTTAAAAAATAATCTGTGTCAGATGAAAATAAGAAGAATTTAATGGATAACGTGGTCCTTTGTCTTGCACTAACTGAAAAAAATTATATCCCGCATAGCTTACAGGCAGGTATAGTATATTAACTAAAATTTAATTAGGTATTCCCCAAAGAAAATAAAAACACCAATTTGAAAAGATATGTGCACCCCGGTGTTTATTGCAGCATTATCTACAATAGCCAAAGTGTGGAAGCAGCCCAAGTGTCCATCGGTAGATGAATGGATAATGAAAATGTGGTATACACACACGCACGCACACACACACACACACACACACACACACACACACCATGGAATATTATCACTCAGCCATAAAGAGAAAGAGCTCTTGCAATTCATGACATGGATGGACCTAGACAGTATTACGCTAAGTGAAATAAATCAGACCGAGAAAGACAAACGCCATATGATTTCATTTATTTGTGGAATCTGAAAAGCAATACAAATAAAAAACAAATCAAAAAGCAGAAACAGACTCATGAACATAGAGAACAAACTGGTGGTTGCCAGAGGGGAGGGTGTAGGGGATGGGCGAAATAGGTGAAGGGAATTAAGGAGTAAAAACTTCCAGTTATAAAATAAATAAGTCATGAAGATGAAAAGTACAGCATAGGAAATATAGTCAATAATATTATAATCATGTTATATTACAACAGATGGTACGTATACTTCTTAGGGTGAACATTGAGTAATGTATAGAATTGTCGAATCACCATGTTGTGCACCTGAAACTAATATAACATTTTTTGTCAACTATACTTCGGTAATGAAATTTTTTAAGACAATGAATCAGACCAGCACATATGAATCCAAAGGATGGGAAAAAGTTGAAGAGGTTTATATTATTTATAAACCTCATCTTTATGATTCTTTAGCCAGGAATAATAAAACAAATTATGTTGTTCTACATAGTGATTTAACTTTCTTTAGAGAGTGAAATTATTTTAGGATTAATACTGTGTAGCACTGGACATTATCCAGAATAAGATACAATTATATTAATAGTTGTTATAGGTAGACTGAAGTACTATTACTAGATAGGTAAAACTTTTAACATACTTACAAAACTATATAATACAATAATTCATTTAAATAAAAAGATTTCGTGGGGTGCCTGGCTTGTTCAGTTGAGAGAGCATGCGACTCTTGATCTCAGGGTCCTGAGTTTGAGCCCCATGTTGGGTGTAGAGATTACTAAAAAAATAAATAAATAAACTTAAAAAACGATTTGGTAAAATGTTAGGAAATAAAACACAGTAACTACTAAACATTTCATACGTACTGACAGGTAGAAGTTATCCCTGCAACACATGGTTGTATCAACGCTAGAACATTTTGCTAGAACAGTTCACTACATTAAAATATTGTTGGGAAAGATTATGATCATCTTAATATTTGT
This sequence comes from Ursus americanus, assembly GCF_024610735.1. Taxonomy (NCBI): domain Eukaryota; kingdom Metazoa; phylum Chordata; class Mammalia; order Carnivora; family Ursidae; genus Ursus; species Ursus americanus. The sequence goes on from NC_142137.1 coordinate 26,741,084, forward strand.
AGAAAATATATTTGACAAATTCAATTGTCATTTGTGATCAAAGTCTTTAAAAACTATAAAGACTGTGCTAAACGTGCTAACATTTATTAATCCTGAGGGGTAGATATGCAGATATTTTATTCTGTACTTTTTTTTCAGTTGCAAGACTTTACAACTTAAAATTATGGTCTTTGCAAACATTTTTTGCTTGTTTTAGTTACTCTTCTCTCTCTATGCCATGTTACTCTTCTCTCTCCAACCTCACAGCATTTACAAAACACATAATCGTAAAAACAAGAGCAGTGTTTACTTCTGTCTTGCCCCGAGTCTAAGTTCCCCACTCATGTAAGTTCATAACTTTCCATCGCTGGCATAATCAATGATGAGGAAATGATCAAACTGTAAAGTCAAGAGACTCTGAAGGAACAATCAACAGACTTAGAAATTGCTTCAGATGAAATCCCTGCTGCAGTTCTGGATTGAATTCCTCAGGGTTTTTGTTTTTGTTTTTAATATTCTATTTTTTAGTGGTCTCTATACTCAACATGGAGCTTGAACTCAACCCCGAGAGCGTAAGTTGCATGCTCTACCAACTGAGCCAGGCAGGAGCCCCTGAATTCCTCAGTTTTACTGAGAGCATTTACAAATATAAACGCCTGTGTCAAGCTATGAAAAAATAGTAGTATTGTATGAATGTAATATGCTTTGGGTTTTTTTTCTAGGTATCTACGAATCTTTCAAAATGTGGACCTATCTAGCAATTTTTACTTTAGGTAAGTTTGAACTTAGTTTTTCTCCTGTCAGTCACTTAAATGTTTATATTATTTTCCAGGATGGAGAAATAGAATCAGACACAATGGTACCTCTGTTTTTTTTTATCAGCCAAATGATTTCATCTAAAAACGTAAAGATAAAGGTATTTCTTCCTTTTAAAAATTTGATGTTTGAATATTGAATGGACAAATTACAGGGGAATTATTCTCACTATAAAACTCATCTTTGTTTTAGGTGGGATTTTAATGAAATATTCTTATTGTAATTTTTAATTACAAAAATGAAATTTGCATTCAGTTTCTAATACAGAGTTATAACAATTACACAGATTGTTTTAGTTAACAATCTAGCAAAATTAGGTAAAAATAAATTCATAATAGGAAGAATTGGTGCAATACCACCATACATACCACTAATGGTCTCATAAATTAATAGTTTTCTTGAAGAGGAATGTGGCATAAAGTATTTATGAAAACATATCCTAAGAAAATAAATTAGGAGAGAAAATATTAATTCCTACATATGAAGAGACATTTATAGCTTCTCTATTTATGATAGTCCCAAACCAGCAATCTAGCCAATGCAGGGACAACTCAAGTACCAGTAATTGGATGATGGGCAAGTAAATTCTAAGACAGCATTGTGATAGAGTATTATACCACCGCCGATGTGACCAATATGTAGGCCTAGGAGATGCAGTTATTGTGCTGATTGGAAAATTCCGTCAGCTGTAATATCCAAACTTAAAGGGGAGAACACAAAATAGTATGTACCAAAAAGGACTTGAGTTCCAAGGACCAAACAAAGGCTTAGAGTGTTCTAGCTATTGGTGCTATGCACTGATGGGGTACTTTGCATTATTTTAAATTTATTTTTGAATTGTTTGTACAGTTAACTACTTATTTATCTGTGAAATGAAGTAAACATGTTTACTATATAGAATGGGTTATGTCTTCATTGATGTAAAACTGAAGGAAGTTCATTATTTTAACAGTAGTCTAGTAAAGGGTTCCTAAAGAAAGAATTTTCACGTCCACAAATGTTTATCGAATGTATATTTCCATTGTGTTTATCTAAGTCATCTGCTTTTCTGTCTTTATTGCTTAATTTTATGTTTACAGCATCTGTAAGTTGTCACTGAAACTTGGTGGTACTGTCTTCTCCATCATTTCAACTTGTTTGCATCCCCATACTGAGCTCTGGGATCAAGTCATCCCAGAAGTAAAAGTATGTTGGTTATAGTTTTTGTGTCTAATAGGTAAGCTTTAAAAAGGATATACTACATTCTTAAGATTAGGCTGGAATAAAGCAATTATTCTAACTAGGAAAAATTGATTTTTAAAAGTTAAAAATCAACATCCTTCTCCCCCCATCACCTGTTGAGATATTATTGACATATAACATCTTTAACGTGTACAGTGTGATGATTAGATACACATGTCTTGTGACATGATTACCACAATAAGGTTAGTCAATATTTCCATCCCCTCACATAATTATGTGTGTGTGTGTGTGTGTGTGTGTGTGTGTGTGTGTGTGTGTGTGTGTTAAAAACCTTCAAGATGTACTCTCAACAGATTTCAAGTTATAATTCATTAATGTTAATTACAGTTACCATGCTATGCATTAGATTCCCAGATCTTATTTTCTTATAGCTGGGAGTTTGTACCATGCAACCAACATCTTCCCATTTTTCCCACCCTACCCTTTACCTATGCCCCAGCCCCTGGCAACTGCCATTCTACTTTCTATTTCTATGACTTTGGCTTTTTTAGGTTCTGCATGGAAGTGAAGAACATATGTAAATAATCAGACTTATTTCACTTAGCATACTGCCCTCAAATTCCATCCATGTTGTTGCAAATAGCAGGATTTCCTTCTTTTTTTATGGTTGACTAATATCCTATATCCATTCATCCATTGCTGGACTCTTAGGATGTTTCCATGTCTTGGCTATTGTGAATAATGCTTGCAGTCAACATGGGCCTGCAGATATCTCTTCAAGATGGTGATTTCATTTCTTTTGGCTATATACTCAGAACTGGGATTGCTGGATCATATGGTAGTTATATTTGTAATTTTTTTAGGAACCTCCATACTGTTTTCTGTACTGGCTGCACCAATTTTCATTCCCACCAACAGTGTACACGGGTTCCTTTTTCTCCACAGCTTAGCCAACACTTGTCTCTTGTCTTTTTGATAATGGCCATTGTAGGAGGTATGGGTTGCTATCTCATTGTGGCTTTAATTTGCATTTCCTTGATGGGATGTTGAACATTTTTTCACATATCTGTTGGCCATTTTCTTTGGAAAAATGTCTATTCAGGTCCTTTGCCCATTTTTAATTGGATTTTTGGGGGTTTTTGTTTGTTTTGTTTTGCTCTTGAGTTTTATGAGTTCCTTATGTATTTTGGATATTAACCCCTAACAGATGGTTTGTAAATATTTTCTCCCATTACATAGGTTGCCTTTTTATTTTGTTGATTTTTTTTTTTCTGTGCAGAAGCTTTTGAGTTTGTTGTTGTCCCACTTGTTTATTTTTGCTTTTGTTGCTTGTGTTTTCGGTGTCATATCCATAAAATCTTTGCTAAAACCAATGTCAAAGAGCCTTTCCCCTTTGTCTTCTTCTAGTAGTTGCATAGTTTTTGGTCTTATATATGTCTTTAATCCATCTCGAGTTAATTTTTGTGAATGGTGTAAGAAAAGGGTCCAATTCATCCTTTGTGTATGGGTATCCAGTTTTCCCAGCACTATTTATTGAAGAGATTATCCTTTCCCCATGTGTCTTCTTGGCTCCTTTGTCATAGTTGACTCTGTATACATGGGTTTATTTCTGGGCTTTCAGCTCTGTTCCACTGATTTATGTGTCTGTTTTTATGCCATGCTACTTTGAATGCTGTAACTTTGTAAAAAAGTTTGAAATCTGAAAGTGTGATGCCTCCATCTTTGTTCTTCTTTCTTAAGCTTGCTTTGGCTCTTAGAGGTCTTCTATGGTTCCATACAAATTTTAGGATTGTTTTTTCTATTTCTGTGGAAAATGTCATTGAAATTTTGTTAGGATCTATGGATGGCTTTGGGTAGTATGGACATTTAAACAATATTATTTCTTCTGCTCTAGGAACATGAGGTATCTTTCCATTTATTTGTGTCTGTTTATTTCATCAATAACTTATCATTTTCAGTATAAGATCTTTCTCCTCCTTGGTTAAATTTATTCCTAAGTATTTTATTTTTTTGATGTTATTGTAAATGTGATTGAAAAATCAACGTCTTAATACAACTTTTATCCCTGAGATCAGATGCTAGTAAAATTAATGACTCCATCTAGCAAATATGGTAAAATTGAATTTCACAGATGAAACAAATCAATTTCAATCAAATTATATGAATAAATTAAAGAAGAAATAATAATTGAAATAATATGTGAGTCTCCAGGCAAAATTGTCACCACCTTAAAATATTACTAAAATACTTTATGAATTTATGTAAATCTAAAGAATTCTAGATACCTTCTGAAATTCTGTGCTAAAATGTATAACTAGAGATACTTTAAAAATTATTATGTGTAATCAGGATTGTAAAATGGGTTTCTTTTGTCCTCAAGGCCAAATTTTATTTGGAAAGACTGTTAGAACTTTTTGGATGGCTGTTACTCTCCTAAAACATGTTTTATCATAATGGCTTATATTAATTACTTATTCATGTTTTGTTGTGAAGTTGGTTATGGTACTACCACTAATAATTAATAGAATTATTTTTGTTCGTACGTAAACTAGAGTACAGACCATGCATTATTGGATGTTATGGATATTGTAACATCTGTGGAACTCCATTCAGATATGTATGAGAGTGTAACCCCTTTGCACAAGACTGTGAAGTTAGAATGATTTCACAGTGAAACAAACAGTGCACATTGCAAGTCAGTGAATGTTGGTCATTCTCATTGTATTGTATATTTCCAGTTGTGCAAATGCTTAAGTCATGCAATAATTTTTTTAATTGCAACATAGTAGGCATACAATATTATATTAGTTTCAGGTGTACAACATAGTGAATTGACAATTCTATATATTTCTCTGTGCTCACAATGGTAAGTATAGTCATCTGTCATCATACAACATTATTACAATATTATTGATTATATTCCCTGTACTATACTTTTCATCACTGTGACTTATTTTATAGCTGGAAGTTTGTACCCCTTAATCTCCTTCACCTGTTTTGCCCATCCCCTCCCTTCTGGCAACCACCAGTTCTCTGTATTTGTGAGTCTGTTTCTGTTTTTGTTTGTTTGTTTGTGTTGTTTTTTAGATTCCACATATAAGTGAAATGATACAGTATTTGTCTTTCTCTGTCTGACTTATATCAGTTAGTGTAATGCCCTTTAGGTCCGTCTATGTTGTCGCAAATGGCAAGAGCTCATTTTTTTAATGGCTGAGTAATATTCCATTGTATAGATGTACTACATCTTCTTTATCCATTCATCTATCAGTGAACACTTAAGTTGCTTCCATATCCATATCTTAGGTTGCTTCGATATCCATATCTTGGCTATTGTAGATATGCTGCAATAAACATAGGGGTGCATATATCTTTTCAAATTAGTGTTTTTGTTTTCATTAGGTAAATACCTAGAACTGGAATTACTGGATTGTATAATATTTCTATTTTTAATTTTTTTGAGGATGCAGTGATTTTTAAGTTTCTAATTACTATTCATGGTTTACTGTGTTTTACAGTGTTTATTTGAATAGCTTTGCTTGCAAGTAGTTGAACAGGTGCTAATGGAGTTCACAGTTTTTAATTCCATATAGGAGCCAAGACTGAAGTAGGTTTTGCTTTTATAATTCTTATTAAGTTTCAGTTATGTTCTCAGTTACAGCTATGATTTGTCCCACTCACTTCAGTATAATCTCACTGTCTTGCGAATGCCCCTGGAGATGTTAAAGTCAGAAACTACTCAGCCTCGCCAGGAGAGTTTCGACATCTTTGAAGATGAAGGATTAATTACACAGGGTGGAAGCGGTAGGTGGTTTTCAGCACGTCTAATGTAGGTTAATATGGCATCCGTGAAATGGCATCTCATTAAATTAGCTCACATTTCCTTCATATTTCCCTGTCCCTTATTGCTCCGTGTCCTTATATGAGGTTGTTTTGGATATATAAACTTGACCAATTCATTTTTATAAAGATCATTAATCACAATGTGATTTCATTTGTGGGCCAGCCAGAAAATTGTATGCTGACATTTCCTAGCAAATATTCATGTATTTTTAATGAAATACATTTAGGTCTAGACTTTTGGTGAAGTTTGAATGGAGAATTGGTTTTTTTGAATACCGGAGAATACACACCACCACCTTATTTTCCTTCATAGAGAGTTTTGGAAAAAAATCACCATGGGTTATCTCTTGTGTCCTAGAAATTTACTGCAGTATCTCTGATTCTTATAAAAACACTGCTCAGTAGGTATGATGCCACTTTTAAAGAAATAAAGACTAAGTGGAAAACTGAGACGTGGAGATTAAGATCTCATGGCCAATGTGCCGAGGAACCAATGTAGCAGGTTGGAGGTGGTTGTTATTTTGATTGGTCCCTGCTTGACCCAGGTGTCCCTCATAGGCCTTGCTCCTGTCAGGACCACTGTAGGATCACTGCAGGACCACGTGTGGGGGTCATCCTGGAGATCATAAATGAACCAGTCACACAACAGGATTGGTACCTTTATCCCTAGACTTTTGGGTTGATCTAGAACTTTAATGCCAGAGGCCTTGCTAAAGTGAATGTTGTAAAGGAATCATTTCAGACTTAAAGCAGTTTAGCTGAATTGGATATACTTTGGAAACATAGTAAGTCAATAACGTCTTGGGCACCTTGCTCTGTGCAACCTGAATAATAGTGATGAAGATGTGAGTGCAGAGTTAGCATGTAATCTAAAGTTCCAGAAGGTTTGTCCTTGCAGAACACTCAAAAAGAGCCTGTGCTCTCTTAGCATTTTGCCAGAGGTTCTTGTTCACTCTAAGAAGACTTAGAGTGTTACTTAAACTGGATGCCATCTGTAGCCTTGCCCTTAATCTATTAGATTGACTATCCCTTGTGCTAAGGCCAAAGCCAGTGCACCCTCCCTACCTGAGAACATCAAGATCACATAAATTTGCCCTGATTTAGACTCCCAAATTGTAACCTATACTGCTAGAGACAGGTGGAGGTCAAGATAATGTGTGCCTGAATATTTGCTTGCATCATTTCTTCTAAATATCCCACTTAGGAATAGAAAAGCTAAAAGTATTATTAAATTTGCACTGTATGTCATTCCAAATCTGAATTTGAATATTTGTTCTGGAATCTGAATTAAGCCTCTAAAAGCCACTTAATTTTTTACTATCTCTGGAACAATTCTATATGATGGATATGAAAAACATTGTGTATTAGGTTTTTATAGCTGCTATAACCAATTACCACGAACTTAGGAACTTAAAGCTATACAGATTTACTGTCACAGAGGTCAGAAGTCCAAAATAGGTCTCAGTGAACTAGAATTAGGGTGTGGGCAGGGCTGCGTTCCTTTTTTGAGACTGTACATTTTCTTGCCATTCCATCTTCTAGAGACTGCCCACATTCCCTGGCTTGGGGCCCCTTCCATGTTCAAAGTCAGCAATGGCCAGCCGAGGCTTTTCCTGCATCACATCACTGTGACACTTACATTCTTGTTTTCCTCTTTCACTTATAAGTAATAATCCATGATTACATTTGGCCCACCTGGATAATTCAAAATACTCTCCCCATCTCAAGCTCATCTAATTAACAGCCTTAATTCCATCCGCAGATTTAATTCTTCCTTGCCATGTAACATAAAGTATTCACATGTTCTGGTGCTTAAGACATAACGTCTTTGGGGAGGCACTATTCTTCTACTACACAGGGGGAAACTGATAGGAAACAGAGTGAGGGTAGAAGATATAGGGGTAGGTAGAAAAGGAAAATAATACATTTTTTAAAAAGTCTCTACTATGTCAGACAGCATATTAGTCACTTTGCATGTATTATTTAATCTGAACATATCTCTGAGGTGAATAGTAGTATCATTATTTTACAGTGCAGAAAATTGAGGTTCGAAGATGTTAAGTAACTTGCCAGAGGTCACAGAGACTGGTAAGTGGCAAAGACAGGACTCTAGTTCTAGTGTGTACTATTTGTGCTCTGTGTAAAGCATTGGAAGGGCAGAGAAGGTTCAGTTTTTATGAATCAAACCAAGTGTATTTGTCACAGTATATAAACACTCTTAACATACCGTGTTTTGAGAAGAAAAATAGCCTGATATCCAGAACTGTTGCAGTCTTTTTTTTTTTTTAAATTTATTTCTTTATTAGAGAGAGAGAATGGGTCCGAACAGGGGGAGAGACAAAGGGAGAGGGAGAAAAATCCTCAAGCAGACTCCCCAATGAGCTCAGAGCCTGGTGTGGGGCTTGATCTCAGGACCCTGAGACCATGATGTGAGCTGAAATCAAGAGTTGGACATGCAAAAAAAAAAAAAAAAAAAGACTTGGACATGCAACCGACTGAGCCACCCAGGCGTCCCACTGTTGTAGTCTTTTAAGCCATAATCATAAATATACTTATTTCTCATTTTGCCCTTTATAGAAGTTTTGTAAAACTCATTGATGTTTAATAAACGTATCTGGATATGCTGAAATCATGTTTGATGAAATTAATTTCTTCATATAGAAAAAGCCTGATATGATAGTAAGTACCACTTACGGAAGTGTCAGTAAGGCACCAGGCTTGTTCGAAGCACTTTCTGTGCATTACCAACATTACTGTCTTTACAACAACCACGATACAGGTACAGATAAGGAAATGGGCACTGAGGTTGGTCACACCTGTCACTCTGCTGCTGAGAGGCAGGGCTGGTATTTGGACCCAGGCACTCGGACCCCAGAGCAATGCTTCCAGCCACTACCCAGTGCTATCTCTCGGCCTTCGTCATGTATTTGTCCATGTGTCCCTTAATGTCCCTATTGTTTACTTTTCTCCTAGGTTAAAAACTCTCACAAATCAGAAAAATGTGTTTATTCTTTTACTTTGTACAGAATCAGCACAGAGTTCTGGGTGATGACATGAGTTATATCCACTGAAAATGGCAATGCTATTAATCAAACATTTTATTTTGAAGTTAAAAACAAAAACTTATGAACTTAAAAATGAGTATAGACCAATTTCCTTATATTTCTGGTACCAACTTTTATTTTTCAGGTGTATTTGGGATCTGTAGTGAGCCTTATATGAAGTATGTGTGGAACGGTGAACTTCTGGATATAATTAAAAATACTGTGCATCGTGACTGGCTGTTGTATATTATTCATGGGTTCTGTGGGCAGTCAAGTATCCTTTTTTAAAAAAACTAAGGTATATATTATTAAGCTTCTGCTATACCAATCGGTAAAAGACTGTATAGGAATTACAAGATTATTAATTACCACTCTGTGCACCCAGCAGGAAAACTTACTGATGATATCAGGTAGTGGAAATACAAAGAGGAGTGCAGATCGTTTGAACAGGTCTCTTATGTACACAGAAAGATAAACAACAGGGAAGAAAATGCTATGTGCATAGGAAGTGATATAGACAATAAGTATTCATCCCTGAGAGGAGGAACAGAATCACTGACAGGTGGGGAGGATGGGGCAGGCTCATAGGAAAAGTCAGGCTTGGCCTGAGCTCTAAACAAAAGTCAGACCTTAGCAGGAAGCAGGGAGCAAGCTCATAGGGGGGAAAGCACCATGAGTGTAGGGATAGAACAGTTCATGGGAGTGTTCTCCTGCCTTGGGTGTAAAATCCTTGGGAGGTGCAATGTAGTGGGTAGTGGAGAGTCAGATAGCTAGTTACCAGATTGCTTTGGTGATCCAACTAAGTAAGCATTTTGGGTTTGGTGCCTGAACTTTTGAAAGTTTTTCTCAAGAGGGTAACGTAGAGGGGAGTACTTAGAAAGGTTGAGTTGACAGCTGTTTTCAAGCTGGATTAAATAAAATGAGACTACAACAGGGGGCATGAATTAGGAAAAGATTGCTGTGGTTCAGGCATAGTGTAATAAAGTCCTGGATTGGAAAGGGACGTAAGAGCTTAAGTAGATGTAGGTTGAACCTTGGGTTAAGCTGATTTTGAGTTCAATTTTAATAAATACTTTTCCCCCCTTTTATTTAATTTCTAGCTATGGTGGAAACCTTCCCAGAAAGTGCTATGAGGCTTAGAGAGGCAGTGTATGCTTGCTAGGAGTAGTGTTTAGTTTTTTCCTGTCCCCTTTTGAGATCATGTAGGGCATTTGTACACCTAGCTTGTCTTCCAGTTGACGTTCTTTCTTGTGTCTTAGGTTTTTTAAGACCTATGGTGAAAACTTGAAAGGAGTGGTTGTTTTAAGATCATCAAGTGGGTTAATGTGATAAATGCGATAACTAATATTTTTTCTTGCACTAGAACATTTGGGAGGAATGGGATCAAGGGGTATAGCTGGAGAGGTTAGTCCTAAAGAGGACCGGTGGTGCCTTCTTTATGGCAAATGAGGGAGAAGAGAGGCTAGATGCAGACACAAAGGAAGTTCAAAATGAGGATGAGTGAGATTTATGTGCTACACTTGCAAGTCAGGCTCATTACTTTGTAATCATTTCCAAGCAGTGAGTAGTATTATCTGCTTGGTTTGTTCACTGAATAATGAGATTTGGCCCTGAATTACCTTTTCTGTTTCCAAAAGTGACATGTACCTGGAAAGAACACAAGGTTTTCACCACCAAGGACACCAGAAAGAATGTGCTACAGTTTCTGAAGTCATTTTTCAAGAGGTAGTTCTAAACTGTTTTGTATTGTCAAGAGCTAACTCAGGGCCAGGCATATATTAAGCACAGTACATGTTTGTGTTTTTAAAATAGCGAATAGCACCATAGATTATAATTTTAAAGCTCATTAGTTTGATGAAACTAGTTCCCTAGTTATCAAGCATTTAATGAATTCTGGAAGTCTTTATGATGATAAAAGAAATTGCTATACAGTCAGCATTTACTATAGGACAGGCCCTGGTTTACACACATTACCTAACCTAGTCCTCCCAACCACCTCATAAAGTTAGTTACTTTACTGGTACTTACACCATTTTACAGCAGATGGAACTGGGGCTCAGAAAGCTAAATAAGGTGACAACCGATAAGCTGCACATCAGTTAAATAATTCACAGTGCTTAGTTTTTGCACTTCGATGACAAATTTGGGTGACTTTTATAGTATTATACTTATTCCATTCCCTAAGTATTATGTATTGCTTGATATTATGTATTGCTAACCCCGTTAGGTGACATATGCTCTTTTTGAGAAGTATATGATCTCTGAAGACTAGGGAAGGATTAGTTGTGCCCTTTTACATCCTTTAGTTGGTGATGAGGAGAGACCAGGTCCTCCCTTGGCCACTCACCCTACACCTTTTTACCATTTCCTCTGAAATTCACGGAAACCACTCCTTAGAGAGGCCTGTTTTGCTTTAATACCTGCCTAATTTGGAAGAACAGTTAGACCCAGTGCCGCTCCATTCTTGGGTGGAACTTTCTGGTGTTCCTTAACCTTCTGGACAAGATGTATTTAAGTGCATATTTAAGGTCTAGTGATTCTCTTGGTGTGGTGCGACAGTTCAGTGTGAATGCTCAAATAGCTTTAACTTGACTTCTAAGAGCTGTTGATCTATGGACGACCAGTCTATGTGACTCTAATAGCGAGAAGATCCAGTAAGTTTGCCGGGACCCGCTTCCTCAAGAGAGGTGCAAACTGTGAGGTAAGGTGGAGAAGCGACAGCACTGCTGATGTCTTAACCTTTCACATCCACCCTGCTGACAGAGGAAGCCAAGTGGAATTCTAGAAAGTAGCATTTCTTAGTTTGGGACATGATCAAGAGAATAAGTAATGCTCCAGAGTATCTGAAACTTGTGAGGAATGTGACTAGTATAAGAGGTTCTGAAAAATCAGCTGTCTTAGAGCCAGTTCTGCATTGCCTTGGGGAGTTATGACATGTCTCGTTTTGGAGGATGCGCCATTTCTGTAAGATATGAATAAATGTAGCACGTATTTATTGTAGCGACTAAAATAGCAAAGCACCTCCCTCGGAGGAGTAAGTGGAGGGGAGCACTCCTTGGAAACACCTCCTTGATGAGCAGACAAAGTAGAGCGAGGCATGGAAACCCCTTCCCCCCTCGCCTCTGCTTTAGTTTGGCTCCAGGCAGGCTCCTATTCTGCTCGGCCCTGGAAAATAACCACAACAAAAGTCCTATCCTGCCATCAGTCATGTCATCTCCTCCAAGTGTTTCATCTCTATTTGCAGTAGACAGCTTGAGTCTTACGCAGATGTGCAGTTGAGTAGACAGATTGAGTGAGACATTGGGTTTTAATCCTGGGTTAAAATAGCAACATTGTTCTTAAAATTATATCAACAATGAAAACAGTTATAACTGGGTCTCTAAGAAAAATCACAATTTTGCTATGTTACTTATTTTTGAATATTTCACGGATAATCAAGCAGACATGTTATTAATGTCTCTAAAATTATTCTTTGTCGTATCCTTCTAACTTTTCTAAGTCAGGCTAACTCAAGACCTTTTTTTCCCTTCTGTCCATCAGACATTATTTGAATCTCACTCTTTTGTCCTTCCATTCCTCCCTGGTCTTCAGAATTGAAGGTTTATATTCCGCTGGTCTTCCTAACCTCCTGTATAATTTCATGTAATTGTTTTCCTTTTCTCTCCTTCTCTGCCATTTATATCACTCAAGCTGTTCTCTGTCTGCTACTTGTATTATTAGCTATTTAATTTGATTTTTTCCTAGTCTATTCTTGGCTATTTTTAATTGCCTTTCTTTGTTGCATTTTAATGGTTTTCCTTTCCTAATGTGCATATTGAATATTGATCAACATTTACCTCTTTTAAAATGTTCTAAGAATGGGAATTATAATTTCATTGTATACTTGGAAATTTTTTCCATTAAAAAATTCTAAGAACATAAAATACTTCAAATGCCACCTTTCTTTTCAGGGCGATGTTGCAAATGAAGTGGAGACTGAACAAATACTCTGTGATGCTTCTGTGATGTCTTTTACTGCAGGAAGTTATTCTTCTTATGTCCAAGTTAGAGGATCCGTTCCTTTATACTGGTCTCAGGACATCTCAACGATGATGCCTAAACCGCCTATCACATGTGCGTGGAGCAGTCTTTTTCATAGTACCTCTTCTTTACCCACACTTTGAGTTGATGAACTCCTGTCACAGAAATCCATAAATTCTTAGATTCTAACAAAGTTTCAGTACTGGAAGGTAGATAATTTAGAAGAAGGACTTCTGTTAGTTTTATTCAGTAACTTTATCATTTTTCTTTCATTTTGGCTGCTAGTAAATTGTATTTTACTTCAGAAATGTAAGAATCAGTCAGATTCAGTAAATACGTGAAGAATGAGTATCTGATAAGGTCAAGAGGAACTTGGGAAGTGAAACTACTAGATTAGTTGACTTGCATTTCTTTACACATTAAAAAAGAAAACAAAACCCTATACTTCTTTTATTCTTGCCTTATGATTTTCATCCTGGTGTTTCTTCATCCTTTTTGTGCCCCTCAGTGGATCAGGCAGACCCGTTTGCACATGTGGCTGCCCTTCACTTCGACCAGATGCTTCAGAGGTTTGGCTCCCCCATCATCATCTTGAATTTAGTGAAGGTATGATGTGCTCGTCTGTTTGGTTATGAAATTCAGTCACCCTAGAAAATTTTTTCCTCAGCACAAAGGGGTTTACAAGCCTGCTTTACCTCTCCCCAGAGGAGAGGTTATAGACTTTGCATGTTGGGACGGAGCCCTGTATCTGACTGTCTAAGCCACCGTCCTTTGGCCTTAGGTTCTGTATGGCCTCTTCCCCGTGCACCTGGGAGAAGCAGCAGCATGTTTCCAAGGGAAGAAAGTGATGCTGCCAGTCTTCTGATTTCCTTGGGTGAACTGGAGAGGAGTGAAATTCTGCCTTAGTTTCCAGGACAGCTTGGCGAAGGAAGCGTGAGGATCACAGAGCCACAACCTAGCCTTGATAGAGCCCATTTCCTTGACAATCCAGAGATCTCTTGGGAAGGTTAATATGCAGTAGCAAGATCTAAAGGCTGGATTCAGAAATTGGGGTGCTGCCGTGGTTCAAGAACCAGGTGGACAAAGTGGTGGCTTGGCCTTTCAGTTCTGTGTTTCCTTGTGAGAGTACACTGTCTGGTCAACATTCTCGTATATGAGTAGGCCCTCGGGTCAACAGCCTAGGATGGCAAGCAGGGAGACCAGATAATAAATTGTATCTGTAGTGTTGTAACTGTGTGCACTGAAAGAATTTCAGTCCACAGCCAAGAAAACCCTGAAAGCAGGAAAAGCAAGGGTTTTGTTATATTATGGTTGTAGCAGTTGCCAACAATTTAGTAGTGCTGGGATTATTCTGAGAGGCTGGTTAATAAATGTAACTCAATTTAATACAAAAACAAGGAATCCTGTGTCCATTTAGTTCATTATTTAACGAGTGTTCTTGAAGGTTTCCTTTGTGCCAAGGCCGTCACAGAAACAATTCATGCCTTCACAGAGCTAGCAGTCGAATGGAGGAGATGGTGAAGGAATGCAGAGGTATTAACACAGGCTAAATGGTGCCATGAGAGCTCATAACGGGAGAGAAGTCTCCCCTGAGGAGGTGATGAGTCTTCAGACTGAAGGAAGAGCCATTAACTAGGCCAAGAAAAGAAAGAATAGTATTCAATTCAGAATAGCAGGTTCCAAGGCCCTGGGTCAGGAGGGGATATGGTGCGTTTGAGGAAGGAAAGGCCATATGGTAGGGGTCCTGCCGATGAGGGCCAGAGAGATGACGAGGGTACTGTTGTGGGACAAGGCTGAAGAGACAGCTATGGCCAGACCACGCAGAGCCTTGCAGGGTGCGTCGATGAGTCTGGTCTTTATCCTGAGAGTATAATGGGAAACCATTGAAGGTTTCTCATGACTGAGAGGATTGTGATCAGATTTATATTTTAAAAAGACTGTCCTGACCTCAACAAAGAGAGCATAAGGATCGGCACAAGACTAAAGCACGCTGGAAGACTACTTAGGAGGAGAATTCTAATTGTCCAGGGAAGGGGGGGACCCTGGCTTAAACCAGGGTGGTGTGGTAGGGCTGGAGAGAAGTGTGTAGAGGCTGGAAACTTGGCAATGGGCTGGCTGTGAGATGAGGGAGAGGTCAGGCTTGGTTTCTGGTTACTCAGGTGGCTGGTTGGTGATGCCATTCACCAAAATAGGGAATACTGACCCGTCTTCCTGGTTACAAAGTCCTTATACTGCCATTAAAAGCAATGGCTAAATGGAGATTCAGTTTACGATGTTTGAAATAATTCTGCATGAAATACACAGATTCAAAAAATAATATCCGATACATGTGATTGTAAAGTGTTCTTGCCCGGGTTCTCAAATGTACATTTTTAATATTTCAGTGTTAGTTGGTGGACTTAAAAATTGTTTATCATTCCATTGTCATAAAAATCTTGGCAATAGGGGTGCCTGGGTGGCACAGTGGTTAAGCGTCTGCCTTCGGCTCAGGGCGTGATCCCGGCGTTATGGGATCGAGCCCCACACCAGGCTCCTCCGCTATGAGCCTGCTTCTTCCTCTCCCACTCCCCCTGCTTGTGTTCCCTCTCTCGCTGGCTGTCTCTATCTCTGTCAAATAAATAATAAATAAAATCTTTAAAAGAAAATCTTGGCAATAACTAGAGATTTTTTTAAATAATATTTTTTATTATGTTAGTCACCATACAGTACATCCCTAGTTTTTGATGTAAAGTTCCATGATTCATTACTTGCATATAACACCCAGTGCACCATGCAATACGTGCCCTCCTTAATACCCATCACCAGCCTATCCCATTCCCCCACCCCACTCCCCTCTGCAGCCCTTAGTTTGTTTCCCAGAGTCCGTAGTCTCTCATGGTTCATAACTAGAGATTAACTAGAAAATAGTTTAGAGATTAAGTTGCTGTTTTATGGAATAGAAAAAAATAGTTTTTTGCTGTTTTTGTCATTTTATTCATAGTACAAAAGATGTTTATTCAGTTCAGTTGGAAAAAGTATTAATTTTGATTAGAGTCAAAGAATGCATTTGTGTATGTGGAATGATAGTGAGGTTCTTTGCTCTTTATTCTGCCATCATATGAAGTCAATAAAGTGAAATACTTTCCTTGATTTCTTTTCTCTCCCCTCCCCCCCACTTCCTTGGTTGTGGAAGTTTGAGGCACGGGTTGACATATCGCAGCAATCCACGTACCTTTGACGCTGGTACTGGGGCATCAGCAGGAAGTCAGCCTGGAATCAGGCATGACTGTATTTGGAGGTTTTTAGTCTGAGGGCCCTGGATGGTCACTGGGGGAGTCTCTGAACCCTTGAGATGATAGGCAAAACCACTTGTGTATGTGATGTTTTCATTTGGTTGTAACAGGGGTCTGTGACCTAAGGACGTGGGCTAAACAACCCACTAACACTAATCTGTGACGGTCAGACGGTGCACAGAGCAGACTCTTTATGCAGAGATGACCGAACGTTGATTGGATAACCTTTTCTCCCCATCTCATGAAATATCAGATTTGATCAAAGAATTTCAAAAAGGTTTTGTTCCCTAGGTGATTTAAAGTGCTTTTGAGAGACATTCCAGATATATAGTTTACATCTCTCAGATGTAAGAAGCTAACTGCACGTTCGTCCTAAACTAACACTGGTCTTAACTCTATTCTAATTCCTCCATTTGGTTTATTCAACTGTGCAAAATAGATAACCCTTTTTGTTTCCACAGCAGTTATCTAATTAAATTCATGACAACTGATAACTAATCACCATGATTGAAAACATCAGAGACCCATTTCGATGCCAGCAATAGTGCCTGCACACCATGTCAGTGCTATTATCACCGAATTGTTTTTCTTTGTTTTTAAGTGAAGTCCTGAACAGGATAACAATAAAAATCATTGATTTTGATGAATAGTCCCCATGTACCAGATGCTCTGATAAAAGATTATCGTGTTTTATCTCTTTTAAACCTCACATTATTGCTGTAAGGAAGATACTATTGTACCCATTTCATAGATGTATTGTACTGTACCCATTTTATAGATGAAGAAATAGGGGCCTAGGAAAGTTGAGAACCTTGCCCAAGGCTGCGTGGCTAGCAGGCAGCAGAGCCAGCGTTCCAGGCCCGGAGCTCTGGAATGAGAGGCATGTAATATGTAAGGGGGTACAGTAGGCAGGGAGGCAGAAAGTAAGATTTGGTCCCATGAACACCTTTTAACCTCATTCAGCCACAATGTAAAAGGGGGAAAAAGGGCCTACCTTGGTTACCGCACAGGGTGTTTTATGAGAGTGAAATTTAAAAACACACGTAGCCTGGAAAAGCACTCTCAGCCAGGCCCAGTGGATTTCTGTCTGGTCCTTAGCTGGCTGGAGTTGGGGGTTTCCTTCTGGTTCTTGGGGAGTTCTTCTCTGCCAGAGTCAGGTATGGAGTGTGTAGACCAGGCCCAGGAGGGTGAGCCAGACTTCTTTAGAGTAGCAGGAAGTTATTAAAAAGAAATCTCATCTCCTTGAATTTTTGAAGCTAATCATCTGTTGATTTTAATTCAATGACGTATTTATTTCTTTGCATTTATATTATTTTTATGTTAGGTTTTATTTCAGCATATTTAAGACTTAGGCTTCTTAGCTGAAAAGGAAAAATGTTAAAAGTCTGTTCCTATGATTTGAGGTAATTAGAACCTTGAAAATGTTTAATTTTTGATAAGGAACGAGAGAAAAGAAAGCATGAGAGAATTCTGAGTGAAGAGCTTGTGGCTGCTGTGACGTACCTCAACCAGTTTTTGCCTCCTGAACACACTATTATTTATATTCCTTGGGATATGGCCAAGTACACCAAAAGGTGAGGAGATATTCTTATGTTTGGTTCTGGTATTTTCCTTTTCTTGTGATGTGAAATAGCAGGAAGCTGATCTCTATGGTAGAGTAAATGTTCCTTTTCATTTCCTTCATGAATGTGCTGAGGGGCTGTTTGCTGCTGATGGATAACTTGAGTGCTAAAATTAATTGACAGACTCTTTATTTTTTTGCCCACGACTTATACCGCTTGCGCATTCTCTCTGAAGTAGCTAGTCATTTCAGGACATCCCTGCGCTCCACGACTTGCCCTCGCAGGCCTTGGCTTCACTTTTCCCGGTTTCATCCTGTCCCCCTGTTTAATCACTTTCTCAGACACCACTTTCAGAGGCTCTCGCTTTTGGAGGAACCTGCAGAAACTCCTGAGTGAGTGTTCCTAGTAAATCCAGACTCCTTGGTGTAGTGTTAAAGACCCATCGCCTGGTAGGTTCCAGAATGTAAAAGCCTTTTCTTTATTCTGGGGCCATTCTCTTCCTGAAAAATGAAACTGCATGCTCAGCCCCCAGCGTGGCAGCCAGGGTCCCATTCCTGAGCCTTTGTTCCTGTTGTTTGACCCCCACCTTCCTGGGGTGCTTTCCCAACCCTCCTTTACCTGTACAGATCTGACTCAAAACATCTTATCCAAGGAACCTTCTTTCATTAACCTTGCATTCTCCTTTTACTCGTTTCCTAGGCATCATACAAACACAAGGTTTATTTTGAGGTCCCGTTAATTTTCTTAATGTTACTGTATTGTTTTGTACTTTAACTCGTACTTTTTTCTGAATCGTTTTGTGTAGTTAGATACCCATGCACACACCCAGACACACATATGCACACATTTTCCTAGAGTCTAAGCCTGATTACAGGTGGGCACCATTTATATTTCTTTTCTAGGGTTTTCTTCCTCTGCCCCCTGCACCGTGCATCACGCTCTCCTCATAGTCATCTTATGAATGCATCTGGACTTGACTGCTGTGATTCTTAAGTAGTGAAAGGCTTTGGGAAAAGCTCTCCAGGGGATGTAATGTGCCAAGATTAAGGCTTGCCAAGAGTTAATACAGGCCCTTCATGTCTCTTTGCACCCACTCTCGTTAGTTATTGAGTACACATTAGACTATAGAAACTAATTATTACAATGCTCTTGTTGGATACAAACCAGAGATTTTAAAAATTAAATCCCTGAATATCATTACCATAGACTTTATTTGCTTCAGATGGAAAGGTAAATATATATTAAACTTGGGTTCTTCTCACTTTTCTCATTCTTCCTCCTCTCGTCAGCAAGCTGTGTAATGTTCTTGATCGACTGAACGTGATTGCAGAAAGTGTGGTGAAGAAAACAGGTTTCTTTGTAAACCGCCCTGATGCTTACTGCAGCATTTTGCGACCAGATGAAAAGTAAGTGTGGTCCTTAAAAACTGAAATCAAGCATTTTGCTCTTATGGATAAAAATATTCTAAATACGAGCAGTTTGTACTGCTCGACAGATGGATGAATTTGGGCAGACAAGACGTTCAGGTGATTGTGGGATGAACATTCACTATGGGCACAGGATTTCCTCTGGTTATATATCTTGAGGTGAAAGCCATGGAATCTTTCTCTCTTACTTCATGAAATAAACATTACATAAAATACTTCTGTAAAGTAAAATTTTCTGCAGTGAGTTCTATTTTTCAGCATTAAGTAGGAGCAGGAATTTTTTTCTCTCGACTAAATACTAACATTTTTATGAAAATAATGTTTATCATTGTATTACAGTTATTTGCTCACAAATCTTTATTATTACTTTGTGAGCTTCTTCAGATCAAGGATCATGTTTTATTTATCTTTTAAGGAACTAATATTGTATATCCCCAGCATTTTATTTTCAGCTAACAAAGTTGACTATAATGGTTAAAAAAAAAAGCAAAGAGCAAAAACACAGCCAACCAGCTATAGTGTATATGTCTTTAGAAGTCATCCTCTGTTGTAGTTTGCATTTCAGGGTACCTGTGACAGTGGTCCCCAAGACCATTCCCAGGCTCAGTGATGTACTAGGAAAACTCAAACCACTCAGCATGTTGTTGTACTCATGGCTGTGGTTTATTAAGGTTAAACGATACAAAGCAAAATTAGCACAGGGAAAAGGCACATGTGGCAAAGTCCAGAGGAAATAGGTAAGGCTTTCAGAGAGTCCTCTCCTAATGGAATCACACAGATCATGCTTAATTCCCCCAGCAACTTGTTGTCACAGCATGTGTGAAATGTTGCCAACCAGAGGAGATGATTAGATACTCAGTGTCAGCGTTTTTTATTGGAGGCTGGTCCCCTAGGCGGCTTCTGCTTGGCACATACCAAAATCTGACTCCCATAAGGAAAGAGGACGTTCAGCAAAACCATATCGTTTCAACAGACAGTTTAGGCACAGTGAGCCACTTGTGTCCAGCTGGGATTGGTGGGAACACAGGTTCCCAGATGCCAGCCAAGAGCCAACCACGTAAGCAGGCCTTTCTGAGGATAGCAGTCAGGCCTGTTGTGTTAGCTGTTTTCTGTACCGCACCTTCTTTGAAATAATGAAAATATTTTCAGAAATTAAAATGTTTTAAATCATTAAAATGTTGTAAATCATTAAAATAAAATATCAGTATCATTACATAGTACTTGTAACATATTCCCAGGCATTCATTAGCACATGGAGAAAATAAGTAGGAAGGAAAATAATGAGATCTGCGAAAACAACCAAAGGAGTGCAACAAAGCTCCATGAAGAAATGCTGGAAGAGATAGAGAATCTTCGTGTTGAGGGGAGAAGGATAAGACTTAATGCCCTGCAATTACTATTCATGTCTGTAGAAACCAAACAGGAAATGGGCTTAAATTAAAGCAAAAGAGGTTTTGGTTGAACGTTGGTGGCAAATGCCTGCATGTGGGACACTGGGGCAAGTTAAGATGCTTCTTTCCTGGGTTCTCTGTGAGGAAAGAAAGCATGGATAGCATTCCATCACAGTTATTTGCATAGTCACTTACCAGAAAGAATGAAAGTAAGCAGAATCAGTTGATTATTCCGGCACATTCAGCCCTATTTCTTTGATTCTTTGATTCTTTATAAAGAGCTGGAACCAAAAATGAATATAGATTATGCTATTAAATTTTTTCTTAAACATCTATTTTTAAACACAGGTGGAATGAACTAGGAGGATGTGTGATTCCCACTGGTCGCCTGCAGGTATAGATGATACTGTATTAATAATAAAAAGAATCTATTTTCGCAGTGTATGATGTTTTCTGAAAGCAACCATGAGAGAAAGATACTTCTTATTTAATGCAAGATTATTAACTGGGAATGATTTTTAAAAGCCTAACTGCGAGTATTTAATTCTTACAAATGATATGCAGCTAAAATAATAATGGCCTGTGGATTTTTTCTATACATGATAAATTTTATTATTGGAAATCAAAACATAAACAGAAATGGGAAAAGAATAAATAAGAATCACTTTGGAAAATGAGCTAGAAACAATCACTATATATGTATTAGTTGTGCTTTAAGAAAGATACAGTCTCCACCACTGAATATTTGGTTTGTACAATAAAGGAGATGTATCAGGAAAAAAACATGGATTTTACGTATTGGTACATGTGGACAATGTTAGCTATCTGTTTTATTCTAGAATAACTCAGGAAGAAGATTCAGGTAGGGACTAGAAGGTGTAATGATGCCATTGCATCAATATTAAGTGAACAGCAAATGTAACCTTTTATAACATTCTTCATTATTTGCTCAGGAATAATACCCTGCCTACAGCTTTTCTTCTGTTTTTTAAGAAAAGAAATCTAAAGTGGGATAGAAGCAGTTTTGGCCGCTGAATAATGGTTGAAAGTCTTACGGTATTTCTCTTTAGACTGGTGTTCTTCGAACCAACTGTGTGGACTGTTTAGACCGCACCAACACAGCGCAGTTTATGGTGGGAAAATGTGCTCTGGCTTATCAGCTGTACTCCTTGGGACTGATCGACAAGCCTAATCTGCAGTTTGATACAGACGCAGTTAGGTAAATCTTATGTTCTACGTTTTGAATGCGGGTAATGACAGAAAGCAAAACTGATTAATAGTAAGGACTTCTATGAACTTATTTCTTCTTTTAACTTCTCAAAAATTATGTTGCTGAAAGACATTTTTCAAATTAATTCTGTAATAAATATTTCATTAAAGACCTGTGTGTTGTTGCCATGGTTTTTAGTTTTTTGTGTTAACTATGAATAAATACTATGCTCTTTATATAAATCCAAAGTGCTTTAGATAAATAAAAACGAGTGGATTTTTACAAAAACAAATCCAGGGGTGCCTGGGTGGCTCAGTTGGCTAAGCATCGACTCTTGGTTTTGCCTCAGGTCATGATCTCTGTGTTGGGCTCCACACTCAGCATGGAGTTGGCTTGAGATTCTTTCCCCCTCCTTCTCACTCCCCCTCACCGTCCCCACTCATGCATGCGCTCTCGCGTTATCTCTCTCAAATAAATAAATAAAATCTTTAAAAAACCCAACAAATCCAGATTGCATTAGAAAGAAAAAGTCATGTGCCTTCATACATTTTGAATTAAAAAATATAAGATATATGAAAGATTGAGTCTTCATTAAGGATTCCTGTCTCTTCACTGTCCGTTGGATCTATGGCATTGCATGAAGTGCTATTCTTGAAAATACAGTGATGGTTGTTATTGGTCATCTGCGGTCGTCACAAAGGCGCTGTAGAGGAAAATGAACAACTTCCAAATGGCCAGATCCACAGATATCACAGCACTGAAAATCTTACCAGGCACTTGAAGAAATGCAAGTTTCAGACATGTGTTTTTAGGAGAATATGGTTTATCTGTCAGTGACAAGGACATGTCTTTTTACAGAAAGGTAGTAAATTGATCTGGCAGCCTGAAGAAAGTTAGGAGTCTCTCAGTAAGGTTAGAACCACCTTGGTCTGGCTTTGGTGGGTTATGTTTTTGGTGCTTCTACTTCCATTTTAGTGTTTTCTATGACTTTTTTACTTATTAGGCTATTACTGTAGCATATATTTTCATGTAGATTTATCATCAAGAGTCTACTTGAAAAGCTCACAGGAATTCATATGTGGCTAGCTGAACAACGTGTGTAATACTTTGGGTAAAATTTTGTAATGTTTGTTTTTCTTTGGTTTAGGTTATTTGAGGAGCTCTATGAAGATCATGGGGATACCCTGTCCCTTCAGTATGGTGGTTCTCAACTTGTTCATCGTGTCAAAACCTACAGAAAGATAGCACCATGGACCCAGCACTCAAAAGACATCATGCAGACCCTGTCTAGATATTACAGCAATGCTTTTTCAGGTAATTCTGGAATAATAAGCATCTCTAAAACTTTACCTGATATGCTTTTTTCTTCTTATACATATATCTTTTTAAAGCAATCTGGCTAAGTAAAATCAAAATTAAATATTTTAAAAGTTTAAAGTAGAATCTCAGAAGGTGCTCAATAAATATTTGTTCAGTGAATGAATGAATAAATTTTTTATTTTAAATAGTACAGTTTTGCATTTTGCCACCCATAAAGGAGCTTTTAAATAATGCAGAAGACTTTTTAAAAAAATTTTAAACTATTTTAAAAATAGTTTAGAAGTTCAGAAGTTCAGAAGACTTCTTAAAAAAAGTTTTTTAACTATTTTATTTATTTATTTGAGAGAGAGAGAGCATGAACAGGGGCCCGGGTTGGGGAGGGCAGAGAATCATTCTCCCCGCTGAGCAGGGAACCTATGCAGGGCTTGATCCCAGGACCCTGAGATCATGACCTAAGCTGAAGGCGGATGCTCAACTGACTGAGCCATGCAAGCTCCCAGTAATGCAGAATACTTTGATTCCTTGGCTTCTTTCACCTTGTGATACATAGATAAGTTTGTTTGAGGGTATTTAATCATTATTTTAAATATAGGGTTCATAGTCTTGACAAGCTAATTTTTAAAATGTCAGCTAGAAATGAATAGTAGCATTAACACTAAATTATATCTTTTTTTTGTTTGTTTTATGACTTGTGAATACTAAAAGTAACAAGTTGTTAAAATGGTACTTCTGCCTCCATTCTGATGGCATTTCCAACACAGTAGGTATCACAGACCAAATCCTCATATTCTGCTATTGGAGGGACCCCATGGAGCTGTTAACTTTGGATTGCTGTGTAGCAAAGCTGAAGTAGAGGGATGGGCTGAGGAGAGGGCTGCCATGTTGAGCACGGCCTGCCCTCCTAGACATGGTTGGGTCAAAGCATCTTTGAATGTTTACTGGTGACCAGACGTAGGCTTCATGAGGGAGGGTGTGAGCATACAATTGGCCAGAGGGACCGTAGCGGCAAGAACCAGGAGGTGATGGCTGGATTCCTAAGGAAGGAGTTGCAAGAAACTGAAATGAAAAGATGCTTGGTCCATACCAGGGGAACTGCGAGAGAGTCCCCAGTGATGGGAACTTCTGAAGCATGCATGAAAGCACCGGTAGAGTCAGCTTTCAACATTTTCCATTCCCAGAGAGAATGCAAAGTCAGTTTGCTATGCTACAATATAAGTGTATCAGTTTTCCGTGCTTTGTAACAAATTATGAAAAACGGCCTAAGACAACATGTGTTTATTATCCCAGGATGTCTGTGGGTCAGAAGTCCAGGCACAGCTTAGCTGGATTTTCTGCATAGAGTCTTACAGAGCTGTGGTCAAGATGTCAGCCAGGCTGTGGTCTCATCTGGAGGTCTAACTAGGGAAGGATTTGCTCCGTGCTTGTGTGTTTGTTGGTGGAATTCAATTCCTTGTAGTTTTTTGTGACTTTGGGATTCTTAGTCATTTGCTTCTTCACAGCCAGGAAGGGCAAGTGAGTCTCAAAAATGAGTCCGCTAGCAAGAGAGTCTTGTAATTGTGGCAGTGGTGGCCCATCCCTTTGCCATATCCCATTGTTTAGAAGCAAATCATAGATCCCACCCTTACACAGGGGAAATCGGTATCAGTTTGCTAGGGCTACTGTAACAAAATAGCACAAACTGGTTGACTTAAAGCAGCAGAAATTTATTATCTCACTATTCTGGAGGCTAAAAGTCCAAAATCAAGTTGTTGGTAGGGCCAGGCACCTCCTGAAACCATTGGTGAGAATCCTGACTTGCTTCTTCCAAGCTTCTGGTAGTTTGCCAGCAATCCTTGGTGTTCTTTGGCTTGCAACTACAGCACCTCAGTCTCTGCCTCTGTGGTTACGTGGCCTTCTTCCTTCATGTGTCTGTGTCAGTGTCAGATTTCCCTGGTCTCACAAGGACACTAGTCATACTGCATTAGGGCCCATCCTAATTTAGTGTGACGTTTTAACTGGATTGCATCAGCAAAGACTCTATTTTCAAATAAGATTATACATTCACAGGTAATGGGATTAGGACTGCAATGTATCTTTTGGGGAAGACAGTTTACCCCATAGCAGAGAGTATCACACTATGGTGTGAACACCAGGAGGGTAGGGCAGGGAGCTCACCACATCAAGCAGGACCTTTCCTATTCACACACTTTGGAGCAGCCGGAAGCTGGTTGGTAGCCTGGTGGGTGTGGGAGGGAAGTACGAGGCAATCTGTAGGTCCTACCGGTCTCCCCTGCCTACCTCACTGCCCTGTCATTTACTCCATTGCTATCCTCCATTGCTACTCTCCAGACACACTGACCCTCTCACAGTTTCCTGAATAAATTAGGCTGCTTCTGCCACAGGCTTATTCGTATGCTTTTTCACCCATTTGAACACATTACTACAATCTTCTCCTAATTCCTAGCCAGCCTTTAGAGCTCACCTACTTTCACTTGCTCGAAGAAGACCCTCCAGTGTTTGTTCTAATGGCATTCTGTGCTTTTCCTTTGTAGCACTTAACACAATTGCAGTGAAATCATTCACAATGCAATTAGTTCCTGCCATGAGACCTGAGAGTCCCATGTGCAGCTTGTTCACCAGTGTCCCCAGTGCTTTGTGCTTGGCACACTAAATATTTGTGGGATGAATTAATAAACGCACGAGTTAACTTATTGCCTATGTCCTACTTAGTTTCCCCTTTTCCCTGAATTACAAAATTGGTAGGACTAAGTATGCCAGCATAGTAGCACGTAGCTTATCAGCAATGCTCTTCGGTGGCTCAGATCATTTCTTTTGAATTCGCTGAGCCCGTTGTAGTATTCTGGGTAAGTTCAATGTATAACATAAACCACAGAGTCCATTATGGACCTTACAAGTATTTAGATATTCCTCTTTATGCCTGACTCCTTGAACTGGGTTTAAAACTTAAAAATCAAAGTAGAATAATCCAAGCAAAAATTGAGAGTTAGGGAAATAGAATTTAGAGATTCTGACCAGTGGCATAAGTTTAAATTCTAGATTTCTACAGTAAAAATGTTAAAGTATTTCCATCATCCTTTATTATACCTAATGCTCTGGTGACCAGTGGAGGCATTAATATGTATTGATGTATTCAAATTGTCTACAGTGTGAGTTAGAAGTAATTCATTATTATCAGTCACTAAAACACAAAGTTACAATTGGTTTCACTTGTTTTTACCAATTAGAACATTGATTAAGTTAAGGTTATCTCTCTGACGGCATTCTCACTGGCTCTTCTTTGTTGTACTAGCTTCCTAGGGCTTCTGTAGCAAAATACTGCAAGCTAATGGCTTAAAGCAGCAGCAATTTATTGTCTCACAGTTCTGGAGGCTGGAAGTCCAAAATCGGAGTATGAGCAGGGCCATGCTCCCTCTGAAGGCTCCTGGGGAGGATCCTTACTTGCTTCGCAGCTTTTGATGATTTCTGGTGATCCATGGCTTGTAACTGCAGCACTTCAATTTCTGCCTCTGACATTGCCTGACATTTTCCCCTTGTGTCTCTGTCTACATGGCATTTTTCCTGTAGTCTTTCTCTTCTTGTGAGAACACGAGTCGTATCGGATTATGGGCTGCCCTACTCCGGTGGGACTGCGTCTTAACTGGATTATATCTGCAAAGACTCAACTTCCAAATAAGGTCACATTCACAGGTCCCAGGGCTTAAGGCTTCAACATATCTTTGGGGGGGGGGGGCGACACAACTCAACCTGTAACACTTGTGGAAGTTGTGTGCCAACAAGTACATATCTGTCTGGGGGTGGGTTACCACGGGAAAGCTTAAAAACTGCCCCAGTGGAAAGGAAACATCCTTTCCTCCATCATCGTTGTCCCTATAATGGGAAGCATTATTGACAGATAAGGACCAATTAAAGTTTTTTAATAACACTAGGGGACAGAGAGAATGAATGTGGAGCTGTACATGATTTAAAAAGCAGGGAGAACTATTAAAAGATAGAAGATGGTCACGAAAAAGTGTAATATGCGCATACTGGAAAGGTAAAGCAAATTGTGTACAACTGAAAGAGGAACTACTATGAAAGCAATTATTTTATGAATAATGTGGCTAAAACAGACTTTATTTTGGGAAACGTATCAAGGGGCGTACAACTTATTTTAAAATTACAGTGGATGTCATATAATGATAATATATTTCTAGAACCATTTTCTTTAAAGCACTCAAGACAACTTTTACAAAATTAAATCTCCTCATGTTATTCCTCTGGGGTGGGCAGGAAGATACTTGAAATTAGGTTGTTAGGAATTTTTTTCCTCTCATTACCAAAAAAAATGTAATATAGACAGACAAATAGTAAATTATGTCAGAAGATAAGCTAAGGAGAAATTTGAAACCTACCAAAAAAATGCTAATTTCCTTTAGATGTAAAGAGCCAGTATTTCCTTTGGATGTAATAAGCCAATATAAAGAGACCAATAGTTCCAGAGAAAAAATGGGCAGATGACATGTCCAGTTCATAGGGAAGGCAATGCAAATTGAATCTAAACACATGAAAGAAAGCTCAACTTCACTCATAATAAGAAAAATAAAATTGTATCGGGGTACTACCACTTCATACATCAGCAAAAGTCAAAAAGGTTGGTGCCACTTTGTTGGCATAGGGGGAAATAGGGCCCCACATAGAGTGTTTTTTGGTCATTGAAGTGTAGCTAATGTACAATATTATATTAGTTTCAGGTATACAACATAGTGATTCAACATTTATATGTTATGAAGTAATCATGGTAAACCTAGCTACTATCTGTCACCCATACAAAGTTGTTACAATATTATTAACTCTATTTTCTATGCTATGCATTGCAACCCCATGTCTTATTTATATTATAATTGGAAGTTTGTACCTTTTAATTCCCTTCCTCTAATTTGCCCAGTTCCCCCTCTGCTCTGGCAACTACCAGATTGTTCTCTGTATCTATGAGTCTGTTTCTGTTTTGTTTTTTTTGTTAATTTGTATTGTTTTTTAGATTCCACAGATAAGTGAAATTATACAATATTTGTCTTTCTCTGACTTATTTCACTTAGCATAATACCCTCTAGGTCATCCAGATTTCATTCTTTTTTATAGCTGAGTAATATTCCATTGTGTGTGTATGCAAATATATATATATGCACAAAAATATATATACAAATACATATATCTATACCTATTTTATATCCTATTATATGTGTGTATATATATATATATATATATATATATATATATATATCTCACATCTTTTTTATCCATTCATCTAGAGATGGACATTTAAGTTGCATCCATATCTTGGCTACAGTGAATATGGGGGTACATCTTTTTGAATTAGTGTTTTTGGTTTTTTTGGATAAGATACCTAGAAGTGGAATTTCCAGATCATATGGTAGGTCTGGTTTTAATTTTTTGAGGATCCTCCACACTCCCTTCCATAGTGGCTGTACCATTTTGCATTCCCACCAACAGTTCAGAAAAGGGTTCCCTTCTCTCTGATTCCTCGCCAGCACTTGTTATTTCTTGTCTTTATGATACTAGCCATTCTGACGGATGTGAGGTGATATCTCATTGGGGTTTTGATTTGCATTTCCCTGATGATGAGGGAGGTTGAGTATCTTTTCATATATCTGTTGGCCATCTGGATGTCTTCCTTGGAGAAGTGTCTCTTCAGGTCCTCTGCCCACTTTTCAATCAGTTGTTTGTTTTCTTGGTATTGAGTCGTGTGAGTTCCTCATATATTTTGGATATTACCCCCTTATTGGGCATATCATTTGCAGATACCTTCTCCTGTTCAGTAGATTGTCTTTCATTTGTTGAGGCTTTTCTTCACTGTACAAAAGCTTTTTAGTTTGATGTAGTCTCATTTGTTTATCTTTACTTGTGTTGCCCTAGGTTGTTAGGAATTTTATCATCGGTTTTTATAGACAGATTGATGCTGTGTGGGCAACCCCCCTGACTCTCAGGCTCATTTAAAAAACTGTTCTTGAGGCTTCATATATTAGCATGCTTTGAGGTTTGTCTTTAAGAAATACCTTTGGTTTCTAACATAGCTGGTTACATCGGCAGTTGGAGGATGCGAACAAGATATACCTAGGTACTCCCTTCAGAGGTTAGGAAGAGTTTTATAATTATAACTCTCTGAAGGACCTTGTTAAGCACCTTCTAACTTTTTTTTTTTAACATTTATGTTTTGCTAAGCTGAATTTTCTTGCTACAGCTTGTTGAATTTAAATCCTCTTATAAGAAAGATAAAAAGATACAAGATAGCTTCAGCAGTTAATAATAGATCTGCTGTGTACATGTATACATACACATATGTAAACATACATACAGACATGTGCAATTTAAAATTGTAGTGAGTGTGTGTGTGTGCACGCATGGAGGGCAATCATATTCTTCTCAGATATTAAAAAAGCGAAGACCACAAGGTAAAGACTGCAAAGCTCACCGCACATGGGAAACATGTGGAGGTGGCATCACTCAGCTTCATGATCGTGCTGTAAGGTAGTGGAACAGTTTTTTTTCCCCTTTCTGGTCACCCCTGGAACAGAGGCGTGCAAGGGAGGAGAACATTTTAGTTTATCAAGACTAGAAAGACAGCCTTCTAAGGTCATCCCTCTAACAGCAGATTTAGAGTAGATAAGCTGTGTTCGGCTCTAGCAGGAAGAAGACACTTGGCAAAATGCTTTGTTTCAATAACATTTTAAATAACATAAATAACTGTTCACCTGTCCTGCAACCAAAGCAGTTAAACATGGCAAGAGAAAAAGTTGTAACTAATTACGCTCCATTTTAAACTGACTGCAATTCTCCAAAGGACACTCCAAACAGCCTGCCAGTCCTACTACGTTTCTCTAGTGTATTCATTCTAGGGGAATGACCGTTGGGAAATGACCACTTTCCAAAAGGACCATTTTACCATTTTGTATCTTCTCCTAAAATCTATAGCACCCCAATCTCAGCTGTGACCTCGCTTGTACTTCACTGAGAACATGTCATTGAGGTGAACTCCCTTTTCATCTTCCCTCTCAAAGCAGAACCTGTCCTTATCTGCGGCTATAGTTTCTGTGTTGTATTACAGTGGTTGGAGTAGCCCGGTCCCATCTTAGGCCAACCCCTCTGCCATGCTTCGAATCCCATCCCTTCATGCTTTCTCTGTAAGTAGACTCTTATTGCTGCACATCACCAGTTTCCTCCCTCTCTCCTGCCTCATTTCCATTAGCATGAAAGCGCTCCTTAGTAGTGTCCATCAGACCTTTCCTTCCCTCCCCAGTCCCATGTCCCCCTCCGGCTACAGTCCTTTTTCCTTGTCTTCCTAAGCAAAACCTCTTGAGTTATGTGCGTGCCGATTTCCTCTCCTGTCCTGTTCTCTCCACCTGCTTCATCGGCTATCTGTCAGGCCACGGAACCTGCCATCTCCCTATTGACAAATCCAGGGTCATTTCTCTGTCTTCGTCTTGGCTCAGCCTTTCAGCAGCTTTTATCATGGGTGACCTCTCCCTGTTTCTTGAAACTCACCTCTGTGATCTCTCACTCAGTCTCTCTAGTGCTGTCTCCTGCCCCATTTCTAAACCCTCTTCTCTTTTCTCTTTATACTTTCACCTTAGGCGCATCTCATCCAACTCGTAAATATCGTGTGCATTTGACACTCACCTTTGTGTCTCTAACCTGGACTTCTCTACTGAACTCCAGACTCATTTTTCCAAAAGCTCACCTGGCTAGCATCTCTTCTTGAATATTGTGTTCATTTTCTATAGGTTCTATGATAAATTACCACAAAATCAGTGCCTTAAAACAACACCCATTTATTATGTCACACTGTCTGTGGGTCAGAAGTCTGGGCACAGCATTACTCAGCTGTGTTCTCTGCTTAGAGTCTCACAAGGCTGGTAAAAATGAAGGCAATAAAGTCAAATGAAGTTAAAAGAAGCCAAAATTAAGTCGGTGTTGGCCAGCTGGGCTCTTACTTGGAGGTTTCCAGGGTCATTCAGGTCAATGGCAGAATCCCATGCAGTTAAAGGACTGAAGTCCCTGTGGCCTTGCTGACTGTTGCCTGGGGGTCGTTCTCAGTTCCCAAAGGCTGCTTGCCTTCCTTGACTTGTGGCCTACTCTGTCTTCAGAGCTCGCAGTGGCACAGTGAATTCTTCTTGCGATTCTAATCTCTCTGCCTTCCTTTCTACTTTTCTCTCCTGCTTTTGAAGGATCCACCTCCACTCTTTACAGTGGACCCACCCAGATAATACAGGATAATTGCCCTATCTTGGAGTCAGTGATTAGTAACCTCACTTACATCTGCAAAATCCCTTTTGCTGTGTGATATAAAATATTTATGGGTGTGACGCTAGGGAGGAAATCTTGGGGCCCAAATATCTTTTTTTTTTTTTTTTAACATTTTATTTATTTGTCAGAGAGAGAGAGTGAGTGAGCTCAAGCAGGGGGAACTGCAGGCAGAGGGAGAAGCAGGCTCCCTGTTGAGCAAGGAGCTCGATGTGGAACTCGATCCCAGAACCTGGGATCATGACCTGAGCCGAGGGCAGACGCTTAACCGACTGAGCGACCCAGGCGTGCTTTGGGGCCCAAATTTCTTACTACCACAGATAACGAATAAGAATCTCAAACCAATCATTTCTGAGACGGAAGCTCCTTACTCTGACTCAAACCTGTTTCTCCATTTGTCTTGTCTACCTCAGCACCGTTGCTCAGTCCAGAAACCTTTGAATCATCCCTGATTCCTTTCTTTTCTTTACTTACCCCTCTGTCCCAGTCCCATCTCTTGGCAAATCTCATCGTCTCAGCCTCCAAAATATGTCCTAAATGCCTCTGCTGTTTTTCATCATGGCTGCTGCCATGCTGGTGCAAGAAACTGCTACCTCTCATCTGAACAACCGCAGTCACTCCTGATTCAGCCGTCTCCACACCTGTGCTCCTGTTCTTCACAGCAGCTCGAGGTATCTTTTCAAAACGGAAAAAATGGGCAGAAGATATGAACAGACACTTTTCCAATGAAGACATACAAATGGCTAACAGACACATGAAAAAATGTTCAAAATCATTAGCCATCAGGGAAATTCAAATCAAAACCACATTGAGATACCACCTTACGCCAGTTAGAATGGCAAAAATGGACAAGGCAGGAAACAACAATTGCTGGAGAGGATGTGGAGAAAGGGGAACCCTCTTACACTGTTGGTGGGAATGCAAGTTGGTACAGCCATTTTGGAAAACAGTGTGGAGGTCCCTTAAAAAGTTAAAAATTGAGCTACCCTATGATCCAGCCATTGCACTACTGGGTATTTACCCCAAAGATACAGACATAGTGAAGAGAAGGGCCATATGCACCCCCAATGTTCATAGCAGCATTGTCCACAATAGCTAAATTGTGGAAGGAGCCGAGATGCCCTTCAACAGATGACTGGATTAAGAAGATGTGGTCCATATATACAATGGAATATTACTCAGCCATCAAAAAGAATGATTACCCAACATTTGCAGCAACACGGACGGGACTGGAGGAGATTATGCTAAGTGAAATAAGTCAAGCAGAGAAAGACAATTATCATATGGTTTCACCCACCCACAGCCAGAGTCTATCTTGTCTATTACTGTATCCCTAGTGCGAACATAGTAGGTTCTTGGGTGAGTGAATGAAGGGGAGTTCTTTTCAATTATGAAAGTAATATATGTTAATTATAGAAAGTACAGAATAACTCACAGTGAAGTCAGATAATCTTCACCTTCCAGAGACAGCCATTTGTTCCTATTTAGAACATGAGCCTTCCTTACACGTAGTATTATGTTCCGCTTTTGCCCTTTTAGATAATGTGAGTAATCTTTATGACCTTAAATATTCTTCTACAACATGATTTTTATTAGCCTTATGGCAGTCTATCCTTTAGAAATATCATAATTTAATTTAGTTATTTAGTTATTATTTTGCATTTAGGTTCCTTTTAAACATCTTTAAACATATACTTTTTTTTTTGCGTATCTTTGATGTTATGGAAATTCCAGAAACATATTTATTAGGTCAAAGAGTATAGATATTTTCAGGGCTTTAAATATATATATTTTTATATTTTTATTTTTATATTGTATATATTATTATATAATATAATTATATATATCATATATATTATTATGTTAAATATAGATATTTTTAAAGCCCTGAAAATATCTGTATCTATCTATACATAAATACATATGTATTTACACACACATATATACCCCACGAAAACTTTGGTGAGCTGAAATGGCATAAAACGAGTATCCCCCCCACTTTCCAGAAGTTTGGGTTACACCACTTTGCTTTTAGGAAAAACCTGCATAGTATAGTAATAGCTATTTTCATAAAAGTTGAAATCCTCTTCGGATTTCTTTCCATTAACATGAACAGTTACCAATGTAGGTCTTTCCCAAGCAAAGTGGCATAATGCAGACTTTCAGAAAGCAGGGAACACCTGTGTTGCCAAATTGCCTCAGAGAAAGGATACTGTATAGCAGTTAATGTTCCCTCAGCAGAGTATGGAGGTGCCCATTTTGATAAGTATTTGCCAGCCTAAATAGCTAAAAAATGGTATTTTGTTTTAATTTGCATTTGTTTGATAACGTAAAGTTGAATTTTGGTAGGTTTATTGTCTATTTCTGTTTCTTTCAAAAATCACATGTTTCTCTTTTTCTATTAGGGTGTTGATCTTTGTCTTTCCTACATTTAATTGGTATTTATTTCAATATATAGTATGAAGTAAGGGTCTAACTTTATTGTCCCCTCTCCATGCAGTAATTAAACAGTACTATTTATTGAATAATGTTCCTTTCCGTTATTGATTTCAGAGGCCACTTCATCACAAACTTAATATTAGAATAATAAATACTCTAGTTCTAAAATATTTTTTTGGTAATTAAAAATAAAAAGAATTGTTATATTCAAGCCTGATCTATTTAATACATACATAATAAAGCTGGTTAGTGTTTAGCTCTTTGAGTGGAGCGTGAAAGATACATTACTCTTTTCTCCTTTAAAGCACGGTTGAGAACAAAATTAGGTAATCGTTGCCCTCTTGTTATCCACAACTACAGAGAACCCACCTGTATATAGCTCTTGTCCATATCCAAAGTTCTACTGTCTTCCTGAGGGTGGATGTCTTATTTGCAGTCAAGAGTAGCCAGGAAAAGACCCTCCTGCTCATTAAACTGGCCTTAGATTCCTTAGTTAGTGACCACATACATCATAGATACATATTTATATAAACAGCAGCACATTCAGCAGGTCTTCATTATGATCCTTTGAAGGAATATCCTTTATTTGGTTATGTTTCTCACATCTCACATTTTATCATACTTGTTAAAAGTTAAAGGAAGGAACTATGAGATTTAAAGGATGAAAGACTCCCTGAAAACATGGCTGAAAATGGAAAACTTCTCTAGATAGTATTACGATATCTTGAGGTCCTGCATAGTATGAATTATTAAGTGCCATTAAAGCTATTCAAGAAGCATAAAGAATGTAATTACTATAGAAGTAGTATGGAGGCACCTGGGTGGCTCAGTTGGTTAAACATCTGACTCTTGATTTCAGCTCAGGTCATGATCTCAGGGTCCTGAGATCGAGCCCTGCACTGGGTTCCATGCTCTGTGTGGAATCTGCTTAAGATTCTTGCTCTCCCCCCAACCCCTCCCCCTGCTCTAAATAAATAAATAAATTCTTAGGGAAAAAAGCAGTATGTTTACTTTTGTATTGTGTAAAGAGGGTGCAAATTGGGGCAGTAATGTCTGCATCATTTAATACTTGTTTTCTCTCAAAAGTGGCAAAAAGGCCCCAAATTTGCTCAGCATATAAACACATCCCTTTTATATATTACTTTTGGCCTGAAAGGTAAATGTTGCTTTAATGGAACACTTCCTCTCAAAAAGTAATAACATGAATACATGTTTGATGTGCCACATTTCATTTATTGCTTTTGCTGAGATGACCAAATAGTCCAATGAGAACAATGTTGCTAATTTTAGAGATATCTGTGTTCACCGTAGCTGTTGGAAGAAGATTGATTTTATGGTAATATTATCTTGTTTCGAAAGCAGTCATTTCTACTGTGCTGTCTTTTTAGTTCTGTGCTCATTTTCAGAAAGAGGGTATTATTTAATTGTGGATGTCTGCCCCAAACTTGAATACCCGGGGCTCTGAGACAAGAATGAAAGGCAGGAAATGAGGGGAAACAATGAAGGATGCTAGGGGGAGACAGGGCAGAATGGCAAGGGTGCTTCATGAGACCCTTTAGTGCTTATCATCATTTTTTACCAAAATATAATTAGAAAAGGAAGGAAATACAATATATATGCATATGTGGTTGGTAATTTTGGAGTGGATGAATAGTTAGAATGAGGCTGTTATCCATGTGCCCACTCTGCCTTCATTATCAAACACAGAAGGGAATGGGCCAGTCCCACAGCTGAGGGGACAGAAAATGTTGTAAACGTTGTCTCTGCTAAAGAGATGGAGACTATCTTTTCAAGGATTAGAAGTGGAAACTAAGCAGACCAACTTGTTCAAGGTTGTGCAACAGAATACGGATAGCGTTGGATCATTTTGTTTATTTTTTTCTGACAGTCTCTGCTGGTCATTGGAACAAAGTGAAGATGTATTTGTTTCTGGTAGACTAAGAATGGTGAAAATGTGTTCTTATCCTAAAAATAAAATCACTATTGTATTATGGCAGTTCTTGAAGAGTTTTAAGAGTCTCTCAAAATTCAAAAAGCGGTGTGTGCTCACTGTCCTCTAGATTGTGAGAGGAATGGAGCAAAAAGGAAACATTTGGAAGCAAGATTTTAATTCTGCTCAAAATCTTGGTGACTCTGAGAAACAAACTGAGGGCTTCAGAGGGGAGGGGGGTGGGGGATTGGGATAGGCCGGTGATGGGTATTAAGGAGGGCACATATTGCATGGTGCACTGGGTGTTACACGCAAATAATGAATCATGGAACATTACATCAAAAACTAAGGATGTACTGTATGGTGATGAATATAACATAGTAAAAAATTTTTAAAATCTTGGTGACTGTTTTAGATTTTGTGTATTTGTATGACTGACTTCTGAAGTATAAATACTATTATTTTCAAAGGTATGTTTTATGAAATCACAGTTGTACTCTTTTCCTCCTGAGAAAACATGCTCCTGAGTTGTATATCTCAGTAGTGATTTCCTAAAATGCCTGTTTTTACTTTTCAGATGCTGATAGACAAGATTCCATTAATCTCTTCCTGGGAGTTTTTCATCCCACTGAAGGGAAACCACATCTCTGGGAACTCCCAACAGATTTTTATTTGCATCATAAAAATACCATGAGACTTTTACCAACAAGAAGAAGGTATTTTTCTTCTTAGTCTACTATGTAAACTCAGATTTGGTGTTATTTTGAGTATGAGATACTTTCATTTTTGAGCAATAATCGCATAGGCTAAAGTAGTCAGTCTTACTACATGTTTGCTGTGAGGAATTCAGTATTGTTGATATCCTGATACGGGGTCTGGGAAATTGTCATTAGTAACTGGTGGTTTGCATTTTTCATAAGTTAGAAAGTTTCCGAACTTCATCCCTGAACATAAGTCGTAGCTCCACTAAGACGAACCATCAACATTATTTCTGAGTGCTTCCTACAAACGTGGAACTCTAAAGAGCCCTCACATGTAAGGATTCAGTCTTTGGTTTTTCAAGTGAGGGGTCCAAGAGCATCACTTTGGAATTCTAATGTTGTTTCTTTCCAGAAGCACAACCAGCTCTTGCTGACACTGGTGAAGACAGGGAAGTAGAACAGTGACTTGGGGCAGATACCACTCCCAGATCTCCTTTTACTCAGGCCTTTCGAGTCAATAGCTATTTCCAGTTCTTTTCATGACACTGAAATTGATATTAATATTCTCAAAAGAAATAAAGTGTTTACCTGTAGTGTGGCCTCAGGGTTCGCTTGACTCTGTAGTTGTGTGACCTTGGATTGGTTACTTAACCTCTCCCCACCTCATTTTCCTTATCTGCAAATGTGAATGGTGGGACACACCTCACAGGGTCATTGTGAGGGTTTGGTGAGGGTTTAGTGAGAAGACTCTTGAGTGTTTTTAACTGAGGCGTCATGTACTAACATAGTGAGTTTTGCCACATGAGCAAAGTTTTCACACACAGGAGGCTGGATACTGGTGCATTCTGCTCAGAGGCCTACAGTGTTGAGTTTTCTCGTAACTGATGCTCTTCTCTCACAGCGTCAGTTTAATATAGTCCTTATTTTGTGCAACCGTCCTTCCCAAATACTATGGGGGTCACTGCCAGTCTGGGCTTAATTGTGTGGACAGACCACAGGCAACTGGACAGTTAGCAAGTGCTGATGTTATAGCTGTTACCAAATTCCGTGTTACTTCGGAGTGCTTGGAATATATAGGGATGGGTCAGAGTTTCTGTTTCTCAGATTTGTTCTTGTAAGTGCATATTGTTGGAATAACCAACTTACCATTTGAGTTTACTTTTCCTATTAATGAAGCACTGCTGGTTTTCACAGTAAATGATTGCCTCTGAATTTTTGCTGATAAAAAAAGTGGAACTAATTATGTCTGTTTGGTGAGAGATGAGTTTAAATACCCATATTTAGCTCTGGTGATGCAATTGACTGTGGGTAAATGTGGGTGATTTTCCGAAATTTCATATTACTTTCCAGTATTAAAGCTATTAGCACACAGCTTGGGAAGAACCAAAACTCAATTTTCTACTGCAGAAATTAGCTTGTGTATTACAAGTGGACATTAAACCACTTGCGCACCTTGAGTTACATAACTGATAACTAAGGCAGGAGTGCCACTTATTTGTGGCATCAAAAGAAGCTGCTGTTATATCCCCATTTTCTTAAAAAAAAAAAAAAAAGGAAACTGAGGTTGCAGAGAGAATGTGTCTTGACTGAGATAATTCAGCTCATTAGATGATTCAGCAAGAATCAGCTGCAAGCCTGCCACTGAAAATAAAGTTTTATCAAAGTAGATAATATGGCTCTCTCAGTTGGTTTGGTCTCCTGTTTTTGTGGGGTTTTTTCCAACAGAATATCACAATTCCAAAAATCAGTTTATGCTATCAACAGTAGATATTGCTCATAAATAGTACTTACGAATACTGGAAGATAAATTTCAGTGTTTTTATTTTGGACTTTCCAGTGTCACCCAACTATAACTGGTTATTTGGTGACAGTTAATATTATAATTCTCAGATAAAATGAATAATTTAGCCAGAGGCAGTTAACTGGGTGAGAGCATGGACTTCAGGGCTGGGTAGGGCTGAGTTAGAATTTCTGCCAGTGTGTGACCTCAGACCTATCAAACTCTGGAGATCCTTTTCCTCATCTGTAAGATGGAGAGGATCATGAACACCTCAAGGGTCATTTTGAGGATTAAGTGAGAAAATGTGTGGGAACTACTTAGTACTGGGTCTGACACAGAATCAACGCAGCCCCGAAGCTGCCAGGCTCTGGAGAGATGGCCTCCAGTTAAAATCTGTGTGACTATGGGCAAGTTACATAACTGGTCTAAGTCTCAGTGCCCATTATTAGTAAAATAGAGATAATAATACTATCTAACTTGTACATTTTTCTGAGCATCAGATGGGATAATGTAAATGCTTAGCACATAGCAAATCCAACAGACGTCAGTACTGTGATTATTCTTTAAGGAGAATATATTCCCTAGTTGTAACATTTATTAAAAAATCATACAGGATGACCGTAAAATCTGGAAACTTAGATAATATTATTTTATCACTTATTATATTTGCTTATGTTTCCAAACTGGGTGACCCTCCTGTATTTTATATTGTGTTTACCAGTGATTTATTTGTGTTTTTATTGAATGATAAAGGAAGGGGAATAATTCTAGCTCTGACTAGAGTTCATCCAAACCAGATCCTCTTGAGGTAACTACTTCCGTTACTCAAAATCCCACATTTATTGATCTGCCTAGAACCGCTAGATGAAGCTTTGTTCTGAGTTAGGTTAATATGTCACCAAGATGTTTTTAGATATCAAGCACTAATTACTTCATTGACTCAGAGTTGGGAGGCTTCCTGGCTCTACTCACTGTCTGATGTGTGAGATCCTCTGTGTCTCCCCAGGACAGGTCATCCGGCCTGTGCATGACTAGTCCTGGGTTGTCCTCTGGGCTGTGTCTGATTTAGACAGTCCTTTTCAGAGAATCCACTTATGCAGTTCTTCCCCACATCACCCTGAGATCTGCTGCTCTGTAAGTTTACCTACTAATCTTAGTTCAACCCGCTGAGACCTTAAGAACGCGATTTCCGTATCCACTTTATAGTCTTGTAACTATTTGAAGACAAGTTCACACCTTCTCAAAATCTCTTCTTCTTCAGGTTAAACAGCCCCACTCTCTTCAGCTGTTCCTCACAGACTGTGATTTCAAGTTTCTTTGGGATTCAGAATGTTCTCCTCTTACGGAGTCCAGTCCATGTCAATGTTTTTTAACTGTGGTACCCAGACCTGGGTTCAGTAATGATCACAGTTTGATATGATTTGTGCCAAATATCGTGGAACCATTGGAGCCATTATTCCTCGTCTCCTGGTGACTCTGTGTTTATCATTAACTATAAGATTGCACTAGCTATTTTTAGCAATGCCATCATAATGTTGACTCTGTGAGCTTCCTGTCCATTAGAACTCCCAAGTGTTTCTAACATGGCCTGCTGCCATGCCTTATCCATACCATTCTTGTATGCTCATTCAAGCATTCTTGGTCATGTTCATATGTGCTTTGCCTGCTTCCAAAAGAGAGGGTTTGAATGTATATCCTTTTTATTAACTATTATCTATAGATTTGCAGCTTCTTCAGATTTAATCAGCTGGTCGTCTTGATCCTAATACAAATCCCTGAGGAAAAATGTTGAATAGAATAAGGTAAATGGAAGAGCCCTCTGGGACACCACCAGACAACTCCTTCCACCTTAACAATGTTTCATAATTTTTGGTTGGAATTGTTTAAATGGCTGTAACTTACTCTATTGTCATCATTTAATTATACTGTCCTCCTCCCCACATTTCTCTATCTTGTTCACAAATATTGATTGCTTTGCTAAAGTCCGTGTATTATTTCAGAGGGCTCCCATGTAAGTTAAGGGAATGAGAGAGTCCTTTTTTAAGTCTCCCTAACCTTCCTGTGTGAATGAGCTAGTGGAATTGAGCACTCTTCATACTAGGGACCAAAGAAGAGAAGAGCAGCTGACTTATTAGGCATTGTATGCAAAGGAAGAAGTGGACCAACTTGCAGTCTCAGTCCTCTGATCCCTGGTCCCAAAGCAGATTTCTGTCCTGCTTCCAGTGCTCTTCCTCTGAGTATATCTGCTCGGGGGTTGTGGTAACAAAGATCTCCCCCCATTTTGGGCTGAGTCCTCTCACATGCTCTCATCCTCCATCCATCTCAGCTCATCTTCCCTGGGGTGGGGATTTTTCATGGGCTTCTGTGTTTCTGAGACCCACCCAGTAGAGCTGGACTTTCTAAAAAGTATTGTTAAGTTGCTTTATCTTGCTTACGGAAATATGGTTTAGTAATATTCAGGGGGAAAAAATCTATGGCCTGTTTCAAGTCACTAGAAGATTCTCTCTTAATTATTTTTCTCCACATGGTATTTTCTGAGCTTAAACACATTTTTTATCACGTTTGCTTCTTTATCTTAGGTAAGCTAATGGTGAGCAACATTCTTTAGGAAATTCCTTATATGCTAGCTAATACCTTCTTTATATTTTCCTCCTCTGCCAAGATTTAGTGATTGCAAAATAGAATTTACACCTGTGTGCACATGCATGTGCACGCGCGTGCACGCGCACACACACACACACACACCTTAAACAATTACTCCATGCTTTTTCATTCTTCTGATCTGATAGTCTGATTCTCCTGTGAGAAAAGCAAATGAGATTAGACTGGTGTATTTTGGATGTGGATTTATGGAAGTCACTGGTCATCTTTTTAGGTTGCTCACAACACATCTCCATTTAATACTTGATTCTGTTATCTCCTGGAATTGACATCACACTCATTAGTGTATAGTTTTTGGAATCTATTACCCTCTCACTTTTGAGCACCAAGACTGCATTTGCCCATTTTTAGTTTAAGTTCCATTCTTCACTCTTCTTGGAAAGATGATTGATCCCAGTGATATCAGGACACTTGAATTCTTTTAGAGATGCTCTGCTGTTTCCTTTCATCTCCTGGGCTGTACATGGCTTCTCTCTTCTCTTGTTTTTATCTTTCCAGCATGAAACTTCTCATGACTGTTGAAGGTAGAAAGAGTGCTGTGATTAAGTAGCTCTCCTTTCTCTGTCATTATTTTCAACATGACATTTCTAATGCTATTTTATGTGTCAGACACACAGTAGGTGCTCAATAAATGTTGAAAGACTGAATGAATTATCCACAAGGAGCAGACATAACCCTTTTCTGTTCTTTTCATGCTCTAAAGCCTTGCTATTCAAAAAGCAGCATGAGGACCAGCCCCTCTGGCATCACCCTGGAGCTTCTCATCAATGCAGAATCTCAGGCCCCATCTACTGAATCAGAATCTGTCCTTTCAGAGGATCTCCTGAGTGTTCGTGTGTGCACTGAATTTCAAGAAGCACTGTTCTAAAGCATAACTTTGGTCTCAAGCAAAACTTGAAGAGCCTTTCCTGTTATCATCTCAGTCCCCCCCCCCCAATTCATTAGGCGTCATGTTCCTTTTTTCCATCATCCTTGGTTAGTATTCTGCTTGCCATCTCTAGGAGAGTTCTCTCTGTTGCCTATTTCATTTAAATACCCCCCATTCTTCATAATTGGGATTATTCAAGATTGTAATACCAGCATTTTATTTTTAGAAAGCCTTTTATTTATTTAAAATGATCTTTTTA
Organism: Ursus americanus; assembly: GCF_024610735.1. Classification (NCBI taxonomy): domain Eukaryota; kingdom Metazoa; phylum Chordata; class Mammalia; order Carnivora; family Ursidae; genus Ursus; species Ursus americanus. Next base: position 26,783,083 of record NC_142137.1, read on the forward strand.
GCATTTTTGGTCATAAGCTCTTTTTTTTCTGAACCTTTTGAAAATCTATGTTTTTAATACATTTTGATATACCATTTCACATCATTCCCCTTCCTAGCACTGATGAACTTTGATATAGCATTTGCCCCCTAAAAATCCAATTTATCAGAATTTGATTTAGAATTAAATCCAACGTTTCAGATTCTCAGCTTACAGCAGATGAGTCTTCTGGCAGAAATCCAGGTGATTGAAATTCCCTACCTTCCTCTGACTCGCCTCTGTAATCAAGTAGTGAATATTTACAGTTAAAGATTAACAGGGCCTCTACTATTTTCTAAGGGAACTTTTTCTTTAGGACTATCTATTCACTTAATGATTTTGCTTAACTGCTGTAATTAACTATACACATAGACCCATATACATAGAGCAGAACGGAGAGCGGAAAAAGTAATCTAGTTCTCAGATAACCACGTGCCAGAGAGTGTTGGAGGTAGAACTTGGGGTCAAGGTCCTGCTGTGCATTGGCTTGCAGAGTAATGCAGGCACAGTCTCTGGGGAGAAGTAAACAGCAGCTCCTAGAGTCTGGCTTAGTACACCCCAATATTTTTTAGCTTAAAGTCAGTAACATCAGAGCATCTTGCCTCTCAGATGTGTTTGTGGCAGTTTTGTAGATCTGCGACACAGCTGAAACAAGAAAGGGGTTGGGAGAAAATGAACATGTTGAAGACCTCCTATACCAAAAACTTTACAAATATGTTTTTAAAAGAAAAAAAATTAACTTTGAAGTTCGAGGCAGTGTCTTAGTATAGACTGTAAACCCCTTTTACCCAGTGAATTGTAGAAAACCAGTGTTTACATTTGGTCCATCTTACCCTTTTATTTTTTAATTTTATAGTTATACTTACTGGTGGACACCAGAGGTAATAAAACATTTACCGCTGCCGTATGATGAAGGTAGGTACACTGTTTCTCTTTTAGTTTTTATACCAACATATTTTGGAATTATTCCTAAATGAGCTTGAAGCATTAAATTCTTTGCATATAATATTTCATTAAAAAGAAATGAATGACTACTCAGTTTTATGTTGCTGCTATAATAGGGGATTGTAACATCTTAGACAGCTTTTTAAGGACAGTGATTATGTTATACGTCTTTTATTCAAGTGGCCAATACCTTGTATTGTGTTTTACAGTTATTAGGTATGTCCCTGAAATGTCTAATGGTTTTAATATATTAGTTTACCATTTTAAATTAGTACTGATTATATTTCTAGATATTTGGGGGTAAGGGAAGGAAGTGAAGACCCATTCACAAGGAGAAATAAAAACTTTTCTTGTATCTAAGCAGTGAAAAAAGATACAGATGTGTATATAAAAGTATATTTTAGTCACTAAAGTTTAAATTTAATTAATTTGTCAGAAAAGCAGGAAAAATTTTGTATTAAATAAATGACCTCAAACGTACAGTACATTTGAATGATGTTTCCAAATTGAAATAAGTGCTCAGTTTTGAATAGAGTGTAACGCTGTTACTGATTGCCTTGACCTTAAACAAGCCAGTTTTCCCAGTTGTGAAGGGGCACCAAGTAAGATCGAACTGCCAATCTGGAATGTTCCACTTGAGGACTCTCATCGAGTCATGGTTAGGTATTCCAACTTTGGGTGGTAAAGGCCATAAACTAAGAAGATTACAAATGATTTTTAGTTCTTAATAAATTTTTAATTAATTTTTAAAAAGTATTTGTAACCTTGAGATTCTAGGAAAAATTATAACTCATATTGCAAAGAAGATTTGTTGTTCTAGGAAAAAGGAAAGGACTTTAACAGTTTAACATTGGCCATAAACAGGATTTGAAACATAAAGGAAAACTTAGAGAAATAGCTGCACCATTCTTAATTAGAAGGTAAAGGGTATTTATTTATGAGCAAAAAGGAATTTAAAGAGCTGAGTAGTGTGATTTCTAAAATAACTCCCTGCTCCCACCCAGACTTCTGGGGGCCCTCCTGCCTCCTTGGAGCTTGTCACACTTTGCTTTGCCCTGTATACTCTGTGCACATATCTCATCTTTCCCAAGTGTATGAGTCCTTGAGAGAGGACGTGAGCCTTGTTTGCCAGATGTCATCTAAAGACTTTATGAGTAACAGGCATATCTTTCTTAGTTATCTGTGCTGCGAACTTAAAGAAGTTGATAGTGAAGAAATTCCACAAATATGAAGAAGAGATTGACATCCACAACGAATTCTTTCGACCATACGAACTGAGTAGTTTTGACGATACCTTCTGCTTGGCTATGACAAGCTCAGCACGGTACGTTGTGAGTGCCCTGAGACTGTTGTAAGGATTTGGGAACTTTAGTTTTCCTGTCCACATAGATATGTCTTGCTTTGCCGCAAGTCCGTCCCACAAGCCTGCTAGCGGGGATCGTACAGCTTCTGAGTACCACCTGTGATGAGGGGAGCCCGCTGCTTCAGGAGGCAATGCCTTCTAGTGTTAAACAGCTGGAATTAATTTCTTTCCTTTGGTAAATTGAAACCTGCCTGGCATTGGTCCTAGCTTGTCATTTGGAATAAACTCACTTTTTAAAATTGAACATAGAAATCAAGAGCCAGCATAAATTAGTGGAAAAAACCATAGTCTCTGGAACTACAAAAGGCAGAGATGTGAATCATGGATCAGCCACTGCCTACTTGTGTGACCTTGAGAAAATTATCTAACTTATCTGAGTCTCAGTGTCTTCTTTTATGTAGATAGGGGCATGTGTATTATACACATATATACACATACATGCCAAGTGCCTTGATGGAGTTCCCGACACAGGTGGGTATCTAATAAATGGTGGCTATCATTCTATTATCATTCTTATTAGGAATAGAACGAGTCTGGTTCTTTTTCTGTGTGACAGCCCTCCAGATATTTGAGGAAGCAGTGTTAATTTTTTTCGGGTAAATATCCTTCATTCTTTCTTTTCACAATTCATGTGACATTGTTTCCAGACTCTTCATCTTGGTCTCTCCTTTTGAATATGCTACATTTTTTCAGAATTTGGTGGGGTCTTTTAGAAAAGTGACAGGACTAGAATAAGAAAATTAGACAAAGCAAATCACTTTGTGATTATTGCATTTTATATTAACGTTTACATTTTTGTATTTTACATTTTCTTCCAATGTGATATAGATATGCCTAAACTTAATGTACATGTAGAAACATGTCCTATGGTTTTGTTTCTGAGAAACTGTATTTTGCTTCAGTTTCAGATGGAAAGTTTAGAATTTTTACTTGGTTGATTTTTATTTAAACTTATTAAAAGTTGAGAAGTTTTAACTGTAAGGTCATTGTCGTTTCCAGAATATTTCAACTCAGCAAAGGATGAATGATGTTATGCATGTGTGTTTATACGGTTGATTTTTTATTTGCAGGGGTTATGTTCTATAAAGTTCATGCAACAACTGGATTAGAGAGTACTGAACCATTGCTCTTTGGGGAAATACAGGGTTAGGTTCCTGGCAAGCCTCGGGTCGCAACACTTTTATCAGCCAATCAATACATAACCATGTTATGTGTGTTTCTGTTTAAAGACGCCTTATTAAATATATATTGTAGATTTATTGACATTGAACTTATAGCAGACAACACTATTTATTAACATTGAACTGACAGCAAGTAACACTATAACTCATACCAGATGAGCCCTTCTCCAACACACGTGTATTTTTTTAAGGTTTTATTTATTCATTTGACAGAGAGAGAGAGAGAGTGAACACAAGCAAGAGGAGTAGCAGAGGGAGAGGGAGAAACAGGCTACCCGCTGAGCAGGGAGCCCTATGTGGGGCTCGATCCCAGGACCCTGGGATCATGACCTGAGCTGAAGGCAGACGCTTAACTAACTGAGCCAACACATGTGTTTTCTTTCCAACACACAGCTCTCTTGTGCCTAGAAACACTGAAGGGCTTCAACACTACGCTTGGGGTCATTTGAGACAATGAGGTTACCAACAAAAAGCACAAAAAGGTGAAAAACATGGCAGTAAATAGACTGTGGAAAGGACACTTCTTATAGCGTGAGCGCTGAGACAAGAAGGCAGAGCGTCACCTTGTTCTCCATCAGCTGAGAACGTGAGCGTTGGGTTACTCTATTTTTTCACTGTTCTGCACATGTTTGCAGGGGATCGTGAAAACTCTGAGTGTTGGTTTTGGGGTTACAAATAAATGTTAGTGAGCAAGCAAATTCTCAAATTAAGGAGTCCACAAAAAAACGGGATCGACTGTGTATGTTCAAAAAGAAAGAAAAATTAAACACTTACATTTTTAAAACAACATTTTCTGTCAAATGGGCATTTTGGGTCAGATTCAGTTTTACTTTCTTTTCCTTCAAAAATATGATGGGTCACACTTGGAGCAGTATCCTTCCCAGAGCCATAACTCTCATCAGCATAAACCATGCAACTCTGGTCTTTCTGGCATCTGTGAGAGGTTTGGTCTGGTTACAGCAATAATCGAGAGGTAGGCCTTGCACAATGCAGAAGTAGCTTCAGCTTATTTTAGTATGTGGTAAACTAAAAGATTCTATTCGAAGTGTTCCAATAGCGCTTTAATGAATTAACCCCAGCCTAATGAGGTCAATGCTGATTCAAACACTCCTGTGTTTTTGATTATTATTTCAGCCTCCCTAGGTAGTATAGTGTAATAAAAACATTGTAAAACTTAGCAACTTAGTGTTTTGCCATTGATTTTATGAGTTTAGTTTTACCCGAAAAGTAATTCTGATGTATAAACAAAGTGTATACATCGTGGCAGTAATTGAGATATAACTCTGTTCCAGTAGAGAAAATCTTAAATTCAAAACCACTGGGTCTCGTAATCATGAAGAAAATTCACAGTGAAGACTGATGGCATTGAAGTTACCTGGTGCCCTTAGTTCATGGGGGTTTATGGCCTTGATCACCTAAGCTCCCTTGAACATTTGGCTCAGAATAGATGTAGCTCTGAGGGCTAAGAAGAAATAGTATAAGAATATGAATTGAACAGAAGCCAGTATCCTCTGGATGGACAGTTATTCATATGGAATTTCTTTCCTCTTTCTTCAGTGACTTCATGCCTAAGACTGTTGGCATTGATCCAAGTCCATTTACAGTGCGTAAACCAGATGAAACCGGAAAATCAGTCTTGGGGTAAGATTTGCATATAGAATGAAATTTTAAAGATTCCTGTAAATTAATATGGGACTTGCAATATAATTGTCACCAAAAAGAATAAGTTCAAGTCACACAGTTTGGAGCACATTCCATTTATTGCATCTATGCAGGTAGTTTACTCATGGCACTGGGATCCCTAAAGAATTCAACATTGAAAGAATTTATAGGAATTTCAGCAACATGGTGTATTTTATTATTTTTTTTAAATAATTTTTATTTTGTTACATTAGTCACCATACAGTACATCCCCAGTTTTTGATGCAATGATATTTTATTATTTTAAATTAAGAATATCACAGATAGCATAGGGGCAGGTAGCAGATATTATGTGTTAAGTCCTATAAATAACTCAGCATTCTCAGTTTCCCACAACATAAAATACTTAGGTAAAAATTGATAGTCATTTTATTTATTTTTGTTGGCATCCTGAGGAAACATTTTATATATATATATAACAAATATGCTCAGGTAGAGAAATTAATAGATTTTCTGTGTATTACTCTAGAATTGTTTTGGGGAAGACTGTTATATCCAGTAATGTGAGGAAGAAGTCAAACCATGTTTCCATCTTCATCCTTAGACACTGGAGTGAGATGTGATGTGTTCTAGCATTAGAATCTGTTACCGCCACTGACCTAAATAATCCCAGTGATGAGATGTTTCTAAGACTCTGGCCAGAAACCCTGGCTAGACTGTAGAGATTGAGTCCTAATTGTATTTGTGAGTTTGTATGGGTTCCTTGTTGGACTCTAGCTACGTGTGGTTTATACAATGGAATATATTACTATTTCCAAATATACCATGTCTGTGGCTTTAAATAGCTGCATGTTAAGCCTTGGACTGGAAACTAAGGAATTTAAGAGATGTCCTCAGGAGTTCAGAATTCCAGGAGTTCCTGTAATAGATGCATAAATGACCAGCTACATTATTGTATAGCACAGAAATGCCACTGACTTTAATTTTTACTTTACAGAAAGTCAGAAACTAGCTTATTTTCTATAATAGCTAACCCATGGTCGGATAGTACCGCATTTTCCTTTCCTAGAACATTTCAGAATATTATAGCATTTTAAGTCTTTTATAGAGAGTGGTTTTTAAAGGGTGAAATATTAAACATTTTTCACAAAAGCCAAAAATTTTACTATAAAATATTTTCTGAGTTTAAAAGAAAAAAATATTCTTAAGACTCTCATATTTGGAACCAAAAGTAAATACTTTTATAAGTCTGAGTTTTGGGGTTTTTTTCCCCATCTATTCCCTACTATTTAGTAGGAATGTCTAGCAAATACAGTTATTTACTAATAACACAAATTTCAGAATTTAATTTATGTTCATCAGTTGCTCATTACTATGATACAAATCATCAGCTGATGCTGTGATTGATAAAAATCATAGAAGGGAAGGAAATTTACATGGATTTGGCTATTGACCTTTTCTTGAAGGTTTTACAAGTTGTAGCTAGATAATTTTACTAATGTCCCAAACACATAGTCTTCTATTATTGTACCATAAGTTTTGAAAATACTGATTTCATTTACCAAAGGAAGGCACGGTAACCAAGTGGTGAGAAGATTTCTGCATTAGCTTACACGCACTTACTGATTTATTCTCTGAATTTATAACAGGGCTTAAATTCATATAAGGTCAGTACATGTGCATGGTAAAACATTAAGGTTTTCCCTTATTCACAGCTTGAACCTAGAAACTAGTTTCTCACAGCCATTTTCTTGTGCTTCACTAGGACTTAAGTTTTGGACAGAGTCATACATAGTGAGTGTCAAGGGTTTGGTTTAAAGATGCTTTATATCAATATTCATCTTTTTAAAGGAGCAAAAGCAATAGAGAAGAAGCTGTCTTACAACGGAAAACGGCAGCCAGTGCCCCGCCACCCCCCAGCGAGGAAGCTGTGTCCAGCAGCTCTGAGGATGATTCTGGGACCGACCGGGAAGAGGAGGGCTCTGTATCTCAGCGCTCCACTCCAGTGAAGATGACAGACATGGGAGACAGTGCCAAAGTGACCGAGGTGTGCGGGAGAGGAGCTTGTGTGGTCTGGCATGAGGTTTAGAGAATGATCTCTAAAATTATACTTTCTGTTAAAAGGCTGAGAGTCAGAAAAGGTCACTTTATCTCATGCATACCATTCTAATGTGTGGGTGTTTGAGACATTGCAGAGATGAATACTTTTTTTTTTTTGCTGAAGTATTGTTGACATATAATATTATATTTGTTTCAGGTATATAACATAGTGATCCCACAATTCTATACATTACTCAATGCTCAGCATAAGTGTAGTCACCTATGACCATACAATGTTATTACAACATTGTTGACTATATTGCCTATGCTGTACTTTTCATCTCCATGACTTATTTATTTTATTACTGGAAGTTTGTACCTCTTAATTTCCTTCACCTATTTTTCCCATGCTCGTACTCCCTCCCCTCTGGCAACCACCAGTTTGTTCTCTGTATTTATGAGTCTGTTTGTTTTTTATTTTTATTTATGTATTTATTTATTTATTTATTTTTATAGAGATTTTATTTATTTATTTGACAGAGAGAGAGACAGCCAGTGAGAGAGGGAACACAGGCAGGGGGAGTGGGAGAGGAAGAAGCAGGCTCCCAGTGGAGCAGGGAGCCCAATGCGGGGCTCGATCCTAGGACCCTGGGATCATGCCCTGAGCCGAAGGCAGACACTTAACGACTGAGCCACCCAGGCGCCCCTGTCTGTTTTTAGATGCCACATAGAAATGAAATCATATGGTATTTGTTTTTCTCTGTTTGACTTATTTCACTTAGCATAATACCCTTGTGGTCTATCCATGTTGTCAAAAATGTCAAGAATCTCGTTCTTTTTTATGGCTGAGTAATATTCCATTGTGTGTATATGTATATATATACCACATCTTCCATATCCATTTATCTATTGATGGAGATTTAGCTTGCTTTCATATCTTGGCTATTGTAAATAATGCTGCAGTAAACATAGGGGTACATATATCTTTTGAATTTGAATTGTTTTGTGGGTTTTTTTGGTAAATATTCAGTAGTAGAACTACTGTATCATATGGCATTTCTGTTTTTAATTTTTGAGGAACTCCATTCTGTTTTCCACAGTGGTTGCACCAATTTACATTCCCACCAACAGGGCATGATGGTTCCCTTTTCTCCACATCTTCGCCAACACTTATGATTTCTTGTCTTTTTGATACTAGCCATTTAGACTGGTGTGGAGTGATATCTCATTGTGGTTTTGATATGCATTTACCTAATGATGAGTGATGTTGAGCATTTTTTCATGTGTCTGTTGGCCATCTGGATGTCTTCTTTGGAAGAATATCTATTCAGGTCCTCTGCCCATCTTTTTAATCAGATCATTTGTTTTTTAGGTGTTGAGTTGTAGATGTTCTTTATATATTTTGGATAGTAATCCTTTATTGGGTATATCATTTGCAAATATCTTCTATTTAGTAGGTTGCCTTTTAACTTTGTTGGTGATTTCCTTTGCTATGCAAAAGCTTTTTATTTTGCTGTAGTCCCAATAGTTTATTTTTGCTTTCGTTTCTCTTGCCTGAGGGGACCTATCTATAAATATATTGCTAAGACTGATGTCCAAGAGATTACTGTCTATGTTTTCTTTTAGGAGTTTTATGCTTTCAGGTCTCCCATTTAGGTCATTAAGAGATGAATACATTTAACATAGATGTTATTGAAATGGTTTCATTTTGAAATAAAATCGGTGTTTTTGTTCCTGTATAACAATAAATTTATCACTTCAGAATTTTTAAGAGAATCCTTTTGTGCAGCACATCCACTTGAGGTCCATTTATTTCCTTGCTTAGCACGTTGTTGGAATGTAGGGTTTGGACTTGGGCCTCACAATCTTTGCATAGCCTCAGTGAGAAATTCACCCTGTTCAATTTGACATTACCAATATAAGGGAACAGAAAAGGGAAGTAAACTACAGAAGAACCAAATCTAGCTTTAGGGAAATTTAATTCCAGGAAATAGCCAAAAGTCATAGAAGTAGATATGGCAAATAAAATGTAATAATATAAGAACTGAATCCGTAATTCTAGGAGTTGACAGACTACAGCCAATTGTCAAAATCCAGCCCATTGCCTGTTTTTATAAATAAAGTTTTATTGGAACCCAGCCATGCCTATTTGTTTACATATTGTGTATGGCTGCTTTTGCACTATAACAGCAGAGTTGAGTAGTTGCAGCAGAGATGGTATGACCCAAAGAACCTAAAATATTTACTATCTGGCCATTTGCAGAAAAAGTTTTCTACTTCCTGAATTAAACAAAAGGAACTAGTAATTATTTAATAGCTTTTTACCCTAAAACAAAGTTTTTTTTTAGTGGAAACAAAATCAAATTTTTAAAAAGCCATTAATTGAAAAGTTTAATGAATAGATTGAAGAAATAATGTGATTTCTTTTGTGGAAATTTCACAGGCTCATTTTCTTCATCTTTGAAAATAATATGCTAGATGTCTAAAAATTCTTCCTGGTTCCTTTTTGTTTTCAACCCCAGAATGTCGTCCAGCCCATGAAAGAGGTATATGGAATTAACCTCTCAGATGGTCTCTCAGAGGAAGATCTCTCCATTTATTCAAGGTAAACTACTTCTATGTAGAAATTAAGGAAAAATGCGAATGTATTATTACAATAATTTATATCTAGTATAACTTTTGAAAATGAAAATAGTCAACAATACAGAAGGAAATGAATTCCACTTGGAATACAGTAACGGTGTTTAGGAGGTCGGATTCTGAAACATTGGTTTCTATTTGGAGTTAAAGGGCCTACTGCCTGAGACTCTCAGACCCCTCAATGATAAAAATGTATGATGTGTCCATGTATTCTCACCACCTGTATATAAGCTGCAAGCTGGAGTACACATACATTTCTGTATTCTTGCATTAACAAAGTCCCAAGATCAGGTACCTCTTACAAAATATACCTGGGATATTGACGACTGAGGACATTGCATTTGCTTTAGCTCTGGGGTGCTGGTGGGAGTGGTATCTGAGGAGAAAGAAAGAAGTGGTGATATAAGGGCATCAAGTCAGAATGTTCTAGACCTTTATTAGACAGACTAAGCTGAAAGAGCATCCACCAAAAGGTGTTCCCTGAAATCATATACGTAATTGTGGAGAAACACAGAATTATAGTTACCAGATTTTCAAAAGAATCCCTCACCTAGAAGTCCTCAAGAACCTAAGATAACCTCTATAAACACTTCCTCAGCTTAATACATGCATTGAGAAGACCTAATTATCACATGTGAATACTGTCCCACTTCATTCATATGTTTGGCTTACGTCAGCTCTATAATATAATGAGCACTTGTCTTCCATTCTTTTTTAAGGGAAGTATTTCATTTGCTGAATCCATCAAACTGGATCATGACAGCTTTTTATGTCAAATTAGTAAGATCTGCTATAATACGTAAGATATAAAAATGCACAGCATCTCCTAACTGCAAAAGCCCTGGAATGACTCTGTATTACTGTCATAACAGAAGTCAGTTTAGTCACCTGGACACACAGGTGCACAGTCATTTATCCATCACAGCTGTCCCAACAGGGTGGCTAACCTCTTCAGCATTTGAAGTGAGCCTTTATAAGCAAGGTGGTTTGGAGGAGGGAATTATCTGGGGTTAGTGACTGAATAATAAGACTTCGCTTATTGTAGAGAACAGGAGGGTCAAGGACTGAAATTTTGGCTCACATTAATTAAGCAAAAAGAAAGTGTCTCTTGCTTCAGGCATGACTTTTGCTTCGAGCCTTTTTAGCTCGGACTGCCTCTGAGGGGCCCCCTTTAGTCCTCCCTTCTCAGGGAGTCAGATACAACCCTGTTCAGCCATAGTATCCAGGGGAACCCGTCTAAGAAGGGCAGGCCCAGAGGGAAGGGAGTACTGCTGGGGAGGAAGGAATCCATGTCCTGGAATAAGATTCTATGTTTGATATCCTGAAGAACAGCACCTCCTCCTTTGATGTGTGTAACACTTTGCAGTGTTTTATTTCTTCTTCAGACAGCTGTGTAGTAGGCTGAAAAGATATTACTATCCCTCTTTATAGGCCAAGAGCACAGAAAGAGCCATTCAGTGACTGATTCAGGAGGCCTTTCCTATGCTTTGTGGGTACCTGTGATTTTAGACTATGCAATCCTTTTTATTCTCTTGATAATATCAGCTGCCCATGCTTATGATGCAGACCTGGGGGGGAGGGGAGAAACAGAGGTCTGGTCCCCTCTCTTTACTGTGGGTGGACTGCTTCCCCTGGTGGCAGGGGCATTTCCCTCTCCATCTGTTGTGGGCATTGCTATGGCAGAAGAGGCCTCTCTCCATCAGTATTGGGGGCATGGCTGTGTTAGGTGGTGGCCAAGGATGTTCAGGAACTGACTGGTACCCTTCTTGCCCCAGCAGAGCTCTGGGGCTCTTAGTGCCTCGTCTAATCCAGAGGGCAGAGCTTCAAGGGCAGGGTGAGAGTCCATGTAGTTCTGGTCTAAATTGGCCTAAAAAATTTTGCCCTCTCCCATTGCAGTTCTGCACCTAATTGGCTACTCTCACCAAAGATTGCATGTGTAAAGACAGTGCCCTGGCCTGGCTTGCCTGTCGCAGCTCCCACCCGGGCAACCACAGGACAACATGGGGAGAGAAGGGATGTCCTGGAATTGGCATCCATAGCCTGTCTTCCTGTTCTCCTGCCTGTTTTTCCTACGTTTGGCCTCAACCACCTTCAAACTCCTGAAGATCTCTTGGTTTTGTAGTTTTGTTCTAATCACTTAGCCCTATTCTGCATACCTTCCTTTGCCCTTAGCTTCTCTGGTATCTTTGGTGCTGGACGTTGTCTACTTACCTCCTCAAAGCCTCAGCCCTGTGCCAAATCATCTTTAAAAAAAAAAAAATTCTGACAGTGATTGTACACATGATTTGAGACGTTTAAAGTTCTGTACAAATAACAGGTGTTATATGACATTCTTCCCCAAAAATGGATCAAAAATGTTTATACCTGCTGAAGATAAAAATTGGATAAAAGTAAGTTATTTGAAAGTTTTCCAGTAAAACCGGGAATGTACTGTATGGTGACTAACATAATATAATAAAAAATCATTATAAAAAAAAAAAAAGAAAAAAAAAGAAAGAAAGTTTTCCAGTAACACCCTAATGACTTGGTAATTAGTAGTTTCTGCCGCACTTTTCTTGACCTTTAAAAAAAGCTAATACAAAATAAATTATAAAAGTATCAATAATTATCAAAAGAAAATATTTTCAATAGTAGAAAACTGAGATGGAAATCAGCCCTTTAATCGTGCCCCATAACCTCCCAGGGGCACATAGGAACAAAATTACAAGCCATGTTCCTGAGGGGAAGATGGATGCCTGGAGCACAGACCACACTAGGACAAGTATGCACTTGAGAAATAGCAGGTGGTCCTTGGCTCATCAGCCCACTGGCCCATTGCAAGGTATCCTCCTATCCTATGGAGCTGGCAGGGGGCGAGTCCCTGTGACTCTTAGCTTCAGGCCTGGATGAGTGTTGTTCCGGGCTTCTCTAAGGAGGGGGGTGTGGCCGTGGGGCTCAGCAGGTGGTCTCCGTCCCCCTTCCTTCACGGTCAAAAGTACAAGAGCGGCTGGAGTACACTTGGGGATTCTTGTGGTGCTAAGGAGACAGAGTTCACGTGCCGGGTTTTCAGCAGTATCCCCGCTTTGGGAGATGGATCCCAGGCCTGATCTTGTTCTTTCTTCGTCATTTGTCTCAGTGCAAATGCCTCCCCTCGTGTTCCCCTAGTGTCCTGCTGCAGTTACCCTTAGATAAGTGAGCCTCTGAAAGTTCATCCTCCTGGCTTCAAGAACACTGGTTCAAGTTCTGTGTTACACTGAAGTAAACTGAGACACAGAATTCCTCCTTCATTTGTAACAAACCCATCATAAGATCAGGCCTCCATTTGTAAGGACAGTCTTGGGTTGCATAGGACACTCTCGTGTGCTTTTCTGAAATAAGAAGACTGCTGTCATTTGAAAGCTCATACCATTTTGTGTAATCTACTGAATTTATTGCAAGTAGTTCCTTCTCTAGCTTAGTTTTGATCCATTGTCATTTGTAGATTCGTTCAGCTGGGTCAGCGTCAACATAAACAAGACAAGAGCAGCCAGCAGCTCTGTTCTAGGTGCCCAGACGGAGTTATAAAACTGTAAGTACTAGATTCGACCTTTAAAAAATCTTTGTATTCATGCCATTCATAGTACTTTTTTTTTGTAGACTTTTTAAGAAAATTATTCAGTCTTATCACCGTATTAGTATAAGCACTAAAGTTTCTCCTCCTGGTGTCTTATCCAAGAATAACTGGGTAGCTGTGGGGATGGGAAAGAGATCAGCAGATTTGACTTGAAATGTACCCTTTGGAGGTGGGATTGGAGTTGGTGGAGGCTTCCCTCCCTAAACTCAGCTCTCCACTGGGTAGAGGTGGGATTAACGAAGTAGCTCTGACCCTGGAGACAGGCTCCTCAGGTTCAGTACAAGGCAGTGATGGGTTTGTCTCGTCTAGCTGTATATTCCCACTGGTTCTAATGACTTGCTGTAAGTTAAACAGGTGTTTAGTAAATTTTTAAACAGAATCGGGTTCATGTCCTAGATCACAGCCTCAGTACTTCTTCTTTTTTTTTTTTTTTTACTTTGATTAAGTAACTTAAGTCTGTATGGCTATTTCCTCATCTGCAAAATGGGATGGTAATAGCACCTACTTCGTAGGAAGGTGGTAGGCTTAAATGCAATAAGGCATTCAAAGTGCTAAGAACAGTGTCTGGAAAAAGTTCTCGGTAAGTTGTGGTCATCACCATCATCATCATTATCATCTTCATCATTATCCTCTGCTTGTTGGACCAAACAAAGCAAAGGTTGTGACCAGGAGAGGTTCCGGATGCCATATGCTCAGTTGAGTTTCTTCTAGAAAACCGGTCACTGTGGATGTTAAATGAGGTAGTATACGTGAGGTGTCTAGATCAGTGCCTGGCATAGAGTTGACATTTAGAAAATTCCCGTTTCTTAGAGCAACTTTGTCAGTTTGTTTAGTACATTTTTGATCAATGTTGATTTCCTGACCTCTCTGTGTACCACATGTGCATGTTCCTGATTGATAGTTAAAGAGACTGTTAAAATAATGCAGGCGAAGACTGGAGGCTTGGAGAGTAGTGGCTAGGAGGAGTTAGGAAATGGAATAAATTTGGGGAATATTTAGGAGGTGAAATGGGACTTGGATACTGACTCATCATGGAGGGAGAGAAAGAAGTCCTTATCAATAAGAATGACCCTTAGATTTTTTGGTTTGTGTAACAGGTTTAATTGATTGATTGATTGATGCATTTATTCATTTAGCAGCTGGGTATTGAGTACACCTGTGTTAGGACCATTCCAAGCTTTCGTTTCCTGAGGCCAGGAGTGCTGCAGGAGGGTACAGTTTGCATTTTCAGTAGCATCCAGGTGGCCATGTTTAGGAGGCAGTTGGGTCAACTGGTCTGGAACTTCTGGGGATACAGATGGGGATGGTCATTTCATTCTGGGGATGTACATGCCTATGGGTGATAATTAAAGCCACTGGCTAGGGATGAGACCACCTAGGAAAAGAGAAGAGTGAGAAAGCTTCTTCAACTGAGTCTTGAGAGGATCTGAGTCTAGCAGCTGAGACAGAAACTTCCAAAGGAGGCAGAGAGGCTAATCTGAGAAGGGAAGGGAATGGGACAGTGTTTAATCACAGCCTCCAAAAGGGCTGCTTATCCTTCTCTCCCCATCACTGTTTTTTTCTCCTTTTTTTTTTAAATATATAAACTCCTATTAATTTAGAGACCATTTTTTTCTTTCTTAAGTCTAATTAACAAATGGAAGTTTGGGCTCCCAAGTGAATTGAAATACATTGGCCAGAAAAGGAAAGTATTTAAATGTGTTAGTAAAAAAAATAGACTGTGTTAACTGAATTGTATTATACAAATTGATTATTCCATTAAAATAGTATGGCACAATTTGGGAGAAAAAGATGAAATGAATATAGCATACAATTAAAAGTATTTTGTGTTTTCTTCAATATTGCATCTACTTTGATCCACAATTGGCCTTGCAGTAATTACTTTTAAATTGTCTTCTTAAAATATTTAGTATTTACTTTTCTGAGTCCTAGCCCATATGAAAACCTTATGGATCTAGAATTTTTTTAACTTTTGCATTTAATTAGTAAAGAATCTAACATGAGTGTCTTTTTGCACAGCATCTTCAACAGGATAACAGAAAGCCTGATAGGTTCGGCATTGTGTTGTCATGGCAACTGCCCAAGGGTGATGTTGTGGTTGTTTTGGGGGGGGGGGGAGTGTGTCTTTGTGCACATGGGTGCCTGCTTTACACTGAAATTCTCTAACTAGAATCTTAAAATGTCAACTGTTCATTTTTAGATTTTGAAAGTTATCCCAAAACCAAGAGCAATTAGATTTATATGCGATTATTGACATTCTCATTTTGTTATGTTTTAGGTTCTAAGATATTTTAAAACAGTGATAAGTTTAAGCTTATGTACATATGTGTGTACTCATCTCTAGATAATTTGCAGTCTTACCAATTTTTCTTGAAATCCTGAGGCAAACCAATACTCCTTTTCTAAATGTGAGGTAAATACAACACCAAATATAAAAATTATGGGTGGTAAACAACTGGCGAGGAGCCAGTGTAGCAGGGGCCCAGATATATATGGAGGTGCAGAAACCTGGATGGGGTGGCTGGCCGCTTTTCACCCAAGGTGGTGACTAGGAAGAAATGACGTCAACCAACATTCACGGACACTCACTTAATACCTTAACCTGAATTAACTCAGTTCTCATAATAACCCTATGATCTTTCTATCATCCTCATTGTACAGATGGGGAAACTGAAGCACAGAGAAACCGTGTAACTTGCTCAAAATCAAACATCTAGCAAGCGGGAGAACCAGGATTCAAACCCAGATAGGCTGGCTCCCCATCACTAAGCTATACATGCCTAGTGTTACCGGCTGCTTTTGTAACCGCGTGGTAGAAATACTGAGTAATTAGTGTGAACAGCCCTCACATTGATCCTCTGACCTCATCTGGGTTTGTAGACATCTCTGCATGCAGACATAATGTTTCTGCTCTGTTAATATTAAATTTTGTTTTCACATTTAAATATAATATACCTTTATTCTTTTCCCAGTACCCAGCATATTGTCCCCAATGTAGACATGCTTCTTGAGCAAGGATAGTTTGCTTGACGTAAAGCACGGTATAGAGGCCATTTAGCCACCATCAGAACAGCGCTGCTGCTATTTACGATTGCTGCCATTCTACTAGGTTATAAGTTCCTAGAAGGCAGCCCAGAATAATATGTTAAATTGAGTGCTCAGTAAATATTTGTTGAAATGTTCCCTCATCCCCCCATCCCGCCCATTACTCTCAGAGTCTGTATGGGGCCCCCTAAGCATCCCTACCTAGAAGCCCACCTCACCAGCATCTCCCTGGTTTTCAGCCACCCTCCCAGTGGCTCCTTTCTCCCCTCATCCTTGAACATTCTTTAGTTTTCCCCTCTATTCTGTTTCCTGCTCATAAGCCCTCTGCCCTCCCCTACTTCTTTGTTCCCTTCTGATAGAAGAAAAAAGCAAGCACCAAATGTTTAGGTTTTTTCCCCCTCTATCCTGTTTCCACTTGCACCTGTGACCAAATGCAGAGTGAGAAGGCCCCGAGTGGAAGGACTGACTGTGCCAGGGCAGGCGGGGTGATGTGTGGCCCGGCAGTGATTCACTGTATTCATGCAAGACCAACCTGTTCTCATTTTACACTCCTACCAGTTCTCTGGGAGTTTTTAAGCAACAAATGCCAATCAGTTTAGGTTAAAAAGAACATGAACACATATATTATTAGTGCCTGCTATTCTGTGGCTCACCTATTCCAGGAATAGGTCTCACTCGTTTAAAAACTACCTCTAAGAAATGGTTCAAAATATAATACATAGAGTTTGGATAAATACTATCTAGCTTAGGGTTCTTCCAACACAGGATGAGCTGAAATGTGATATAAGGTAAATAAGTGTGATTACTCTTTTAGGACGATCAGGTTGAATTTATTCCCTAAGTCCATCTTGTAGTAAGAAGCATTTACTGACCATACGGTGAATGCCCCTGGGTAAGGGTTTCTGTTAGGGGACACGCTTCACATCACAGGGTGCTTTACACAGTCAGAATTAGCACACCTTTTCACACTGATGAAATGAGCACAGCACAGTGGCCGTGATGAACTCAACTTTGTTTTCTTTTCACGAGTTGTTTTCAGTAATGTATTCCCGATGTGCGAGTCACTCTCTGGGGTCCCCCGCACTGATCTCATCTAGTGCTCTGCAGACAATGCTCTGGGCTCTGGGCTGCGGGTGCAGTATTTCTACCTTAATGGGTAACACTTGTTATCTTCCCTAAACACCCTGAGTACAGTCTTCAAAGGTTTAGAGCCCTTGGGAGGCAGCGATCAGTGATTAATCGGCTAATTCTCTCCACAGGCAGGAGACGAAAGGTGACAAGGAGGCTAGTCTGTGACCTCTTCCTCACCCCAGAAGTTAGCACGCAGTCTCTGTTCCTCTTTCCTTCTGCCCTTTACTTTTCTCTCTTCGTTATCCTCTTTGGCTTTTCCTTTTTATCTTCTTTTTTTTTTTTTTAATAATGATTTTTTATTATATTATGTTAGTCACCATACAGTACATCCCCGGTTTCCGATGCAAGGCTCGATGATTCATTAGTTGTGTATAACACCCAGTGCACCATGCAATACGTGCCCTCCTTACTACCCACCACCGGTCTATCCCATTCCCCCACCCCCCTCCCCTCTGAGGCCCTCAGTTTGTTTCTCATAGTCCTTTTTATCTTCTATTTCTAAACGATCCCCTTCTGTCCATTCCCTCCTCTTATATATTCCCTTACTTTTACCTTCCTCTCTGGCCATCTTCTCTCCCTCGCCATCCTCTTTCCATCCCTCCAGGGTAGTTTTAACTGTTTTTTTTTTTTCTTTTTAATACACTAACCTCTCCAAAACATAAGTTTCCTTCATGTGTTTAGAGCAGTGCTTTTCAGACTGCAATTCTTGACTCATAAGTGGGCCATGAAATTAATGAAGTGGGCCTCCACACAGTGAAATAAAATAAAACCGAACAGAATCCAAAAGAGAATTCCAGGGCATGGCACAAAGTATAGCTGTCTCGTTGAGTAGAATTTTCTTTCTCTGCATAAATACAGCCGTATATTCGTTTGCTATGTAAAGTGTATTTCTTATTGTAGGTAATAGTCACAGGTTGGATTTACATGAATGCACCTTCTCTGGAACCCCATGAATTAAAAAACTTAGCTCAGTTCCTGTTATGTAGGCATTTAATAAATGTTTGTAGATTGAATGGAAGTGTGTGGTGTGTGTGTGTGTGTGTGTGTGTGTGAGAGAGAGAGAGAGAGAGAAAGTGAGTGATTTCTCTCGGGAATAAGTAGAAACAGAGAAGGGAGGTCAGGAAGAAAAGGAGTTAGGAAGGGACGAGAGAGTGTTCTGTGGTATGTCCATAGTGGGTGAAGTAAATGCAGGCCTGGAAAAATACAGTCTTGTTATGTAAAATAATCGAGAGCTAGGATGGGCGTGTAAGGGGAAGAGGTAGCAGAAGCTACAGCTGAAAGAATGAAAGAGCCATTAGATACATAGATAAAGTGAATGCCTCTTTGTTTGAATATTATCTATGATAGTACCCGCCTACTATGTTAAGATAAACTTAATGGAACAAGGTGAATTTGGTGAAACTTGCAGGGAGGGCTATCCTGAAAGATTTCTAGCATATAAGGAATAATAAATGTAAATTCAATTGCAGGTACTTATGTTACTAATTTAAGGTATCAAAATGACTTTATTGTGTATTTTTAAATGATGTATATTGCCTGTTTTATTTTGGTGACTCCCATTTGTGGGAGCTTTCACAGGTTCACATGAGGTCTTAAGTACCCCCTTAATCTGGGTTTTGCTGTTGTGGTTGTTGTTGTTTTCAGAAACATAGCTCTTCTATAAAGTAAGGTAAACTTCTGTAAGGTAAGCTCTTACCTTACTCATAAAGCAGTAAAGGTATTGCATGGAGCACTGAGTGTTAGACGCAAACAATGAATCATGGAACACTACATCAAAAGCTAATGATGTACTGTATGGTGACTAACATACCATAATAAAAAAAAATAAAGGCATTAAATGGTAGATATTTAATGCATGCTTTCTCTATGCCAGGTTAGGTGTTTGCAGTGCATAGCTGAATGGGATACAGTCCCTAGCTCCGAGGGTTTGCACTGACCCATGGGGTCAGTGTTTCTAGGTGGTAGGGAGGTGCTATGAAGATGTTAGCAGAGGAGGCTTTGGGGGCGCAGAGAAGAACCTAAATCAGGCAGAGACTCCTGGGTAGGCTTTATTCTCAGGCTAAATTCTAAAGGAAAGATGGAGTTATTTGGTTGAAGAAGACGAAGAGGGCTCTGGGCAGAGGCTCCAGACCATGCACCACTTTTGGAGATCCATCCATAATTCTATGTCTAATGCAGGGGGATTGTCAATGAGAGACACAGGCAGGTAGGAACAAGATCAAGCACGCTAAGTGAGAGAGTGTGACCCTTATCCTACAAGCCTGTTCTTTTTTTTTTTTTTTTAAAGATTTTATTTATTTATTTGACAGAGAGAGAGATAGCCAGCGAGAGAGGGAACACAAGCAGGGGGAGTGGGAGAGGAAGAAGCAGGCTCATAGCGGAGGAGCCTGATGTGGGACTCGATCCCAGAACACCGGGATCATGCCCTGAGCCGAAGGCAGACGCTTAACGGCTGTGCCACCCAGGCACCCCTACAAGCCTGTTCTAATCAGGGGAGTGATAGACTTATATTTGCATTTTAGAAAGGTCACTCTGGAAACAGCGTGGAGAATGGATCGGAGGCGGACAGGTAAACAACTTATCTGTCGGAAACATCAGGAAAAGAAAAGGATTGGAGTCTGCTCTTGGCAGTTGAAGTAAAGAAGGGGGATTATTTTGCAAAGGTAGAATCTATAGGGCTTAGTAAGACTCGGTGTAGTGGATTGGGTGTTCAGAACGTGCGAGAGGCCAGGTGTTTTCTGGTTTGGTTCACTAGATCTGGCAGTGGGTCACCGGGATTGGGTGGGTAGGTCACCAGGATACATGACAGACTTAAGCTTGGGGGCTAAGGTGTTTCATTTATGATAGTAATTGCACATACAAAATGATTTGTCTGGGGCTCAAGAGGTTTTAGATTACAGAATTTAGATAAATTTAAGTGGGTTTTTTTGTTTTTGTTTTTCTCTTGATTTAAAAAACAAGTTAAATTTCTTTCTCTAAAGGCGTCCAAGTTAAATAGATTATAATACATGCTTTTAAATTTTCCTGGAGACCCATGTTCAGATTAGAGGACAAAAAACTCCTTCAATTGCTGATAGAGATGAAGAATTTATTATAGCTTTAAATGTATTTTTAGCCCATAAAACACTGCTTTGTTTTGTATATGAGCAAGCAGGTTAATCCTGGGGGAGCAGATTGGGATATCTGATACGGCCACGTGAGGGGTATTACTCATTGTTTTTCTTCGCTCTGTATACAGAAATCACATTTTGTAACTGTTTAACCTTTTGTTATTTTGTTGGTTTACCAAATTATCATCAGTTTTCTGTATGGAAGGTGAGTGGGATGATTTTGGGCAGATGGGATGATGATTGAGCCTTGTGCCATGTCACCGTGGCTTCCTGACAGCCATTCCTTTTGCACAATGAGAACGCATGCCCCGTATGATATATTCGTGGCCCCTGCCTCCTTCGATCATATATGAGAAGTCTTTTCAGTTAAGATAAACTTTTGGTTGAAAGACAAAAAAGCTTTCTGTTTCGTATTTAAACATAGCTGTACTATCCAAGGTGTTGCTCAGAATTCCTTGGGGCTTTTACACATGATATAAAAAATGAAGTACAGATCCCCTTAAGTCCTGATCCTGTTTAATATGCACCAGCAGGCGTCAGTAGTGTTTTAGTGTGATGGAAATAATTTTCCTTATTTATCATTTTATGTTATCACTCATTTTCCTCATGGTCTTATGAAGAGGTTTGAGGAATAATACATGGAAATCAGTTGCATTATGTTTTCTTAATTAGAAGTCTGCTTGTATTTTGTAAACATCCTTCTGCCATTCCCTCCCAATTTTATGAGAACAGAAAGTCCTTGGTAAATAGAACCCAATATGTGGTATTTTTTAAGAAGACTTATTTATTTAAGAGGGAGAGAGAGAGAGAACGGGGTGGGGGGGTAGGGGGCAGAGGGAGAGAGGGTCCTATGCAGACTCTGTGCTGACCAAGGAGCTCAATACAGGGCTCAGTCTCACGACCCTGAGATCACGACCTGAGCTAAAACCAAGAGTCGGATGCTTAACTGACTGCACCACCCAGGCCTCCCTAATATGTGATATTTTTAATCTAAAACCAATCTAGGGATGACTGGCTGGCTCAGTTGGTGAAGCATTCGACTCTTAGTGTTAGGGTTGTGAGTTCGAGGCCCACGTTGGGTATAGAAAGTGCTTAAAAATAAAATCTTAAAAGAAAAAAAAAACAACTTAAAAGTAAATAAATAAATAAATAAATAAATAAATAAATAAATAAATAAATAAATAAAAAGACTATGAGTTACTTGAGGGCAGGGCTTATCTACTTTTGTATCCCCAGGCCCTAGGAGGATACCTGGTACACAGTAAGTAGTAAATAAATTATGAATGAGTACTAGTCAATATTTAATAGTGTTACCTCTTTTAGGAGTATCATGTAGTAATTAACTGTGAGGGAGAAGTACCAGGGTTAACCAATTGAAGCAAATGGCAAGACAAATGACAACTATTTGTAAGTTTTGGACTATACACTTGACCCTTGAACAACATGAGGGTTTTGGGGGCCCACACCCCCTGCCCTGTGCAGTCTGAAATCTGTGTTTAACTGAGGACTCTCCCAAAGCTTAACTACTAATAGTCTACTGTTGACTGGAGCCTTCCTGAGAACATAAAGTCGAGTAACATGTATTTTGTATGTTTTATATATAATATATTATATTCTTACAATAAAGTAAGCTGGAGAAAAGAAATTGTTAAGAAAATCATAGGAAAAGAATATATTTACAGTACTATACTATATTTATAAAAACAAAAAAACAAACCGCGTCTAAGTGGACCAGCACTGTTCAAACCCATGTTGTTCAAGGATCACCTGTAGTTTATTTTCAGTTTCAGAGGTAGCAACTCAAATTTCTTGTCAGCCATCTCATCGGTTTCTCAGTTGACAAATATTGCTGCCCTTATTAGTTAACTTATACATTCTGTTAGTAGGACAAGCTAAAATAGGGCCGTGATTTTCTTTTTCTCATTTTATTTCAGTTCAGCTGTATTGAGATATAATCGACAGATAACGTTGAATCAGTTTAGGGTATACAATGTGAGGATTTGATATACGTATCTATTATAAAATGATTACCACAATAAGGTTAGTCATCACATCCATCACCCCTCATATTTACCATTGTGTGTGTGTGTGTGTGGTAAGAATTTTTAAAAACCTACTCTCTTGGCAACTTTCAGATTTACAATACAGTATGTAACTGAAAGTTTGTAGCTTTTGACCACCTTCACCCATTTCCCTATCCCCCCCCTTCTGCCTCTGGCAACCACCAGTCTGTTCTCTGTTTCTATGAGTTCACATTTTTTAGATTCCACATATAAGTGACATCATACAATATTTGTCTTTTTCTGTCTGACTTATTTCACTTAGCATAATGCCGTCAGGGTTCATTCATGTTGTCAAAAATAACAGAATTTCTTTTTTTTTTAATGGTTAAATAATATTCCATTACACACACACACACACACACACATTTCGTAAATACATCTCACGTTTTCTTTATTCATCCATGGATAGCCATTTAGGTTGTTTCCACGTCTTGGCTGTTGTAAGTAATGCTGCAATGAACATAGATAGGGGTGCAGATAAGTCTTCAAGATAGTTATTTCCTTTCCTTTGGATATGTACCCATAAGTGAAATTGCTGGATCATATGGTATTTCTATTTTTAATTTTTTGAGGAACCTTCATACTGTTCTCCACAATGGCTGTACCAATTAACATTCCCACCAACGGTGTAAAATGGTTCCCTTTTCTCCACATCCTCACCAACACTTATTATTTATTGTGGGCTTTTTGGGGTTTTTTTTTGTTTGTTTGTTTTTGGTTTTTGGTTTTTTTTGGTAAAAGCTATTCTAATAGATATGAGGTAATATCTCATTGTGGTTTTGATTTGCATTTTCCTGATGCTTAGTGATGTTGAGCATCCTTTCGTGTTCCTGTTGGCCATTGTGTATGTCTTCTTTGGAAATATGTCTGTTCAGATCCATTGCCCATTTTTAAATTGGGTTGTTTGGGGTATTTTTCGTTGTTGTTTTGTTTTGTACTTTTGTGTTATATGAGTTTTTATATATTTTGGATGTTAATCCCTTATTGGATGTGTGATTTGCAAATACTTTCTCCCATTCTGTAAGTTACCTTTTCATTTTGTTGATCATTTCTTTTGCTGTATAGAAGCTTGATAGTTTGATGTAGCTCCACATGTTTATTTTTACTTTTGTTGTTTATGCTTTTGGTGTCATAGCCATAAAATCGTTGCCAAGACCAGTGTCAAGGAAATTTGTTCCTGTGTTTTCTTCTAGGAATTTAATGGTTTCAGGTCTTACATTGAAGTCTTTAATCCATTTTGATTTAATTTTTATGTGCAGTGTAAGATAGGGGATCCGGTTCCATTCTTTTGCATGTGAATATCCAGTTTTTCCAGCACCATTTATTGAAGAGATTGTCTTCTTGACAGAGTATTCTTGGTTTCATCATCAAATATTTGTTTTTTGTTTTTTTAAAGATTTTATTTATTTATTTGACAGAGATAGAGACTGCCAGCAAGAGAGGGAACACAACCAGGGGGAGTGGGAGAGGAAGAAGCAGGCCCATAGCAGAGGAGCCTGATGTGGGGCTCGATCCCATAATGCCGGGATCATGCCCTGAGCCAAAGGCAGACGCTTAACCGCTGTGCCACCCAGGCGCCCCTAATCATCAAATATTTGTTGATTGTATATGCATGAGTCTATTTCTGGGCTGTCAATACGATTCTATTGGTCTGTCTGTTCTTATGCCAATGCCATACTGTTTTGATTACTGTAGCTTTGTAAAAAAGTTTGAAATCAGGAAGTGTGATGCCTTCAGCTTTGTCTTTCTTTCTCAGGATTGCTTTGGCTATTCAAATCTTTCGTGGTTCCATGTAAATTTTAGGATTGTTTGTTCTGTATCTGTAAGAAAATACTATTGGAATCTTGATAGAGATTATATTGAATCTAGAGATTACTTTGGGTAGTATGGACTTTTTAATAGCCTTAATTCTTATAGTCCATGAACATGGGATATCTTTCCACTTATTTGTCATCAATTTCTTTTATCAGTGTTTTACACTTTTCATTGTATAGATCCTTTACCTCCTTGGTTAGATTTATTCCTCTGCATTGTATTGTTTTAATGCTGTTGTAAATAGCATTGTTTTCTTCATTTCTTTTTCAGATCATTTGTCATCAGTGTATAGAAATGCAGCTGATTTTTATATGTTGATTGTATATCCTGCAAATTTACTGAATTAATTCATTAGTTCAACAGTTTTTTGGTAGAGTCTTTTTAGGATTTTCTATATATAAGATAATGACATGTACAAATAGAAATAGTTTTACTTCTTCCTTTCCTATTTGAATGTCTTTCATTTCTTTTTCTTGCCTGGTTGCTCTGGCTAGGACTTCCAGTACTGTGTCAAATAGGAGTGATGAAAGTGGGCACCTTTGTCTTGTTTCTGATTTTAGAGGGAAAGCTTTCAACCTTTCACCATTGAGTTTGATATTAACTGTGGATTTGTCATAAATGACTGTTATTATGTTCTATACACAGTTTATTGAGAGTTTATCATGAATGGATGTTGAGTTTTGTCAAATGCTTTTTTGCATCTATTATTCTATTGTGGTGTATCACATTGATTGATTGAATAGCATATGTTGAATCATCCATGCATCTTGGGGATGAATCCCACCTTATCATGGTGTATGATCCTTTTAATGTCCTAATGAATATTTTTGCTAGTATTTTGAGAATTTTTCATCTATATTCATTGGGGATATTGGCCTATAGTTTCCTTTCTCATAGTGTCCTTATCTGTCTTTATTATCAGGATAATGCTGGCGCCATAGAATGAGTTTGGGAGTGTTCCCTGTTCTTCAAGTTTTGGAAAAGTTTGTAAAGGATTGGCTTTAATTCTTCTTTAAATCTTTAGTTGAATTCATCTCTGAAACTATCTGGTCCTGAGCTTTTCTTTTTGGGCAGGTTTTTTGTTACTGATTCAATCTCCTTACTCATTAGTAGTTTGTTAAGATTTTCTATTTCTTCATGAGTCAGTCTTGGTTGGTTGTAGGTTTCTAAGAACTTATCCAGTTCTTCTAGGTTCATCCAGTTTGTGGCATATAGTAGCTCATAATAGTCTTTTAAGATTCTTTGTATATCTGTGATACCTGTTGTAACGTCTCCTCTTTCATTTATAATTTTATTGATTTGAGCACTCTTTTTTCTTGGTGAGTCTAGCTAATGGTTTGTTTATTTTGTTTATCTTTTCAAAGAATCAGCCCTTGGTTTTGTCAATCTTTTCTGTTATTTTCTTATTCTCTGTTTCATTATTTCTGCTTCAATCTTTATTATTTCCTTTTTTCTGCTAACTTTGGGCTTGATTTGTTCTTCTTTTTATAACTCCTTGAGGTATTAAGTTAGTTTAGTTGAGATCTTTCTTTTTTTCTTCACAAATATATTTATCTTTATAAACTTCCCTCTTAGAACTGCTTTGCTGCATCCCATAAGGTTTGGTATGTTGTGTTTCCATTCTCATTTGTCTCAAGTTATTATTTTTATTTCCCTTTTGATCTGTTGTTTGATCCATTGGTTGTTCAGCAGTGTGTTATTTAATTTACATGTATTTGTGAATTTTCCAATTTTCCTCCTGTTATTGATATTCCTAGTTTTATTACATTGTAGTAAAAAAAGATACTCGGTGATAATGTCTGTCTTCTTGACTTTGTTGAACTATTTTATAGCTTAACTCATGATCTATCCTAAACGTGTTTTGTTGTATGCTTGAGAAGAATATTTATTGTATTACTGTTGGATGGAATGCTCTATATATGTCTGTTAGGTTCATTTGGTCTGTAGTGTTTTTCAAATCTGCTATTTCCTTATTGATTCTCTGTCTGGATAATCTATCTATTGTTGACACTAAGGTATTAAAGTTCCCAGCTATTACTGTGTTGCTGTTTATCTCTCCTTTTAGTTCTATGAGCATTTGATTTATATAGTTAGGTGCTTCAATGTTGGGTGCATAAATATTTACAATTCTTATGTCTTTGTGGTGGATTAACCCCCTTTACAATTATATGATTACTTTCTTTGTCTCTTTTAACCATTTTTAACCTAAAGTTATTGCTGCTTTCTTGGTTATCAGTTGCTTGAAATATTTTTTTCCATCCCTTCACTCTCAGTCTATGTGTGTCCTTAAAACTAAAGTGAGTTTCTTGTAGGCAGCATATTGTTGGATCTTGTGTTTATCCATTTAGCCACTCTGGGTGTTTTGATGGGAGAATTTAATCCAGTTATGTATAAAGTAATTAATGATAGGTCAAGACTTACTGTTGCGATTCTGTTCATTGCTTTCTGTTTTGTAGCTTCTTTGTTCCTTGGTTCCTCTCTTGCTGTCCTCCTCTGTGATTGGATGACTTCTTGTAGTGGTATGCTTTGACTCCTTTTGTTGTCTACTTTAAAATGATAACAACAACTTCAATAGCATACAGAAACTTTATACTTTCACATCTCTTCCCCTTTGCATTTGAGGTTACCGATGTTACAGTTTACGTCTTTTTTATATTATATATCCAATAACAAATTATTGTAGTTATGTTTTTAGACACACTTT
Source organism: Ursus americanus (assembly GCF_024610735.1). Classification (NCBI taxonomy): domain Eukaryota; kingdom Metazoa; phylum Chordata; class Mammalia; order Carnivora; family Ursidae; genus Ursus; species Ursus americanus. The sequence goes on from NC_142137.1 coordinate 26,810,371, forward strand.
TTAACCTTTAAACTAGAGTTGCAAATGAATTACACGCTACCATTACAGTATTAGAGAATTCGGCTTTGATTATATATTTACTATTACCAGTGAGTATTACACATTCGTATGTTTTTGTGCTGTTAATTAGCATCCTTTTATTTCAACTGCCCACCGAGCCCCATGGCCAGACAGGGCCACCAGCTTGGCTCTGCAGATAAGCACAGCCACTGCCTAGGATCTCTGCTAGGGCACAGCTGCAAAGAGAAATGTGGTCTGCCAAAATTGAGCACTGGTTACTGTAAACCCTGCCTACCATCTCTGCTTCTGATTCTCAGTGGTCAAGCCCTGCAGAGTTACTGTGACCCCAGTGAGGCAAGATCCAAATGGACCTCCTGGGAAGGACCCTGCAATGCTGGGGAAGCTGGATGTCCACTTTGGGCTCTTTTTCCCTCCCACTGTAGAAACCATAGGCCCTGGGGGCACCTCTTTGTATGGCGCTGTGCTGGCCTGGGAAGGGGCAATGTCAGAGTGTAGCCACTCCTCTTAACCTTTCTAAGGTCATCCTTCTCAGTCTTTGTTTTCCAGGGGGTGCTTCAGCCTCATCCCTGGGTTCTGAGATTTTCATATTGCTGTCTTGTCTATGGATATTTGCCAGCTGGTCCTGTGAAGGGGACTGAAGTCCGGAATGACCTATGTCACCACCTTGAGCCATACTTTTCTGATTTTCAGCTCCCTGCTGCTACCAATTGCTGAAGCTCTTCAAAAGAATTCCTTCCCCATGTGTAACTAGCTCTTAGAATCCCATGATCAGCATGTCTAGCATAGAACCATGAACCATGACTTCCTGATTTCCATTTGCCTGTTGTTTTCAAATGCATGAAGCTCTAAAAGTTTTGCTTTTTTAAATATTTACCTTACTCTTAGAATCTTATGATTAAAAAAAATTATGGCAGTTTGATCTCAGCTGAAAAGAATGAAAATCTTTCCATTTTTAAAAATCTTTCCTCTCAAACCCACTTTCCATTAGCTTGTAAAAAAACTCTCTAAGATGGTTTATATCCATTAGTAAAGGGTCATGGTTTCTATTCTGTATGTGTGATGTCACCAAAACACTAATTAAGTCCCAGAATATCTGGATAAAATGTATCCTGTCCTTCTCCAGAAGTAAAAAGGAATTGAGACTATCTTGACTTTCTTCACCACTTTGTTTTACTCTGTATAATTGCATTAGAAATTTGTTACTTAGTGTTAAAATAAAGCCAACCAGCACTGTACATCAAAGTAATATTGCTTTGAAAATAAAACTTTGAGGCTCATTTCAAAAGATGAATAGCTAAGTGATAGTTCCTTTATGATTTGGTTAGAAAACAGGAAAGTAAATTGACTACAGTTACTATGTTAGATACATTTATTTTTAATAATAGAATAGAGCTAGGAAAAACATTCTGATAATCTCAGAAGAATCAGTAAATGTTTAATAGAAAAAGAGCAAAATGTAATTTTAGGTATCTTTTTGGGAACTCTGAATAAAATTGCTAGCATACCTCAGATGCATTATGCACTTGGTTCTAGACCACTTCAGTAAAGCAAATATTGCAATGAAGCAATTCAAATGAATTTTTTGTTTCCTAGTGCATATAAAAATTATGTTTATACTACAGTGTAGTCTACTAAGTATGCAATAGCATCATGCCTACAAAAACAATTTACAGACCTTAACTTAAAAATACTTTATTGCTAAAAAATTCTAATCTTTTAGCAAGTCATAATCTTTTCGCCGGTGGAGGGTCTTGTCTTGATGCTGATGGCTGCTGACTGATCAGGGTATGGTTGCTGAAGGCTAGGGTGGCTCTGGTAATTTCTTAAAATTAAGACAACAATGAAGTTTTGCCACATCAATGGACTCTTCCACTCATGAATGATTTCTCTGTAGCACGAGATGCTGTTTGATAGCATTTTACCCACAGCAGAACTTCTTTCAAAATTTAAGCCCATCCTGTCAAATCCTGAGGCTGCTTTATCAACTAAGTTTATGTCGTATTCTGAATCCTTTGTTGTCAGTTCAGCGGTCTTGACAGCATCTTCACCAGGAGTAGATTCCATCTCAGGAAGCCACTTTCTTTGCTCATCCGTCAGAAGCAGCTCCTCATGAGATTAACCTTTTCTCATGAGATTGCAGCAGTTCAATCCCATCTTCAGGTACCACCTCTAGTTCTAGATCTCTTGCTGTTTCTACCACATCTACAGTTACTTCCCCCACTGAGCCCCTCAGAGTCATCCTTGAGGGTTGGAATCAGCTTCTTCCTAACTTTTGTTAATGTTGATATTGTGTTGTATAGCTCCATTGCAACTGGCCTTTAAGAAACTTGGCAAGGGGCACCTGGGTGGCTCAGTCAATTAAGCGTCTGACTTGGGCTCAGGTCATGATCTCAGGTTCCTGGAATGGAGCCCCATGTGGGCTCCATGCTCAGCGGGGAGTCTGCTTCTCCCTGTCCCCCTGCCTCCTCCCCCATTTGTGCGCTCACACTCACACTCACTCTCTCTCTCTCTCAAATAAATAAAATCTTTAAAAAAAAACAAAAGAAAGAAAGAAACTTGTCACGTTGTAGTATTGAAGAAAAATATTCACAATTTTCTGGAATGATTATTAAAATACTCCTTCATTTTCTAACTACACATCTCTCTGAGGTCAGAGTTAGTTTGTTTGTTTGTTTGTTTCTTTCTTTCTTTCTTTCTTTCTTTCTTTCTTTCTTTCTCCCTTTCTCTCTTTCTCTCTTTCTCTCTTTCTCTCTTCACTTAGCCAGCATATAGTACATCATTAATTTTTGATGTAGAGTTCGGTAATTCATTAGTTGCATATGACACCCAGTGCTCATCACAACATTTGCCCTCCTTAATAACCATCACCCGGTTACCCCTTGCCCCACCCCTCCCTTCTGTAACCCTCAGTTTGGTTCCCGGATTCCAGAGTCTCTCATGGTTTGTCTCCCTCTCTGATTTCTTCCCATTCAGATTTCCCTCTCTTCCCCTGTGGTCTTCCGTGCTATTCCTTATCTTCCACATACAAGTGAAACTGTGTGATAACTGTCTTTCTCTGCTTGACTTATTTCACTTAGCAGAATCCCCTCCAGTTCTATCCATGTTGATGCAAATGGTGGCTATTCATCCTTTCTGATGGCTGAGTAATATTCTGTTATATATATGAACCACATCTTCTTTATCCATTCATCTGTTGAAGGGCATCTCAGCTCCTTCCACAGTTTGGCTATTGTGGACACTGCTGCTATGAACATTAGGGTGTATGTGCCCCTTCTTTTCACTACATCTGTATCTTTTTTTTTTTAATTTTATTTATTTATTTGGCAGAGATAGAGACAGCCAGCGAGAGAGGGAACACAAGCAGGGGGAGTGGGAGAGGAAGAAGCAGGCTCATAGCGGAGGAGCCTGATGTGGGGCTCGATCCTATAATGCCGGGATCACGCCCTGAGCCGAAGGCAGACGCTCAACCGCTGTGCCACCCAGGCGCCCCTACTACATCTGTATCTTGATACAGAGGTTCCTCATATACTTCAACCAAAACAACATATCATGACAGATTCAGCCAGACACAGATTTAAGGATTTCATTGTCTTGTATTAAGACATTAAAGAGATCATTAACTTCCTTTGTCACTAATTTTCTTTTGTTTTGGAAAACGTAGTTATTTTTCATTAAAACATATTATGTTAACATTTATCAGATTTGCCATTGTTCTTTTTAAATGAATAGATATTTTTTAATTTCTTAGTTTTAATTTCTCATATGGTAAATATCAGTATAAAAACCCATAAAAACCAAAGGTTATTGGGGCCCTCAGGAATGGTTTTAAGAGCATACAGGGGTCCTGAGATTAGAAGATGTGAGAACTTAATGGCATAGAATGTTTGACCATTTATGTCAGTATACAGCACCGAGGCAAACAAAGCATTACTACATTACAGCCTTGCTCAATCCTTGCCAGTAGAATGAGATCCCTGATTGGCTGAAGAAATGTTCATTTTCTCGTTTTTTATTGTTTCAGAAATCAAGAAAGCGAATATTCTCTTTTTAAAGGTTTCTATAAAAAAAAATGGTTTGAATCTCCTAGGATACTTTCAGCTCCAAATAATAAAACACCTAACCCAACTGGTTTAAATGATAAGATGATTTATAATTTCACTTCACCAAAGGATTACAGATAGGGCAGGCTCCCGGGTTGGTTGAGTTGCTTCATGGGATCGTGAAGCGCCAGGTTCTTTCCATCTCTCTGCTCTCCTATCCTCAGTGTATCCTCATCGTCAGAGTGGCAGCAAGATGGCAGGTCCAGGCGCCACCGTCAGACATGCTAGTGCCAAAGGGAGAAGAGGGATGTTTTCCCTGTGTCTCCTCTTAGCATCAGGGAGCCCCTGAACCTCCTTAGCAGACTTTTCCTCATGCCTCAGCGGCCAGGATTGGGTCACATCCAGTCCTTAAATGTGTCACTGCCAAGGGTTGTGGGCTTACTGTGATTGGTTAAAATAATCATTTTGGGGAACCGGGATATGAGGAAGTCGTCTACAATGACTTAGTTATTAAAAACAAAACAAAACAGAAAATCTTGTGTGCCTATTCAGTTAACTGGAAATTCATTTGCACAGATGCCCAGTAAGAGAGGCAGCATGAATCTGTGAAAAGTGTTCTAAGCCTGAGAACCAGGAGTCCTGGGGTCTGGTCCCACATCTGACACTCTTGGGCTCTGAATCCCCTGTCACGGCCATTCTTCCTCATCTGTAAAAGGAGGGTGTGGACTAGAGCACTAGTTCCAAGACCCTCTGGTTTACTGGTTCCTTCATTCACTCACTCACTCTTTCATTCAATAGTATTTATAGAGTGCTTGCTCTGTTATGGAAGTCGCAGGTACAGATATGCGCTAGCTGTTGCCTGTTTAACCACAACCATCTGTTCCTCCTCCTGCACTACACACACAATGAAAGCCCGAAGGGGAGTCAGATCCAAACTGGTTTTTTTCTCATAGAATAAATTGTTTAATGCCCTTGGCAAAGAGCCCGTGCCACAAAGCTCATTAGCAAATAGTGACCTCACAGGAGTTCACTCTCATCTTATTAAAATGTAAAATTTATCCAGAAATGAGAACATAGAGCCACAATGATATTTTGACAAGGATAGGTCTTTGTCTCAGAGAAGATGCTGTGGGGCCTGGCTGGCTGTGATGGCTGCGGCCCCTCAGTATCAGGAAGGCTGTGAGGCACAGGAGCAGGTGTTCAGAGAGCAGAAGGACAGTCATGAGAAATGAGACTGTGTTCTCTGAATACTCAAGGGCGCTGTTACGTTTTATTTTTCAGATAAGATGTCAGAAAGGTTTTACTGTTTCAAAGCAAGTTGCTAAAATTTTGCAGGCCTTCCTCAGACGCTGTGTTGGTTCATTTTTCATGTCACGTGAAGTGTTGAGATAGCTGCCCGTATTTATCTGGGAGAAGAGCCTTAGGAGTCATGTGATCACTCCCTCAAGTGATATTTGAGTCGCTGTCAGGTGAAGCAGGGCTTTTTTAAGTTGCTTTAGGGACTAATATAAGTGGAATGTAGAGGGAAGAAGTTCTAGGGTCACTGAAGAAAAAAATCTTTCGAACACATAGAGCTCTCAGCAATGACATGGAAACATTCCATTATGAAATGTCGTGAGTTCTCCCATTACTGAGGGTGCTCAGGCAGAGCCTGGATAACCTCTGCCAGCCATGTTGTGAAGAGGTTCTTCATTTGATCTGAGTGTGGACAAGGTGACTTGGAAGGAAAGTCATCTCTTAGATTCTATAATTGTTATCATAGCTGTGAGACCTCTGATGGCTTAAGATCATTAGCAGTTTGAAACAGAAAACAGGTTATTCATTTATTCATGAAATATTTATTAAGCACTTACCATGTGTTAGTCACTGTTCTAGACACTGGAGATACAGTAAAGAACAAGACTGCAAGACAGTCAGGCACTTGTGTTCTAGGGTAGCCAGACAAGCTCTGAACGAATAAATGAATAAATAAGATAGTTTCCTATTAGGATAGATGCTCTGAAAACACAAGCCAGTGTGATGGGAGAGAAGAATTGGGCAGGTAGGGGTGGGGGTCTGTTTTAGATTCAGTTTTGAGGGCAGAGTCTCTTTGAGGAATTAACACATGAGCTGAGACTGGAATGCGGAGGAGGCATCTGCCCTGAGATGACTGGGGGAAAATGTTTGAAGCAGAGAGGACATGCATGGAAGAGCAGGGTAGGAGCAAGCTTGGTGGGTTTGAGAAGCAGGCAAAGGCTACGTGAGAGGTCCAGAGGGATGCGTGTGGGATGGAGGGGGCATGGGTAGGGGCCAGATCTCACAGGAGCTCCCACGAGAGCTTAGCATTCCCCTGTCCAGTGAGAAGCCACTGCAGGGTTTTCAGTAGAGTGGCATGCTCCTGTTCACATCTGTAAAAGATGACTGTGCATGCTTTCTGGAGGGTGAGTTGTAGGGGGGAGGATACAAGCAAAGAGGAAAAAGGAAACTCAAGAGAAATGTGGTTTCACAGAAGCCAAGAGAAGAAAATGTCTCGGAAGGAGGGAGTGGGCAGCAGTGTTGAAGACAGAAAAATCAGCAGGAAAGTTCTTGGTGACCTTGATGAGCAAATGTTTATGGGTGGTAGCTTTGCAAACCCATTTAGGGTGAGTTTAGGGGAAAATGCGGAGTGAGTATAAGAGAACATGGGAACTAGAAACCATTCTTTCAAAAAATGCTGTGAAGGAGTGCAAAGAAATGGGAGCATATCTGGAGGGGAATGTGAAATCAGGAAATTGTTTCTAAGATCAAGTTATTCCAACAGCTTCTCTGTGTGCTGATCAAAGGGAGTCTACAGAGAGGCAGACGCTAGGAACGCTAGACAAAGAGTGAGTGAGTGATTGCAGGAGAGAGATGCTCAAAAGGGCACTGTGAATTGTTTTGTATTTTTATTGAAACCCATAATTTCATTATCTTTGATATTGATTAGTTTATTGGGGTATTCTTGTATTAGGTTGAACCATATGGAATTACCAATATTCACACATTTTTGGTGTATAAAAAATTACCATCATGTAATTCTACCCATAGTAGAATTAGGATTTTCTCCCTTAGACACTTAAATTTCTGTCATAGGTCCTTCTAATTTATATACATTTTTAATATGGAAACAATCTCAAACTTACCTAAAAGTTGCAATTACAGAAGAACATCCCCCTCCCCAAACCATTCGAGAGTAAGTTTCAGACCTGATGGTCTCCCTCTCTAGCATTTGAGTGGGTATTTCCTATAAATAAGAACATTCTCCAACAAAATCACAATTTACACTCTAGTAAAATGAGGAAATGAACATCAATACATTGCTACCATCTAATACCCTGACCCTATTCAAGTTTTTGCCAGTCATCTCAGTAATGTCCTTAATCTCAAAAGGATCTGGTTTCGCATCTCACATTGCGTTTAGTTGTCACGTAGCTTTAGTCTCTCTCACTCTGGAACAGTTCCCCATTCTTCCTTGATTTTCATGACTTTGACACTTTGACAGATACAAGCCAATTATTTTGTAGAATAGCCAAGGATTTGGGTTTGTCATGATTATCTTCAGGTTATGAACCCTCAGCAATGTGATAGCCAGCCTTCAAATTGGCCCCACCTCCTGTTATCCCCACCCTTATATAGTCTCCTCCCACCGGGTCCGAGGGTTGATCTTTGCGACCCAGAGCGTATAGCGGAAGTGATTAAGTTGTGAAGGGATCTCTTGGATCACTTGCTCTGTGTGAAGCAAGCTTCCATGTCATGAGCAGCCCCATGTCAACCTGAGCCCCTTCAACCAACCAGCCTTCACGGCCACTGAAACGTCTAGCCAACAGCCAGTGAGAAACAGGCCTGCCAACAATGTTGAGTGAGCTTGGAAGAGATTCTCCAGCCCTGGCTAAACCTTGAATTGACTGTCACCCTGGCCGACTATTTGACTTCAGCCACAATCACCTGATCCCCCAGAAACTGTGACATAGTAAATATTTGTGGACTTAAGGTACAAAATGAATACATGCAGGAATATCACAGAAATGATGGTGGGTTCTTTCCATTTCATCCTATCAGGTGGCACACGATTTCAATTTGTCCCATTACTAATGATCTTTATTTCCATCCCTTGGTTAAAAGTGGTATCTTCTGGGCTTTTCCCCTTATGAAGCTGATCTTTTTTCTTTTAATCAATGAATATTTTGCGGGAGATACTTTGAAACTATGTCAATATCCTGTTCTTTATGAAACTTACAACTTTTTCAGTTATTTTTCGCAGTGTGAGGTCTTGGCCTCCTATTTTATTAAATGGGATATAATCTGTTACTGTCATTTATTTTGATGCTCAAATCGTCCCAAGTTTCACCTGAGCCCCTTCAGCCTGCCTCCTGTGTTCTTTGGACATGTCCTCATCATTCTTTGAACACTTCCCTTGATTTCTGGCACAAGATGTTCTAAGCTCATCATGTTCTTTGCCTGCCCCAGCCCTGAGATCAGTCATTTCTCCAAGGATCCCTGGTTCTTTTTAGTGGGAAATGGTATAAAAGCCAGGGTCTGGGCACTAGGTGTGTCTGTTGCTATTGGGGTGTTGCTGCTCCCAGGCCCACTCAAAAGACATGCACACATTTGCATATGTATCTATGTAACTATGTATAGATATATGTATAAATACAGACATGTGTGCAAATATTCATATATGTATATACAAGTATATACTAATCTATTTTTATATATTACATGATGGAAGTATATATATTTGTAAATGTAGTAAACTTACATATACATATATTTAAATCTGTGAGTTCATATTGATACTCTAATTGTAGTGTATCCAGGGTTTCTGTCCTTTCCCTTTCCATGTTAGTGACTTCTTTCTTCAACAGTGAGAAACTTGGCTCCTGTTACCCTTATTATGTTTATTTATTTGATTAATCCCTCTGATATTATCAGTCTCCCATCACTATTACATCTGCCCTTTTCCCCATATGGACACCCTCCATTCAGGCTCAGACTTCCATTGCAGAGGTACCCAACCTCATGAATGGCCTCCTCATCCCCTTGGGCCCCAGGTCACCCCTTCCCATGGACACCCATACCTGCTTCTCCCTGCTCAGGCCCTGACACACCACCTCAGGCTGCCCCTACACATGGATACCCTCCTCATCTACTCAGGCCTTAACTCCCCTCAACCTGCCCTCTGTAGGGACACCCTCCTTACCTTGCTTGGGCTCTGATTCCCCACTGCGAGCCTTCCCTACCGGTGTGGATGCCCTCTTCAGCCCACTGGGCTCAGACATCCACAGGCTGTCACAGGCTGCCTCTCCTTGCTCTGCCCCATCTAATGGCTTTCGAGCTAACTTGTTCAGGGGAGGAAGGGGAAGAGCAGGGCTTTATGATTTTATAAAGGATGTCATTCTGAAAGGGCCATTCTGTCCCTCCATAGCTGAATTGTGAATTTCTTCTGTAGTGCTGGGTTCCAGCCTTCTGATGACACCAGAATATCTTGGGAAACTTGTTGGAATACAAATCCCAAAGCAAACAAAAGACAGCAATAAAAATGGAACAACCAAAATATCCCTAGAAAATGGTTAAGTAGATTATAGGGAGGCATTCACTTTTCATTTTGGACTTTTGGTTACTCTTTAAATTTTCTACATATATACTTTTATTTATATTAATAATACTAACAGACTATGGCCATGCTTTATAAATTTCTATATTAAAACCATAATTAGCATAATTATTATTATTTTTTGAAGAGATACAAAATACAGAATTTAAGACCCTATTGGGTAGAGATTCTGATCCAGTACATCTGGGCTAGGGCTGGGAATCTGCTTTATAAAGTTCTCCTCTTGAATGTAATGATCAGCCAGGTTGGGGAGCCCCTGCTCCATAGGCGTTCCCTCAGCAGCTGTCCACATATCCATTGCGCAGCACACCCAACATTCCATCACAGATGAACGCTGACAGAGATGAAGCCATAGGAGTCTTCCTGAAAACTCGCGACAGTTAGGTTTTGAAGGCTCATGATCCGTCTGATACCTCCTTCCAAAAGAGCATTTTCTCTGATTCTGCTTGTTAGTAAAGTGAAGGACAGCTCTGAAAAGATACAGGCTAAGTACTCTTCAAAACTATCAAGGCCATCAAAGACAAGGAAAATCAACTGTCACCACCAAGAAGAAACTAAGGTGACATGACGACTAAATGTAATGGATCTTGAATGGGACCCTGGACCAGGAAAAGGACACGTATGGACTTTAGCTAATAATAATGTGTCAATATCAGTTCATCAATGGCCACAGAGGTCCCAGACTCCTGGAAGGTGTTAATAATTAGGGAAACTGGGTATGGCTATGTGGGAACTCTGCACTAGGCACGATGATTCTACAAGTCTTAAGAGATTCTAAAACAAAAAGTTTATTAGAAAAAAGATGCAGGATACAAGAGATGTAATGTGTGATATAGCAAACTCGGTGGTAGCATTTGGTAAATTGAAAAGGTAAATATATCTGAGTGGGCATGAAGCATATAAGTTGGGTGTCCTCACCTCTGAGGGAGAGAAGACACATGACCATTCCTGTAACCCATTGGCCTGAGTTTTCAGGAGTAACAGGCCACTGCTGCTGCTTTTCCAGGAAATTTGAGGACCGAAGGGACAGATTATTCCCAGAGGTCACTGTGTAATGTCTGATGGACGACCAGTTGCCCCGAGTTGCCCCGGGGGAGAGTCCGGGCCTGCATGCAGGCAGGGAGGGCTGACTCTGGGAGGTGCGGTCACATTCTTTGCCCTCTGAGAACAGGTCTCATGTGCTTGGTGCGCACCCTGTCCTTTGTTGGCAGGACAGCCCCAGTGCTGTGCAGGATAACCAGCCCCTGCTGCCTGTGGCTCAAAGCCAAGTGTGCTCTCATTATACGACAGCTGACATGTTCAAGTTATAGCCTGCAAAACAATGCAGCCAAATATCACTGGCTGCTCTTCTGGTGTTTGTAATAAAACATAGCTGAAACAGAGGAAAAACTGAATTTTTTTTTTATACTAAGATAACGCGTGCTACAAATGGGAGGGAAACCATACAGTTTATAAATTGCATCCTAAATTAGAAGCATTTTACATATTTTAGATCTGAAAATCATCCCGCTTCATTTCTCTAAACCCAAACATTCTTTTAAAAACAAAAATGACATTTTTATTTGACAGTTCTCAGGAAGAATGTGCAGTGTCGTTCTGCCATACGTGGACGAATAAAAATATCAACGGGTATGGCCAAAACATAGAAGGTACCAGCATTGCTGCTCATAAATGTGCTTGTGGTAGACTGTCCCTTCTGTCTCCTTGGGCAGCAAGCATACGCACGCCCAAGTACCGGAAGTAGCCCCTTCCTGCTAGAACCATCTAGGAACAGGGCTCACCTGGGAAGGCTGGCTGCCTGCCCCTTGGTAAAGCAAGAGAGAGCTGGAGCTCTTTGCGTTTTGTTCAGTGGCCGACTCTGTTGGTCGGAGATCAGTTGCAGAAAACATAATCCATTCTAGGTAGATTAAACCAAAAGTGATTTATTATAAGATTTTAAGTGACTTTCAGAATCACTGGAGGGCTGAAGGAAAAACTCTAGACCAAGCTTTTAGGAACAACTCCCCAAAGCATATGGCAAGCCCTCAGAGTGGCTTCTGTATTTGCCCTCCTCAGAAAACTGTCCCAAGTAGCTGCTGGGTACACCACCAGCCACCTCCCCTCTCACCAGGAAGCCACCACTGCCGTGGCCAACTCAAGAACACGTTGCCTTTGCTGCAGTCCATAGAACTGATACCTGAGAGCTCGCTTCTTTCCATGTGACTCAGTTCTAAGTCAAAGCCTCCTGTAGGACAAGTGGTGAGTAGAACCTAAACCACATTTTGAACCCGAATTGCAAGGGAGTCTGGGATTTTTTTTTTCCCCACTTTTCAGGCCCTGCACACTAGAAGGGGAGTTCAGGTAGATATTGGGGAATCTAAACACTGTTATCTGTCACAGTCTGCCCCTCCAGCCACCCAGTCATCCATGCATACTCCTGTGCTATCAGTGGAACCCACTCCCCACCCCCCACACGTTACTGCATCCCCTTCAGCGCCCAGGATCTCTAGGTTCTGTGCAGCTGTCTGTATCAGGTCCAGATGAGGCTTCTTGTAGTCTACTGACCTATATACAAAAAGACTACCTGTTTGCTCCCAATATACAATGCTTGCAAACGAAAATAAAAACTCTCGGAGAAGGAGAAATTAGGAAACGTACGACTGCCATTTGCGTTAGCAGCCGTCACTCCCACTAGGCAAGCACGGTGAAGGTACCCTGCTCAGATAGCAGAGGAAGGTCCTTGGGCAGCCTTCCGGAAGGACTGTCTTGTCCCTTAAGCCCCGTGGCCCAAATCTAACTGGAATACTAGCCATCTCCCGCCCACTGCGATAAAAGAATAGCTGATTTTCCTTACTCTGCTTGGACTGCTGCTGCTATGTAGGCACTGCCTCGTTAGCCAGATGCAGGTGAACCTCAAGATTAAGGGCTCCACCACCTTCTGCCTACTTCCTCTTAGTCTCTGCATCACTGAGTTGCTGCCATATCTGGACGCCTGCAGTATGCAGCTGTCTTGGAGGAGAGCAAGTCCGGACAGAGCCAAAGTGGGAATCGAGCTGGAGAAGACTGTCCCCCAGAGCAGCCCTGGATGAGCAGAGGTGCTGTGGCAGTGTCTGCCTCGGCAGCAAGGACAGTGTAACCATGCAGGGCAGTCATGTATCAAGTTTAGGGATCAGCTTGAGATGGATGAAAAATAGTCTTTTAAAAATAGCTATGCCTAGGGGTGCCTGGGTGGCTCAGTTGGTTAAGTGCCCGACTCTTGATTTTGGCTCAGGTCATGATCTCAGGGTCCTGAGATTCAGCCCTGCATCAGACTCTGCCACCCTGGTCATGGAGCCTGCTTAAGATACTCTCTCCCTTTGTCCCCCCCCCCCCCCCAATGAATAACTATGCCTAGTTGGTTCTGGGAAGAAGACAGCACCAACATAGTTTTAAACTCTGAATCCTCACATAAAACTGAACAACCAGGTAGCAAAACCAAATACCCATAGACATTTACCTCAAAACTACGTGATAATATATCCCCACAAATCCCTAAATATAAGCCCATGGTGGTAAACCACGAAGAGCCACCAGACTTGCATTTTATCAGTGTTTGTACGAGAGGGAGAAGCAGGCAAGGAACAACAGGGTGTCTGACACAACTGAATAGCTAACAGGAACGCACTAGAGATCAGTGCAGGCCAATTTGAGCACAGCAGCTGGAACTGGGAGGGGTTTTACCCGATTCAGCACTAGTTGAGTGCAGGGATTTCTGGGTGGATTCTGAAAGGAGCTGAGGCACTCTAGGCCACATAAATGTTTGAAACCAAACAACCAAAGCCCTTCCGGGTCAGGGGACCCATCTGATTCCCCATGGAGTCAAAATTGAGCAGGACAATGACAGTGGACATGAAGGAAAGAGAAAAGTGGAGAGAGGGGAGAGGTGCGGGACATCTCAGAAAGCAGTGTGCCATGGTTTTGAATACTTCACAAAAACAACCAAAGAGGGAGTTCTGTCAAGTCAGTCAGACTTTCTTGAACTACACCTTCTAAAGGTTCAGGAAAACTCATTTTGCATAACGAGTGTCAGAAAAGTATCAAGATCCAATGCCGTATAAAGTTATGAGAAGAACAGAAGAAGGCAGAACAGGGACGTTTCCCCGCAGACCGTGAAAGCATGCCAGGAAGACGTCAGTAAAAGAGATCAAAACTGAAGCGTGCTATTTCAAAATGTGCTTAAAATACAAAACTTAAAAATTCAAAAAGAAATGAAGAAAAACAAAGATTTAAGAGAAAGTGTCAGATACTGGCAATAGGCAAAGAAGATTTACTATGGATAATAGGAGTCTTGAAGAAGAAAAATAAAGCAAGAGAACAACAACAACAAAAATACTAGGGGTGCCTGGGTGGCTTAGTCAATTAAGCATCAGACTCTTGATTTCAGCTCACATCATGATCTCAGGGTCATGGGCTCGAGCCCTGTGTTGGGCTCCGCTCTCAGCAGAGAGTCTGCTTGAGATTCTCTCGCCCCCTCTCCCCCTGCCCCTCCTCACCCCCCACTTTCTCTGTCTCTAAAATAAATAAATAAATCTTAGAGATAAAAAAAAAATACTAAAAACTGTAATGCCAAAAAACCTTGTGAAATAACTACTTAAAACTATATCTTGAGAGAGCATACCACATACATGAGAATGGTAACCCAGAATGATATGGTATAGTAAGTAAACTAGACTTTAAAGGAAAAAAAAATCCTTTAGATATCTAAACCAAAGGAAAGACTTCTAAGGGGAAAAAAAAATTAGATTATCCTCAGACTTCTTACATGCAACTCTCTATATTAAAAAAAATGGAGTAATATATTTAGGATTCTCAAGGGAAAGATATGTGAGCTGAGGATGTCATTTCCCAATCTTTTAAGCATGAAAAGCAGAGACAAACGGTTACAAAGAGGAACTTGGCGTATTGTTCCCATGAGGCCTTCCTGTGGGATGAAGGATCTTTAAACAATCAAAATGACTAGTGAGGCAGTGACATAAAGCACTGTGAATTGTAAACTTACAGAATCAAAATGCAGATTAAAAGGGGGAGAGTATAGTATGTGAAAAAATGGGGAGGTGCTGCGGGGAGCACAGGCAGAGGGAGCATATTCAGCAATCATATCAGTGGCAATAGTATTGTTATTCCAGTGCTAATGTAGGTTCAGTGTGGGATAAATCAAATAAATAATTATGGGCTGTTCTAATTCTGTCATCTTTTTGTCCCTAAGAAGCAGGATTCCCCCCAGCATGGCATAAATGCACACAGGTAAATGTGTAGGTACATGCATACAGTGGCCCAGGAACAAGGAGAGTCCCTAGTCGCCACATTGTGGTCTTGAAATACCAATTCCCCACTAAAAGGAGCAGAGCTCTGGAAGAAGTAGCTGATTCCAAGTCAGTGTTAGGAAATGGACAAAAGGATCCTGGAACATCTTGTCAGTCCAGATAGCAAGAGAGCTATTAAAGATTGCAGGGGTCATATCAAGAGGCCTTAGGAGTGAACTTGAAGAGGCTCCCACTGGACAAAGATAAGATAATTTGAACTTCAATAATAATAATAATTGCAGTGGAATGGGACTCATCAAATATGTTTACATCCATGAGTTTATAATTTTTTTTTAAAATCCTGATCACTTTGGAAGGACTATAGGGAACCATTTCATTATCCAGAAAACTGGAAAATAAAGGGAAAAGAATCAAGCATATGACACTTTGAAGCATATGAATTATACCACCGGATAACCAAGTAAGAGGTGAGGGGAAATGTCTTTAAAAAGAAAAAAATAACAGTGTTACACTAATTAATGAAAAAGAAATAATTAGCATTGGTAGTCCCAGTGTTAACAGATGTAGGCATTGAGCATTATTGGCTGTTAACATCAAAAGAGATAAACAACTTAGATAGTATGGCCCCCGTGATGAAACAGCACACCACCACCTATAGACTTGCCAAAGCAATTGAAGCAAATTCCCACCAAGCTTCTGGATACAATTGCTGACTTGCAGAAATATAGAGGACAGGGGAACATTTTGAACTGTATTATAAATATGCAGTCAGCAAAATCCAGACTGAGAGAAACTCTACAACCTGGATTCTTCAACTGATTAATTGTAAGGAAAAGAAAGGAGCAAGAATCTGTAGATTAAAAGGCATATTATGCTTTTGAAAATGGGCAAGATTAAACAAAGTCTAGGGATGCACATTTGAATGAAAAAATCATTTTTTTTTTAAGTGCAAAGAAGTGATTACAAGTCAGGATGATGGCTACTATGGTTTTGATGGGAATGAGGCACATGGAAGGGGCTTAGCTGCCAAAATTTCTGTTTCTTGATCTGGGTGGTGTTCACCTTATGATATTTCTATGCGTCTGTTTTGTGCGGTTTTCTGTATCTGTGTTTTATTTTGCAATAAAAATGTGAAATGCATTGATAGTTCTGAAGCACAGTTGTTTTTCCATGGTAAATATTGGGTAAACATTGTTAATTTTTTATATTTAATTGACATATATATAGGGCAGTGATGTAATGTCACCAAAAACTTTACCCTGACAAACCTGTAACAGCCTCTAAGGCCCTTGTGTGTATCACATTGATTCTTTTATATATGACAACATAAAGAGTCACATTTTAAGCACAAGATGTTCCAACTCTATCTAAGAAATAGTAAATGTTACAGTATTTTATCTAGATTTACTGGCTCCATTACCCCGGATGCTCATCAGCTATGCTTTTGTTCTAGTATCTGCACATTGTAAATGTCCACAAAACGGATGTGGTACAGATGAGTTCACATGGGCTCATGTGAAGTACATCATTTTGTGGGGAGGGTTGAAATATATGGATTGCCCTTCCCCCAGCATTGTGTTGAAGAATACATGTATGTATATAATGTATGTAAGCATAAATATCTATTGTATTTTACTGTATATGGGCATCAGTATATATTATATATAAACATTTTATCTATATATGTAGCATGTTTGTGTGTCAATGCTGTTTCTTCACCTAGTGGATCTGATGAAAAATGAAAAATGAGTCTTCAAGAAACAGTTTAGCAGCCTTAGACATGACAAATGCATGCATTTTTTGAGATCTATGAAGGTCATCGTGTTCTATAAATAATTGTTCTGTGTTGTTGTTGCTTAGGTTTAGCCATAAACTCTTCCATTTCTGTGAGACTGCTGTGCTTTTCTGGGTGGCCTGTCCTTGATGTGGCTCCCCGACAGGTTGAAGGCTGGGAGGAGTGCTTGAGAAACACAACCTAGCAGGGTTGTGCTGTCCTCGTGCTCTCTTCATTACCAAAACAGCCACCTACTCCTCTCCTGTCACAATCTGAAAAGACCTAGTCTACTGTGTGGAGTCGAGCTTCCTTACTGCTCAGCCTTTGAAGGGCCTCCTCTACAGACCGGACAGCCTGCCTCTCTGGTCTGTGAGATTATACATTTTATGTTCTACCATCACCGATTATATTCTTCGCTTCCCTTCTCATCACCGCTGTTTGCTTCTTCCCTGGTGGATTGTTTAAAGACTGGCATTATTGTCATCTTCTCCTTAATGAATTTTAACCTGCCAATGAGATTTCCAACCTCGCTTTCAGGTCTCTGCTGGAGGACAGCCCAATCATCTTGTTATAATAGCAGCTATTAAAAGGATTTGGAAATGTTTGTATATAAAGAAATCAGATTTGTTCATTATTCTGTGACATGCTCATTAGCTTTCAATGGCATAATAAGGCTGAAATAATTGGACTTTGTTAGGGATCATATATTAGATTGATAGCATTTAAAAAAAAAGATTTATTTATTTGAGAGAGAGCATTTGTGTGCACAAGCAGAGGGGCAGAGGGAGAGGAAGAGAAGTAGACGCCCCGCTAAGCATGGAGCGTGACGCAGGGCTCCATCTCATGAGTCTGAGATCACAGTCTGAGCCGAAATCAAGAGTTAGAGGCTTAACTGACTGAGCCACCCATGGGTTCCATAGATTCATAACATTTTGTATGTTAATATAGACTTGTCTTTTAGTAGGAATAAAAACAAAATTAATTTCTTTACCTTGACAATGTTTAGAATGTCATCAGCAGGTACTAACATGGTTTAATTTCCTATTACATGGGTAAGCACTTTCCCCTCAAGCCCGTCACCTTCACTCTATGGTATCACATGTATATACCCGAAGACACGTGAAAGTGCCCTAGAGGGGCAAGGCAGCAAACCACGAGTGCTTACCCATATTTCCGGTGTTGGAATTGGCACGACAGATATGTAAAAGTGAGTATAGACAGAGCCTGCTTTCTCGGATCCCAGATTAGAGGGGTGTATTTTGCCTTTTGTTGTATTAGAGGTGATTTGAAGATTGACACATTCCTCTTGATTTCAGCCCATTTAGAACTTTGTTAATCTGCCTGAGTCACTGTTCTCTCACCTCTAGAGGATAAGGACCCACCCCTTCTGCCTCACCATTGTTTTCTGAGCAACTTTGATAGCTTTATCCTTCTAGAAGGCACTGCAGCTTGCCCTCAGTTTCCTTGTCCACTTACGGATTATCTGAAGAAAGGAACTGAAGAATAAGGCTTCTGATGGGAAACCCTAGCTTCCCTATTATCTCAAGTAATTCAGATCACACTGTATTCAGGTTCTGAATTTAGAAACCCAAGGTAAAATCTTATTCCTTAACCAGACATCATTCATTCATTCAGTGAATAACTTTTGAGCACTTAACCATATGCCGAGTGCTCTTCTGGGCATTGGAGATAAAGAGGTGATCAAAATGGGGTTCATATTCCTAGTAAGTATATAAATACATAAATAAAAGATCAGAGAGTGATAAATACCATACAGAGTTATATTAGGGTAATGGGCTAGAAAGACCTAAAATTACCCAGAATTTGTGAGGAAAAAATAATAGGAAATAGGTTCAAAAACAGTCTGTCCAATAGATCGTTCTGTGATGATGGAAATATTTGATCTCGACACTGTGTCAGACAGTGGCCATTAGCTATGTGTGGCTATCAGACACTTGAAATTTAATTGAAATTAAATTTTATTTAGTTTTAGTTAAGTTTAAATAGCCACATGTGGCTAATGGCTACCATATTGGACAAGTACAGTTTGAAAGCTACATTTTGGATTTAGGTGTCTATAGTTATGCACAGAATGTGAATAATATGCAACATTCTCTTGAGTTTTTAACATGATAAAGCAAACAAACACATTCTCACCAATCATCTTGGTAAAATAGATTCATGACTAGGCTTCAATATACGAGTACCTTATTGGATACATTCTCTTGACTTTTTCACATGGTAGAATAAACACATTCTCACCACATCATCTTGATAAAATAGATTCATGATTAGGCTTCAATATATGAGTACATTATTGGAAGGATACAAGTAACCTAATAAGGCAACCAAAGAGAAGCAATGGACGATCAAAAAAAAAAGAAATGTTAGATTGGCATCCACACACCGAGGGCTGAATGCTCTGAGCAGTAGTAAAGATTAGAAGGAGAGAAATTTATTTCATGGTGACGTATAACATAGGTCCTTCTGCTGGTTAGGTGATAAGGGCTATTATTTTCTAATAGTAATTATAAGACCTGCAGAAAGCCAAATAGACTAATAATCAAGGGCTGGTGCTTTTAAGGCATTTGCTGAGGTTTTGCTTCACTGAGACCAGAGCATCTGATCAATTTTGAACCTGACCTTGCTATATTTTCTCTTGGAAAGCAGAGGAAATGACCTAATGATCAGTTATGACCCACAAAGAATCGTTTGGTGCTGTGAAAGAAACAGAAAACTGGGAGTTTGTGATAGCAACAGAAGGGAAAGATATATACATATTTTTTTAAGATTTTATTTATTTGACAGAGAGAGACAGCCAGCGAGAGAGGGAACACAAGCAGGGGGAGTGGGAGAGGAAGAAGCAGGCTCCTAGCAGAGGAGCCTGATGTGGGGCTCGATCCCAGAATGCCGGGATCCCGCCCTGAGCCGAAGGCAGACGCTTAACGACTGCGCCACCCAGGTGCCCCAGAAGGGAAAGATATTCTGTGACCAGAACCATTACTAAATTTTCTGGAAATGCCAAATGGGGTTTGATGTAGGCCAAAATGCTAATCGTAGGAAAAATAGAAGATTTTAATATATGCAAAAGTCTCACATGTATAATATTGTTGAAATTATACAAATATTGTCCTGTTTTTCTATCACCAGCCACAAATTACCGGGACATAACTAAATTCAGAAGACATTTCAGTCTGACCAATTATTCTCTTGTCAGATCAGCATGTTTACTGAGTATTCAGTATGTGTTGGGAGAAAAGCCTCAATAGGAATTGAACTTTAAAAGGGACTCAAGCATTAGTTCTGCATCCAAGGGTAAGATAGGGTTATTGTCAGACATGGTCATAGTATAACCAAGTGAGTAATTCCACATTTAAGAAAGAGCATAAAAGGGCACCAATAAGTATTTTCTTTAAAAAACATGGTACGTCTTATAAATTTCTGCCTGAAGTCTTTCTTTTCTGTGAATGGGAACTGCAGTGAAGGCCACGTGTCATCGATCCTTGGTGTTTGAGCGCACCGAGCAGTATGGGTTAAGCAGCCCATAAATGAACTGGCAAATATGTTATTTTAAATAAGACTGTAACATTCCTTGAGGGGAAATACAGAGCTCTTCTTTGAAGATGGAACTAGGTTCTGCAGATGAAAGAAATGAGCCTGCACATTTGTAATTATAATATTTTATCTCCAGAAATACTACTGGCATTGGAGTTAGGGAGATCTTATCCCTTTGGGGGCTGTGAGGAGAAGTGGAAAACAAAATTCCCTCTGTTTGTGGTCAGGAGAGAAAAGTGGAACCATTTTTTCCACCATGAAAGTGCAGTAATAAGCCAGCTTGCTCTACTGGAATGAATAAAAGAAAGTAGTTTCATGATTTCCACATCATTTAGTGTTTAAATACTGGTCTTTTTAGCTAGAAACAGATGCCATCTAAGCTAGAAGACTGTTCCGTGTAGTATTGAAAGAACTATTGGGTTATCCATCTCTCTCCAATACCCTCAGAGACAAGGTGCTGACCAGCAGCCCCTTGTGGGGTTCTTGGATGTTTTTGTATTTCTTTCCCACCTGGGAAATGTGTAAGCTACCGGGAAATCAGACTATCTCCTCATTAGGAAATGTGTGGTGTATCTAATATGACTGCTCGTATATTTACAATTAAATGTCAAATTATGCTTCTTGATGGAGGGTTAGTGATAGTACATGATTTGAAAAGAGATTTCTTGCTTGAAGTGTTCAGTGCTGCTGACTGACCACAAACAAGATCTTCTTTAGCATTTTAGATACATTTCAGTCTCTTAGACCAAAGAGTCTCAAACTTTGGCAAGTGTCAGAATCACCAGGAGGCCGAGCTAAACATCTTTGCTGGGCCCCACCCTCAGAGTTTCTGATTCAGTAGGCCTGGAGTAGGGCCTGAGAATTTATATTTCTAGCAAGTTCCCAGGTGATGCTAAGCCTCCTGGTCTGGGGACCACACTTGGAGAACTACTGCCTTAAGCCCGTGGGGAGGTCGTTGTAACTGGCTTCTTGACGTCTGAGTAAAATGAAGAAACAAAAGTTTCTGCGTGAATGGGTTTCTTCCTCCTCATTTTTCTGATTATGCCAACAATATTGGGTATCTCTTCAGCATCTTTCTGGCCCCAGTCCAATAATAACCATTGTAATATTACAACTTTGTTGTTTAATAGAGACTTTGAATCCCACATCCATGGGCGGTTGTGCTATGACATTCCACAGCCGGCCCACCTGCATAGTCAGCCGAGGCCTCTGAAGGATCAAACAATGCCTTGGTCACTTAGCATTTCCCCTTTCTCAACTCATGGAGGTTTAGTGCCCAGACGGTATCTTCCTACATCTCTTGGATGTCTGGTGTGATTTCTGCCAGAGAGGTCATCATTAATGAACAAAGGGTTCTGGGCAAAGGCCTGGCTTCAAAGACAGGACAGAAACCATTAGTCCCATTTTTAGATTGACTTTAAATATCTCCTCTGTGACATGGAGGGTATGATCCCAGTGCTTCCTGCCTCCAGGATGAGTGTGAAAATTAAGGAAGGTCATATGTGTAAAAGGGATTTAAGAAGGGGAAGATCCCAGACAGGTGTAGATGGTGTGGTTTAGGAGTGGTTGCTCTCTATGGCTGGTACTTTGATGACAATCTCTAAAAACCCTAATCGAGTCTTCATTTTAAAGGTTTAGGTTAAAAAGGTTTGATCCTGAATATTATCTACCATTAAAGAATTCTAGCATTTCAATGTGAATTATGTCAATGATTGGAGAGTTGCTATGTTTTTGTGAGGGAAAGTTGAGGAGAAGAGTTCATATTATTTTTTTTTAAAGATTTATTTATTCATTCGACAGAGATAGAGACAGCCAGCTAGAGAGGGAACACAAGCAGGGGGAGTGGGAGAGGAAGAAGCAGGCTCATAGCGGAAGAGCCTGATGTGGGGCTCGATCCCATAACGCCGGGATCACGCCCTGAGCCGAAGGCAGACGCTTAACCGCTGTGCCACCCAGGCGCCCCAAGAGTTCATATTATTAATCATCCTAATTGTTCACCATTATAATGTGTTCTCCACAGACATCAGAATAACTAACTTGTGTATTTTGAAGAAAGCGCTGCAGCCAGGCTAGAGGACAGATTGAGATGCAGACATCTCAGGATTCTTTCACCTTCATCCTTTTTTTTTTTTTTTTAACTTTGAGTAAATCATTTTCCTTTGGTTTTTATTTACTTAAATAAGGTTACATTCTAAGATAGTATGACATTATTTAAGTGCTTTAAAAAAAAATGGGAGTACTTCACAAACTATATACCAAATTTGAGTTGAGATATATTATCCTGAGGTGAAAACAATTGAGGTTGGCTTCCAGAAAGAATATTCCACCTCCAGTTATGTTTTATTTTAATGTAATTTAATACATCTCCAGCCATGGCAGGGTGTGTTAGCATTCCAGGTAAGACAAAGCACAGTGAGCTACCTTGACTGTTTTCTGGGTAAGAAAGACCCCCATTTGATGGTGATGTGTCCTAAGAGGATGGGGGCGTTTACTGTACAACTCTTGTCTTCTACTGTATGTCTGCACTTCCTGATGTCTTTTGAAATGTTGACATTCCAAGTACAGACGTAGCTGGGGCTGAGGCCCAATTCTGCTCCTGACAGCAGAGAATCTTCCCCAGCTGCTGGGGTCCCAGCTAACGAAACAGCCGTGCATCCAGGATGCCTTCCTGACACTTTGGTACAGTGGGCAAAGCTAGGGTCCAGCCCAGAGAATAGATTCTTCGGATCTTCTCTGTCTGTGTTATCTTGGTGCCCTGGTGTAAGAAGTGCCCCCCCCCCCACAGGGCCAGCCCTGGGGTAAGTGGTGGAGTGTGTTGTCATTGTACACCAGTCCCTCACAACACCATTTTTGTTGACTGTCCTCCCCATCAGTGGCCCCTTCTTGACCTTCCATTCACACTGTACACACATGCTCACTCTGCATCACACCTGACTGGGCTGACTGACTCATCCCTTGAAGGCCTGCTCTCAGCTGAGGATGTAATAACCAGTAGGTGCTCAATCTTCAATGAGTAAAGGCTGTGTCAGACACCAAACTGCATTTTGACAAGGCCTTTCTGGAGACAGCACCTTCTCCAGTGGGTAGAAGGAAATTTCATGCCTTAAGTTAGGCTGGGTGGTTGGGAATGGAAGGATATTTTTGAATAAAAAGATTCTTGGATGCTTTTCAATACCCCAGAAAGGAAGGAAGCTGCTTCTTACAGATCTACAATCTCTTGTCAAAAGCCTGAGGCCAGATGTGTTTCAGAATTTACAATTTTGGGGGTGTTAGCATAATAGGATGGTACATCCGCAGTGTGATCTGAGGACTTGTCTGATAATTAAACACATTAATATTCACACAAAGTGGGGTGAGTATTGTTGGTTCAGGTTAGGAAATGAGGATATGCCACCAAATGAATTTCAGTTGGGTCAGGTTTTACCATCAAAGTAACATTTGGTTATTAAAGCTTTTAGGATTTCAGAATTGCAGATAAGGAATTATGCACCTGTAATTATTAATTGTAGTGCACATTTACTGAGCACTTACAGTGTGCCAGGCATTATGCTAAGTGAGCACTTTATCTGTATAAACTCATTTGCTCTTCTTATCAATGTGAGGAAGGAATTTGTATCCCTTACTTGGCGGATTCCTACTGAATCTTCCTTTAAAAACTATAAATTGTTAGAACTAATAAACGAATTCAATAAAGTTGCAGGATACAAAATTAATATACAAAAAAACACATTGAGTTCCTATGATGTGTCAAGGAGCAAAGAATGTGCAGCCGCCACCTAAAGTTAGTCCAGTCATGTGAGGGAGACAGATGGTGCACAGACATAGGTGGGCCCGGGGCTGCAGAAACAGAGAAGGGGTGCCCACCTAGCCAGTGCTTCAGGGAAGACTGCCTGGGCAGGTGCTGGGCCAGCTCTGTCCTCTGGGCAGGAGAGGAAGCCAGCTTAGAGGGTACAGGGGAGGTCACTACCCCCACTTACTGCTATTAAGTCTGCATGGTCAAGGTCCATGGCTCTCGAATGCTTTGAGACCATAGCTCCCTGTGGGTCCTTCACTTTGTTTTCTTCAATGTAGCCTTGTCTTCTCTTCTCTTTTATAGAACACCTATCTCTGCTTTCTCACAAGACAACATCTATGAAGTTCAGCCTCCAAGAGTAGACAGAAAATCTACAGAGATCTTCCAAGCCCACATCCAGGCCAGTCAAGGTATCATGCAGCCCCTTGGAAGAGAAGACACTTCCATGTACCGAGAATACATCAGGAACCGCTACCTGTGAAGAGAACAGGTCCACCCATGAATTTGCTTAACACTGTAATCTGTTTTGTCTCATCTTAAAAATTGAATTTCCTAGGAGTCCTTTACATCTGAAAGTTTTTCCTTTTTGTAACTGGGGAACTATAAATTATAGGAAATAAAGAAATGATTTGAATATATTGCTGTTATTGCCTATGCTTTATTTTAGAAATACTTTGCTTAGAAATGTAGTCAGTAGGGGCACCTGGGTGGCTCAGTCCCTTGAGCGTCTGACTCTTGATTTCAGCTCAGGTCATGATCTCTTGACTCATGTTGGGCTTCATGCTCAGTGCAGAGTCTACTTGAGATTCTCTCTCTCTCTCTCTCTCTGCTCATCCCCCTGCTTGCAATCTCTATCTCTCTTTAAGATAAGTAAATAAAATCTTTTTAAAAATGCAGTCAGTATAGTATCACGCCATAATTAAGAAATTAATAGGTATTGTCGAGCCCCTGCTGTGTGCACAAGCACTATGGTAGAGTCTGGGAGTATCACAGTAAGCAAAACAGGCCAAAAAACCCCTCTCTTGGGCAAAATGAAGTCAGAGTATTTTTCTTTGTAGTTAATGTATTTTTTTAATTTATTCTGATTTTATGTTAACTTTGTGGTTTGATAAAAAATGTATCACTTTGAAAACTCTTGTTCTTGGGACATAAACGCTGAAATATTTATGTATAAAGGGACAAGATGTCAACAAAGTGCTCTGCAGTGAGGAAAAAAGAACAAATGGAGCAAAATACCAATAATCAGTAGATCTGGGAAAGAGTAAATGGGTGTTTTTTTGAACAGTTCTTACAGTTTTTCTATAAATACGAAGTTACATCAAAATAAGACATTAAAAATGTGTTACCCCGCATAACTTTTCTGGTGTGCAGTTGTGTTACCTGATTTGACATTTGGTGTCCAGTCAGGGTTGACTCGTCACATACACATGGTTTGCTCTCTGTAGAGTCACACGAAACATGGACAACTTCCTGCATTTTCTGATAGTTTGACACAAATGATGTGATCTCATTATGCCTGTGCTTTTTTAAATAAGTTGTCTCAGTCCTCCCTTCTAAATAAAATAGAGAAGAACACCATGCTATCTAATGAGAGAGGGAAAACTGACTAACTGCCTAAATGACCTTTAAGGTGTCTCCAACCCTGAGAAGCTGGAATTCTGTGGAAGGTTCTACACTGCAGGTAAAAAGCCTCTAATTAGCAGACCTTTTTTTAATTGATGTCATCATAGGACCAGGATTAGAGAATGACAACAGGGGAGAGAAAATTTGTGATGGCGTTATCTAACTTGCTCTACTGCATGTGGGATCTCTCCCAAGTCTTCCCAAGTCAAAAAATTATCTCAAATTGCTAGGAAAGTGTCAAGAGATAGATCAAACCCTGATCTTCATTTTTTTAAATTTATTTTTAATACGGCTTTTCGGAGGTCTACCTCCTTATGACGGGAATGAAGTCTTTGTGAAGATCTAGAACCCAGGTCTTCTTTCCTAACCTTCTTTAGCTGTGAAGTAAGGCTCACAGTGCCTCCTTTATCGGTGTGTTGTGAAGTTTAGAGGGAATGTATGTGAAACACGTAGCCTCGATTCCTGGCGCATAAATGATGCTCAGAAAATGGGTAGTTGCCATGGTGCTGTGGTGGTAGTTGGTGAGGTGGCGACGTAGACAGTGTTCTCAGTATAAGGCAGTGGCTTAAACATGATTAACATGGTTTTTAACATAACAAATTAACATTATTTTGACATAGCAAAGATGGTATCTGAACTATTTTGTCATTAATTCAGATTACTCCTCTTTCTCTGTACAGGGAAGCACAAGTTGATACCAAAGTAGATATAACATTTAATCTCTAGAAAGAGGTTATTGACCTCACGGAGCATGTAAATGATGTGAACGTACATATAAAAACACTAAAAAGCTAATGTGAAAGAAAGTATAGAGGCTGCTCTACTTTTTAGACCCAAAGAGAAGAAACACGCACTGGTTAAGAGCATGAGCTGTGACCCTTGTCACTTACAAGTAATTTCTAAGCCTCAATTTTCTCATCTAGTATAGAGGGTGGTTGAGAGAAATAAGAGAATACCTATAAAGCATCGGACATGGTGTCTGTCCCAAAGCAAATATGCAGTAAATGTTTGCTTGATAAGATCCCCGATAATGCATAGTCGCCACCATTTGCTCACCTGGCGCCGAGCATCATCTCAGAGCAAGACCATGTCTCCACTCTCACCGTGCCATTGTCACTGAAGGCAGAGAAGCCTTCCTACGTCAGCTCGGCATTGTCGATTTTAACTCTTTAGACCAAGCAATATGAATGTACCGTGAAACACAGGAGATCACAAATTGAAATATCAGCAAACAATGACGACATTCTATGAAATAAAATTTTGTTGACCATGTTATCATACCTAAGAGCAAAGTAAAAACACGCACACCACAATTCAGTGCGAACTTCTTAGGAGTGTGTGTGTGATGGTGGGGGACATGCTTTCTTAAAGCCACTTTGTATAAATCTACACACCACAACAGAAGAAGCCATGTCTTATTTTGGGAAACTGAGAGATGCTTCAGTCCTGGTTGAGCTCTTCCAGCTTACGTGCTGCTGCCATGCTGTTGAGAAGGCTAGAAGCATCTACGGCACAAATGACGGGGCATGAAAAATCATTCTGTGGTCGTGAGGCAAAATCCATATGACTGTGACCTGTCCTCAGAAGAATTGAAGTTTAGATGTTGTGGATCCAAATTGAAATTATTTTATGTGACTTCCATTTCTCCATAGAAAAACAACTCTTGTCAGAATTTAAATCAATTTTATTCTTATATGTGGATAAATTAGTTGCCACTTGAAGATGAGATTCCAACTTTGTTGGGTTTCTGCAGGTAGAGAGTTCAGAAATCATCCTGTATCTTGTATGTTTCACAGTAAAGCTTTTTTCCCCAACTCCATGAATTTTCCTAGAATTTATCAGCTGCTGAGTCCAGAAGTGTTTTCTCCTTTTGAGAAACCATGTGCCTCCCTGTTGTCCTTGCACGTGCCATTGGGGCTGGCTGGTCAGGATAAATTGCTTAGAGTAGCCAGAGAGGGCAAAGTTGGCCTATTATCCCAAACACGCTTTTCTTGCAAAGCACGTTTTGCTCTTTTCAAATCAGTTTAAAGATGCATGCATTCCCTTTTTCTGGTCTGCCCCCCTGGCATTTTTTATTTGTTCTGCTGAGATCCGTACCACCTCTCAGAATCTCTCCTGCCTGACAAAAAATAGAGCTAACTGATTATTATTATGGTTAAATGAATCCTTTATTGAAAGAAAAATGATCTATTTTATTTCCTTATTGAGGCTTAATTCGCTCCCTTTGGAAGAGGTGATAGATTACTCTGGAAACTGCACGTGTTCTGACGTGCTCTAGCAGAGGTCAGCTTTCTCTTTCTGTGTGCACATGAGCAGCTTTCTTCAATAGACTCTTGAGTCCCCTTTTCATTTTCAGAAGCTGGAGGGCCATTTACTAATAAAGAACAGTAAGCTACCATTTAACTCTTGCTACCCACACACAAAATATTTTATGGGTTCATTTCTTCAGTACATTCATCCGAGTGGACTCCTAATGTAATCGCCATCCAACCAGCAAGTGAAAACTAGAGCATCCATAATTGAAGAAGACTTTTCATAAAGAAAATCACAAAACTAAACCACTGGTATAATCTATAGAGAAAAAAAAGGACTAGGAAATAGGATTTGCTAAACCAGGCAGCAGTCAAGATGCTGATCAAAGAGAAACATGGCTTGGCTGACCAAACCAGGATCACAAATCCTGTTGCCACAAGGTTAGTTACAGAGACAAGGAAAGTGCCACCATCTGCATTTTCTGCTGCTGAAAGGTATATCATTCCAGCACTCCCCCAAATAACCATCATTTTTCCTTTTACAATGGGAATTTTAATTTAAATACAGAGTTTTCTTCTCTTCCCTTGTCCCTCTCCTCACCCTTCAGTCATTGTACTTCAGAGGTGATTAGGGCTGATGAATAAAATTGACCATCTCGTCCCAAGGTGGCAGAATATCTAAGACAGGGGCATCCCAAAGATCCAGCAGTCAGGGAAGAGTGGTGTCATGACATCATCTCTGGTGACTAAAGATGGGTAGGATTCTGGATGATTTCCTCTGGGGAGGGAGTACATGCTTAAATCTGTGTGTAGGGATCTCTGGCTTCTGTTAGAAGACATTTCTGAAAGTATATTGGGGAAGGAAAAAGGTTTGTGTGTGTGCTGGGCAGCTAGGGTTCGAGTGTGTGCTACATAGGCCCTCTTCTGAGGAGTGCCTCACCACACCTCCCAGTACGATCCCCCCCTCTGACCCAGAGTCGTCAGGTCAGGGCAGGAGAGTGAGGTGAAAGTCTGCTCCTCTGCTCCCTTTCTTCTTGAATTTGTTGGGTGTCAGCAGCGTGCTCGAAGCCAGGCTAGCTGCTGGAGTTTAATGCGTTAAGGGTGAAAAAGTGTTCCTTGCCCCGAGGAGCCTGCAGCACAGAGGGAAAGACAGATGTGTAAACAATCTCATACAAAATGATTTCTCAAGATCACTGCTCTGCACTAAGCCCCTGGGGCCCTGCGGAGGGGTAACCAGCTCTGTACGGTGATGAGGGGAATTTTTACTGAACTTGATGTTAAGAGAATGAGTAGAAACCTGACAAGGAAGGATAGCTGAGACAGCATTCAAAAGAACAATAAGAACAAGGAGAGTGCATTGGGGGGCCAGAAAGTCATTTGGCATTGCTGGACAGAGGGATGGTGGTGGAAGGAGGGGAAGGTGACGGGAAGGGAAAGGTCAGGGAAAAGGTTGGAAAAATAGGTCAGGTGAGAATGTGAAGGGCCTGATAGGCTAATGTGGTGGTTCTCAAACTTTTTGCTCTCAGAACCTCATTACAATTTTAAAAATGATTGAAGACCTCCAAAGAGCTTTTGTTTATATGGGTCTTATCATCAGTATTGACCACATTCAGAAACTGATTAACTCTTTTTTTTTTCAAGATTTATTTATTTATTTGAGAGTAAGAGAGGGAGAGAGAGAGCATGAGCAGGAGGAACAGACGGAGAGAGAAACTCAAGCAGACTCCACACTGAGTGTGGAGCCCAACGTAGGGCTCGATCTCACCACCCTGAGATCACAACCTGAGCTAAACCAAGAGTTGGATGCTTGATCAATGGTACCACCCAGGCACCCCAGAAACTGGTAACTCTTAAATATGTATTAATTCATTAAAAACAGCAATAATAAAACCATCCCACCTTAACAGCGTATTTTTAATGAAAAAGAACCTTTCCAAAACAAAAAATAATAAACCCATCACGTGTCAACAGAAATAACATTTTTTATGAAAAATAACAACCCCCCCCCAAAAAAATGTAATGAAGATTAGCATTGTTTCACATTTTCAAATCTTTTTAACATCTGGCTTGGCTTAATGGAAGACAGCTGGGTTCTCATATCTTCTGCAGTCAGTCTGTTTTAATATGTTGTTTTGGTTAAAACATATGAAGAAAATCCATCTTCACATAGATACAAAGTTGAGAAATGGAGGAGTATTTTAATAATAGTTCTTCTGGATTATCGTGGGTATTTTTTCTTACAATACTGAAATTCAGTAAGTGGTAGTTTCTTAAAGGTTAGTTGCATTGTGAAATCCAAAACTATATCAATAAACTTTTCATGGTCTATGGCATTAAAATTGGTGTGTCTTATACTTACAATGGATCTTTTACCCAAGCTTCATTTTGTAGCATTGCGCACTGGTCATTTGGAAAAAACTGGTTGACTGAGAGAGGCGAATCTTCCAAATGTTGTCATGGTCATGTAGAGCCAGCTTTAAGCGTTGAGAAGGAGCCAAGCACAAAGAATTTCCAAAATCCTAATGTTTGCTTGAAATCTCACATGTTATCATTGGCAACAAATAGAGCTGGTTTTTGATGTAATGACAGGCTGATTTTATTCATTTTCAAGAAAAGTGGCTGCCGAATAGCCAAGCCTGATAAGTTTGTCTGACAGTCCTTCTGCCAAGTCAAAATGGTCTTCCTTGGAAAGAGTGGCTCATTTAGCTCCCCGCTCAAACCACTGCAATATTCCTCAAGGCAGCCGCGATACTTGGGTATGAGCCGAAACGCTTAGGTGCCCTGCCCCTATCATCGCACAATATTTCCAAAGACTATACTCAAAGGTGGAGATTTAATACAAATCATTTTTACTGCTTTCTCAGGGACATTCGTAAGTGAAGCTGGCTGTTCGTGGAAGGCGGTGAGGCAGAGGGGACCACTACTGCTTTGATTCATGCTCAAGCTCCGACAGTTTTCTCCCCATTGCTTTTGTACCCTCCGCGCCAATGTCAACACAGTAAGAAAAGCAAATAGTATCTTAGTATCGTTATGAAAATAGTTTGACCTGGCTGACTGCCCGAACGAGTCTGAGGAACTCCCATGCATCCGTGAGCCACATTTTGAGGACTAATATGCTAAGAGATTACAGGCTTTGAGTAACCACTTTGGGACAGGTGGGACCCACTGACAGGCTTGAGGAGAGTGCCTCAGTTGGACACATTCTCCTCTGGGTATTCACAGCATCCTGGCTTCTTAAAGCATGTACCACACTGTTCTGCAGAGTGTGTTAGGTGTCTGTCTCCCCAAGAAGCCTGAGCCCTGGGACAGCAGAGCCAAGCCACCCTCCTCTGCGTCTCCCAGCCCAGAGCCCCTCTTGCTGGCACTCAGAACACGCTGTGGAGTGAATGCTTCAGGGTGACTCTGGCAACCATATGACACTGTGGAGGGTCAGGACCAGCAGGAGACTTGAATCATCCTCTTGCCTTTGAGTGTCTAACCCATTAAAACAATGTTCATTCATTCCCGCTTCAAAAGCCGTCCAAGGGAGATTTGAGTGCCTCTTCCTTTAAAGCCTACTCCCCAACCTGTTGCATGGGTCTTTATCTGCTACCACCAGGGGCGTGCTACCTACAGACATAAGCCTTGTCCTTCTGGAGAAAAGACATTTATGTGACTATAGATTTTGCTTTTATTTATCACATCTAAAACAATCAGCCAGTGCTGAATCCTAATTTTGTTGGATTAGGTGATTGTAACATTAAATACTGTACTGACAAAGTTGAAAATTCTTAATTATAAATTATATATATATAATATAAAATATATAACTATATTATAAATTATGTATAAATATAATATAAAATATAAAACATAAAATTATATATATATAAAATACCCTATGTCTTTACTTTTGATGGCTTTTTAGCAGGGGAAGGTATACTAGAGATTATAATAATGTGCTTTTTTTAACTATTCACTGAACTATGGAGAATTATAGTGTAATTCTCCTCTTCTAGGTGAACTATAAAGGTCTGGGTTTTTCCAAAAGATATGGATAACAATTTTGTTAAGTTTGGCATTGCCTCAATGAAGTCTAATACCTCTGGAAAATCATATTGAGAAAAGATGCCACATGTTGGCAAATCACGTGTGATAAAAGCCTTTATGAATCTCTCTTCCCTAATTATGAAGTCATCTTTAATTCAGTTCAATAAAACATTTAATTTTGTCTCTTCAGAGACAGAAATTCGCAGGTCAGCTTGTTCACAGAAACCATTTAGTAAATGGAAGTATATGACCTTTCTAATCATCATTTTAGGTTAATTAAGGTTGTGTAAAAATCTATTTTTCTTTTCCTTATGAAATCTTTGGGATAATAGAACTAAATGTCTCTACACATCTTCTGAGAGTCTTCTGCATTGAAAAAAAACGGTCAAGTCAGGACACTCAAATTACTACCTGCATTAACGATCTCCATTTTATGTGCTTATTAAGGCGAGTTTATTATTTTTTTAAACAAAACTTGCAGGGTTTGGCAGCCACAGCGAAAAGGCTCCCCTGGATCTGGGTCAGACCTGGCTGTCAGTGGAAACATCCTACACTCGAACTCACCTAGGGGCTTTGTGTAGTCCAGGGGGCTAGGACCAATCCAGGACGATAGGAGACTACTAACTATTCTTTAATAGTGGCACTAATCTCCACTTCATGCCCTGGGGTGCGGTATTTTGGATTCACGAGCTTGGCCCATGGAGCGGGGGAGCCATTTCAAGAGTTTCCACTCGGCCATGCTTACTCTGGGAATTCTTACCCCGTAGTCGGTCCAAGGATCCAGTGTGGAGATAACTCCAACTGCCAAGTACGTCAGTTCCAGTGACACGCCTGACATCTGGGAAGGTGGCCACTGCAGACCCAGTGGGTCCATGGTGAGCTGGACTATAGCCTGGTCTCCATTTCTTACCTGGCCTCTGTGAGGGGCCACTCACTCTAACCTGGGGACACAATGACACTCTCCCTCTCCAGGTATCAGTGTCAACACAGCTCCTCGTGTAAGACGCATTGAGAGGTCCGGGTCATTCCCTCTCCCAGGGTCTAGTTACTCAAGTCAGTGGGCGTAGGTGACGTGGAGGAAAGTCAGGAGGAACGGCCATGGAGTACACTCGCCCCCTGGAGCAGCGTCCTTTTCTCTGCCGACGCAGCCCCTTCCTTGGTCAATGGGCACCCCATCTGAAATTGCTCAGGTCTGGGAACTGAGCAAGGCATTGTGACTCTTTATTTTTATTGCGGCCTTTTTTATTGGGGTATCCTCAGTCTCCTGCTCCTTCTCTCTGCTTGTTAAGTAGCATGCTTGCTGGCTGCCCATTTATTTCCACCCCCAGGGATGTCGTGCTTTCTCACCTTCACCTTGTGGGGCGAGCCCCTGAGCTGCTGGTCCCACTTTATTGGTCATTGCAGCAATCGCGGCCTCCTGGCTCTGGCAGGTAAGACCTCTACTGGGGAGATCGTGACCTCCCCAGTAAAGGAGCCCCATGTTGAAAAGAGGTGACTAGACTTTATTACCAGTCATGGGCTGGGGGTGGTCTGCAAAGAGCACAGTCTCAGTTCCAACACTCTGCAAATGCAGCTTGGGGTTGTCAGCCAACCGCACTCCTCACAGCCGGGGCAGATTCTTGAAGGTAGATCTGAATGGTGTAGCTGCATGGCTACCACAGTCACTGCTAAACAGAGTTCTGCACCCTTTACTAAGTACCCATGACTGTATCCAGGCAGGGAGTAAGACCTAGGAACATCGCTGTCCTCAGGAGCTTGTGGTTTCGTTGAGCAGGGAAGAAAACCAGAAGGGAATAATTGTAATACAAAGTAGAAAGGTAGGGTTGCTGGCATGCTAGAATTTCAGGGTATGTTATCGGCCCAGGCTCAGCCATTAGGTGGCTGATGACTTTCAAAAGGTGTGATTACTGCTCTGAGACAGTGTACCTAGAATAGGATTTCATGTCAGAGATCCTGGGTTCAAATCCCTGGTCTTGCGCTTAGTGAACAAGGACTTTAAGCGATATTCAACTTCTGTGGGCCTCGTTTTCTGTTTCTATTACATGGCATAGGATGACTTTCAGAATAGTGTGAACCTCACTGGGTTTACCAGAAAGATTGCATGAGACATTTCATTCAAAGAGTTTAGAAGAATTCCTGGCCTGTAACAAGCACTTTAAATGCCAGTATTATTACTAGGAAACTCAAGGCCATCTGAGAGTCTACAGCTGGGAAATACTTTGCTGAAAGTCTGAGACATCTACAAAGATGAGGCAATCCTCTGTAGCTCTGAACCTAGTTCCGCTCTGATTTAGAGATGAGAAGTGCAATGGGAGGCGGTGAGAGGTGAAGCAGCTGATCTCAGTAAAGTTTCTGACAATAGTATTAACACACAAGGTGCTGAGGAGGGGGTCCTGACTCAGACACATTGCCCATGAATGTCACGAAACTGCTGCCAACTGGCAGTGCCCTTGTGTAGCAAGGGGATATATATCCAACAAAAGCAGGGCCTAGAATGTTTCTTTCATCCATGCAAGATTCCCAGGCTCCTTTCTGGATTAGAAAATATTTGCTAAAAGAAGCGCAGAGAGAGACTGGGATTTGGGAAAAATATTATGGGCTTGAAAGGGTAACCTGAACTAGATGAGAAGGCGACCTGCCCTGGCAGGAGGGCGTGGCTGCTCGGCTTTATCCATCTGCATATAGCAAAGTGGAGCGCGTTTACTCACTCCAGTTCCAGAGCGGCAAATTCTCACTAGGAAAATCATCAGAGGAAGATGATACACGTGCTGGGGGCACAGAGTGCGTGAGCAGTGAGGTCCGCTGGGGAAGCAGACGGGCCGCACATAATGGCAAGAGAAGTCTTCACGGGGGGGGGGGGGTGTAGTACAGAGAAGGAAGGCTAAGATTGAGAGTGAGAGAAAAGTCTTAAAAGGATTGTCAAGAAATGGGTTTGAGAAGGAATTTCCCTAGGCTATAAGTGTGTTTGTGTATCTGTTTTTTATATAAACATATTTTACAAAAGATATATCCGGACAACTTTTTTAAATGTGACATCACACTGAGGGACGCTTGGGTGGCTCAGTCGGTTAAGCATCTGCCTTTGGCTCAGGTCATGATCTCAGGGTCCTGGGATTGAGCCCCATGTCGGGCTCCCTGCTTAGCAGGGAGCCTGCTTCTCCTTCTGCCTGCCCCCCCCCTTGTGATCTGTCTCTCTGATAAATAAATAAAATCTTTTTTAAAAAATGTGACATCACCCTGAGACTGGTCGTCAAGTTGTATCTGGGTTACATACATGAGCCCCAAAGTCTGACACAGTGACAGGGACAGACACCTTAGGTTAGAGCCTTAGGACAGCTGGTTTCCACAGTGCCAGGGGGTGGCAGCAGCCCTGCCTCTCTGTAGCCTCGCTGCACAGTTGGGACCATCCTCCTTGGCCACAGCGCTATGAAGGACAGCTGAGACTGCCTCTCTGACCAGACATGTAGCACCTTCCAGAACCACAGGAAGTCAGGGCAATGACCCCAAGTTCAGAGCAAATGACCCCAAGACTTTCCCTCAGCTTAAGGCACGCAGGTAAGGAGGGGGCGGGATGTTTTCTGGTCTCTGGGATGCAGTCCACCCCTTGGGCCGTCTCTGCCAAGAGCTGCTCTGGGAGAGGGGAACAGATGGGATAAGCCCTTAACCTCAGCAAACATCAGGATTCCATCTCCTGGGGATGACACATGCTTATGAAAAAAAAGGGGGTGGGGCTTCTCTTTATTGGGGGTGGGGGCAGGGCAAGCCGGGAACCGAATAACTGAGGGAGGCCAGCAGGACCGAGGGGCTTCCTATGGCAGGCTGAGCTTAGAGTCCCATATGCCAGTGAGCGGGCAGAGCGCCCCGCCAGGGTATGCTTTCCTTAACACGTCAAAGAGACCGTTTGGTTTTCATTTTAAAAAGTCATGCTGTGAAGGCTGTGGATAAGCTCACCTGGCACCCAGAAAAACCCTCTATGTGAAAATCCTTAGGTCGTTTAAAAATGATGTGATGAGCCCTGGGTGTGACATGCAACTGATGAATACTGAACTCTGCATCGGAAACCAATGATGTACTATCTGCTGGCTATTTGAATTTAAATTTTAAAAAAAGTGGAAAAAAAAGAAAAAAGTTATATTTTGGGTTCCTTTTTTAGCAACAGGAATCTGATTGAATGGGAGGGTCTACCTTCCAGTTCAACGAACATTTTTTAAGTACTTCCGGGGTGCCAGGTGTGTGCCCACGGGCTGATCTCAGATTGTAGTTTGAGGCCCAGCACTGACTAGAAACTTCTCATTGTTAGAGGAGCCAGAGCACCTGGTCTGTCAGATATGCAGCCTGGGGCTCCGTGGAGAGCGGACTCAGGGCTCTTGGTTGCCCGGGTTTTCTGACCCTCCCCTTTAGTACATGTCAACGCTGTGGGTTTTGAGTGAAACCGGTTTATGAAGCAGTTACTGTGTGTGTGATAATGCCCTGAGGTGAGTTTCAAATTTAAAAATGCCTACATATTTGAAAACTCTAGGTGTGCGCTCCTCCGCATGAGAAGGCTTTCTGATTGGCGCTTTGGGAGCCGCCAACGTCAGCTCTCTCTTTCTTCGGGAAACACGTTAGAAAGAGCGTGCGGAACTTGCAGTGGGGCAGATGTTCACTGCGGAAAAATCTGCAGGAGGGCTTCCTTCCTCTGTTGGAAAACAGTGGGCTCTGGGGCTCATCTGGAACGGACAGTTCCCCCCAGCCTCACGGGGTGGGGACAACACTGCAGGACGGTGGAGCCATGGTGCCCAGAGCTGGCAGATGGGAGCCCCAGTACGGGGGAGGGAGCCCAACTAGACAAACCTGGAGCCCTGAGTAACCCCCGCAGCCTTAGTAGTGAGCCCCAAATCTCCACCTCCAGACACACCTCCAGAAATGAGCATTGTGGGGGCTTCTGAGGTTAACATTTCCAGGCACTGACCCTTCCCACCCCCCACCACGTAGCCACAGCCTTCTCTGTGACTCTTCCTGTCTTAAGAGGTCCCCACCCTCCCACCCTCTTCCAACCGAGGTCCCCAAAGACTATGAGAAGATGGCTGCTCAGCTGAATAACTGCATCCATTTACTCCTCGGCTTAAACCCACCTCCAGCTAATTCATTCACCAAACTTTTTTGGAGGGGAGTGGGGGGTGCATCTGCTCTATGCTAGAATCGGTGCAAGCATAGAGAGCCTGTAGAATTAGGGACCAGGTCTCCCCAGGTGTGTCTGCCAGTTGCCAAAAGGAAAATGCAGCTCAGTAGGACCAGTAGGACCATTAATTACAGGATTAGACCAGAACACCCGTTACATGCGAGGCCACTTGCCAGAGATTGGAAATACAATGGCAAGCAAAACATGCCTTTCCTCAAGGAGTCTGTGGTTTGATAGGGAAGACAGGTGAGGAAAGGGTACTTATAGCTGCATAAATGGCAAACATGGTGATGTCTTGTGAGTACAGGGCATCAGGGGAGAGCACGTGGGAGGGCACCCAGGCCAGCAGGATTTTGCTGGTTAGGTAGAGATTAATAATACATCAAACAAGGCTTGTGTGGACACATTATCCATTTGGGCAGGAATCCCTTCACAAACGTGCTATCAGGTTGTCCTCGGTGCCTAGAACTCATTTAACAACCACTGAGTGTTCGCACAGCAGGGCCGCGTCATCAGACAGCAGGTGAGCTGGGCCGATAGGACCCTGGTGACGCGGAGTGGGTATCATCGCTGCAGAGGTAAGAGGCGAGAAAGGCGTGGAGCATAGCCGAAACCCCTGCCCGGAGAGGACTCCGCCTTCGGGACCGCAGGACAGCGTGGCCCCAGAGCGCTTGAGAGGCAGCCCAGGCAGCACCCACTCTGTCCAAACAGCCAAACGGCGCAGAAAGTGACCGTAGCATCAGACAATCACTGTGCTGTTGTGGTCAGGTTCGTGTTGCAAAGGTTGGTGACTGGTTTTGCCTGGGTTGTCGCCTTTCAACAGCTTCACATAGATGGCCAAAGATTTTGGTGTTAGAAAGGATGCTGCGATCACATCAGTTGAGAATTGTGGCATTGTAGCCGCACGACAGAGAAGCCAAGGTGTCCCATTTTCTGCTTCCAACATCAGTAACAAAAACCCGGTCTGAGCCTATTTCATGCCTCTTCCTTGCTGGGAGAGGGTAACCGCTCACCCAATCAAAGGATTTAGGCAAACTTTCCCTTTGCCATACATGACAAAGCAATTTCTCCACACATTTTCTTGAAAAATTGTTTTCATTATGAGAGTTTGACTTTCCTCCCATTTTTCTGAAGAAAGGGCAGAGGGGATATGAACAGATTCTTTGTCACTGCAGGCAACAGAGTATCCACGACATTTTTCAAGGCAGGAGCCCTGCTCGAACAGCGCCAGGGGCTGCATCCGTCTAGCGGGTTGACCGCTTGCGGAGGGGACAGTTGACCCCTTGCCAGCAGGGGCAGCGTATATTCCTACCCCTACTGTCCTCGGCGGCGGTATTTAGGGGTAACTTCCCAGGCTGCAGTGTTTTGAGGACTCCACTCTTTGGGGACCCAGACATTGAATTTGAAAAAGCACCACTCACCACTAAGCCCGGCCAAATGCCCCCCAAAGTGGGCTTCCTCGGCAGCTCGCTCAGACGGTCTAGTCTGAAATGAGGAGCTGCCAGGGTGACTCTCGGGGCTCTGCGAGGCCGGTGAGTGGAATGGCCTCTGAGAGCCGGAGAGGCAGT
The DNA here is from genome assembly GCF_024610735.1 of Ursus americanus. NCBI lineage: Eukaryota > Metazoa > Chordata > Mammalia > Carnivora > Ursidae > Ursus > Ursus americanus. The sequence continues at coordinate 26,849,080 of NC_142137.1, forward strand.
TTAGAGCCATAAAGGGCCTGAGGAAATAGCATTTCCCTCTCCAGATGCTCTTAAAGGACTGCTTATGAATCTCTACCATCAAGCCCAAGTTTATATGAATTCACTCTCCTCAAGTCAACCCTGCTTAGCAACAGCAGCTCCGCTGAAGGGCCATGCCCTGCATGAGGCTGTCTCTACAGAGGAAGGGCAGACAGGTTCAAGTTCACGTGTGTTGCTAGGGTTTTGTATATGTTCTCACTTTAATTCTCACAAGTCTCTGGGATCCTTGTTATTTTCCTTGTGGTGGGAGAGTATCTGGGAAGATACCCCTGATGGTTCCCACCAGGCCATTTAAGGACAGCAGCCATTGACAACAAAGGAAACAAGAGGAGCATTTTTTTTTTTTTAGGTTTTATTTATTTGAAAAACAAAACAAAACACCATGCAGTTTTTGTTTATTTATTTGACAGAGACAGAGATAGAAAGCGCGCACACAGCAGGGGGAGAAGCAGACTCCACGCTGAGCAGGGACTCGATCCCCGGGATCACGATCTGAGCCAAAGGCAGATGCTTAACCGACTGAGCCACCCAGGCGCCCCCAAGAGGAGCACGTCTATCTTGATTTCCACAAGCCAGAGACAGGAGGAAAGAGAAGACTATTAGAATCACCAAAATGTTCAAGGATTAAAAAAAAAAAAGAGGAGTCCTCTTTTGCACCCCCCCACCCTCCCACCCACACTAGGAAAAGATGGTGGAGAAACAAGAGTAGACCTTGGAGGGTCCTATAGGGGCTGTGGCAGGTTACAGCTCCCAAAGATGGTCACAACAATGTCCCCCATCCCACATGCTCTCCCTACAATGGGACTGTGGCAGGCTTCTCAGACAGGTGGGGACTATGGCCCCTCTCCTTGAGTCTGGACAGGCTGGAGACTGGTGACAGTAGCATGATGTGGGTTCTGGCAGTCGTCTCAAAAGGTCACGCAGCTCTGCTTGGGAGGTGAGACCCTCGCCTGTGGAGCCCTGAGCAGCCATGCTGTGAGGAAGCCCAGGTCACACGGAGGGGCCACAGGGAGGTGTCCTGGCCAGCAGCCCCAGCTGAGGCCCCACTGCCATCCACACATGGGAGGGAAGAAGCCTCTAGATGATTCCAGCTCCAAGTTGTCAAGTTGTGCCTATCTGAGGCCTCAGACATCAGAGCAGAGAGAGGTCAGGTGTTCCCATATAGATTCCATGAGCATAAGAAAATGGTTGCTTTAAGGCCCTAAGTTTGGGGGTAATTTGTTATGCAGAAGTAACCAGAACAGGGCCCAGCATTCTTTTTCCAGGGCCAAGGGAAGTCTTAGATCCTATTGGTGGGTTAGAGGATTCCAGAACTGAGGATCTGTGTTTCTTGGGAGCTCCAGGGTGAGTTCTCAGAGACATTTGGCTACATGGTGGTAGACAGGGCTTTGGTCAGCCTCTCGGATTCTAGAACTTAGCATGCTCTGGAGTTAGCAGGACAATTCCTCTCCTTGAGCATGACATAAATGGGAAGGGATGGAAAGAAGTGGTCACCTGTGAGGGCAGATGACCAGGGTCAGACAGGGTGGTTCAGACAATGTCCATGCGGCTGGATGGCACTGAAAACCAAATGCCTCTCTCTGCTGCAGCCCCACTGAATGCTTGGCCACATGTGAGCCCCCCCCCCCCCCCGAACTGAGACACAACTAAGAATCCTTGGCTGTGCTGCTGACACAGCACAGAGCCCTTCTGGATTCCCAGGATTAGAGACTAGAGACAAAATCTTGGTTGCAGGGGAGAACCAGTGAGCTGAGAAATGAAACATTTTATATTTCAGTGTCCAGCAGGCATGTGTCCCACATGATAGCTCCTAGCTGGAGGCAAGGCAAGCATGCTTCTCTGGCTTTGCTTGTAGGAAAACCAAGAGTCTCATGATGGGCCATACCCATAAAGAGCCCACAGTTAGTACCAAGGAGGCCAAGGTGCACTCAGGTGGAGTTATCTTGGACACCAGCAGGAACAGAGATGGGAATTCTGAATCTACAGGAGTGTGGGCTCAGCCAGTACTCACTTCCTTCCCTGCAGTAGGCTACCAGGGCCTGGAAGGAAAAGACTGATGGGATCCACACAGAGTTTCCTTGATAGAAGCCCTGGAAGGGGAAATGACCACATGGTCTGCTTAGGCAGATTGGCCTTGAACTTCCCCAGTGAGATCCCTGAACTCTGTTCTCACAAATCTGACATCAAGAGAGACTTAAAAGTTGCAAACGGCCAATGGATGTGGATAGCTTGCAGAAAGGAACAGAAAGGAGGGTCTCAGCCGTGACTTGGGCCAACTAATGTCTGATCACCGAGAGAGTGACAATTTCTAGTAGTTTGAGAACCCAGTAGGACCTTTCCCAGCACATTGTCCCATATGTTCCCCAGTAACATGTGGGCAAGGACACAATTCTGGAAAACAGGAATGGGCCAGGACCCTGGAAGGGATCAGAACATGCCGCCCCAAAATATGCCACCGTGGCATACTGACCATTTTGATCTGAAGACAACCGAGGAACATCAGATGCAGGAATGGCTCTCTGACCTCCCCATTTCTATCTAAAAGCAGGGCCTACATTTCCTAGAAAGGTGACCTCCTGGTGTCAGGAAGAGGAGAACATTCTTATTACTGGAAAATGGGGAGTCAAAGCAGAGACGGATCCGCACAAACAAACCCACTAAGAGAACCTTAATCTTCTGTTAATTTCCCCCATACGTTTCCAAGTCACTCTCCCACTGTCTCCTGGCCCTGCCCGAATGCCCTTTTCCTTTGTCTGGTCATCTCCACAACACACTGTTTTTTGTTAAAATGGGATAGAAACTCCTAGGCCTACTTACTTCTTTAGGGCTTCATTTCTAGTACAGGAAGGCCTCCATGTACATATAAAAATATTCATATCAAATAAAATTTGTGTGCTTTTCTCCTGTTAATCTGTTTTTTGTCAGTTTAATTCTTAGGTCCAGTCACAGAAGCTAAGAGGGTAGAGGAAGTCTTTCCTCCCCTACAGCACAAAAGTGTCAGAAAGTCAGCCTCCAACAACTTAAGGGGATAGGGGACCAAGTATAGAAATGGGGTTACAGAGAAGCAAAGAGATCTATTTCAGACACACCTGAGTTAGTGGTCAGAGATTTGTACCAACTATCACAAGCTGGCTCCCCAAAGACCACCAAAAGGTTCTGCTGATAAAACAAAAGTGAATTTATCCTTTAACGCAGGAGACAACACTCACTCCACCTGGGTGCTGTCTCAGATCGGGGAGGGGAAAGTCAGAATTGATTGAGAATTAGAAGTTTGGCTCCAGGTGGGTCTTACAATGTAGGACCCGATTAGGACTGGGTACGAATCGTGATATGACAGCCCAGGATTGGTGGAAACAGCAAGGTGAGGATCTAGAGAGGAGGGCATCGAAGGGTCTTTTCTGTTGACGCTTTCCACCGAAGAGTTGATGCCTCTTATACGAAGCTCCTATAATGAGCGATCCAACTTTGCCGGGTCCTAGAAATTAAAGTCAGGCTAATGAAGACAGCAAAGTCATGCTAACTAGACAGTAAGGGTGGTTTCAGTTCTGGGTGTGTGGGCTGAGTGTGGGACTAGATCGTTCTGTTCTCATCACCATAGAGTATACCCATTTTGCAGATAGGAAACCTTAGGTTTAGAGGCTAAGTAACTTACCCAAAGTCACAAAGCAAGTAAGGCTTAACAGTACAATGGTTACGAGCACAGGCCCTGAAATGAAACTACTTAGGATCCTACTAGTTTAGAAAGTTACTTAATTTCCCTGTGCCTCAGTGTTACAATCTGTAAAAGGAAGGCACGAATAGTAATTAGCATAGCGTTGTGGTGAGGATTCAAGACAGAGATGGCTGGAAAGCCCCCAGCACAATGCCTACCACTGTGGCCAGAAATAATAGCTGGCAGTAGTAATAGTTGCACAAAAAGTAAGAATGGTAGTAGGTAATAATAATAAGTGTAGATCAAAGCTCAGACAGGCTCGGATTCCAGAGCAGAGTCGGCTCTGGAAGTTGTCCAGTACAAAACAAAACTGCAGAGTCCAAAAATTATTAAGAATTGCCAGACAGGGACAATAGCACATTAAACCTAGCATGGGACCCTTCCAGGCCTCCGGTGCTTGCCCAAGGCCCACGCCCATGAAGCTGGCTGTGCTCCAGAGCCCCTTTGAGGGAAATCCATCCTGCTTTTAACCAGCGCTGCATCGTACCAGTGAGTGTTTCCCACATCACGGCTACCCTCTGAAAAGTTTGGAATCCCGGTGCGAGGCTGCCTTCCTGCAAACTCCATAGCTGTTTTACAATGCAGACCCTGCAAAACCCGACCTTCCCATACCAGACTAAGCCGCACCAAGAAGCAAGCATCCACAGCCTTTTGGACAGACTCTTCCGTGGAAAGGAAGGTAAAAAAGAGCCTGGGAATATTCTTAGCCCCTACCCCAGGCCACCAAAGCACACCAAGCTCAGACTTCAAGTCTGGTTCTCTACATCTTTCATTTGAAAATCATATTATGCCTGCCCCTGATGAGAGGAATTGTGGGTGAATAGGTTTTGAGACGAACTTGGTGAGATTGTCTAGTTCCAGTTGGGACAAAGCTGAGGGGAATGTTTTATTTGGTCAAAGCCATTAGCAAGAGAAAGCAAAGCAAAACAACCGTAGAAGGTGACACAAAAAGTTGGTGTTTGATTCTGGTGTCAAACTGCTCCCTGGGCATCTAAGACTTAGTGCAATGGCTTTCCAACTCCGGCTTCACTGGGAAAGAAAATTTCAAATGTTGCTTTATGGCATTAGATCGAATGAGGTAAGACTCCTTTAGAAAAAACTATGAGAGGGGCGCCTGGGTGGCTCAGTTGGTTGAGTGTCTGCCTTTGGCTCAGGTCTCGATTTCAGAGTCCTGGGATTGAGCCCCATGTGGGGCTCCCTGCATGGTGGGGAGTCTGCTTCTCTCTCACCCTGCTCGTGCTCTCTCTCTCAAATAAATAAACAAAATCTTTAAAAGAAAAGAAAAAAAAACCTTTAGAGTTACAATGCCATTGCTTTTCCTGATTCTTGTGATTAGTCTGTAGCCTCATTCTGGGGAAGATGATAAGTTGTAATGTTTTTCAATGAATGATGCAGTTGGGGAACCAAGGAATGTGAAAGACAATGATGTTCACACATGATTACTGCTGCTCACTCTTCCCAAGCACCTGAGCGGCCAGTTGCTTCTCCTCATGAGCGTACCTCTGTTTTCTAGATCCAGGGCAGTATTTCCAAATGGGTGGTCCAGTCCTCAAGCTCCCAGCAGAGGAAATGGGGGGAATGTAAGATATACTGTGATAGCTGGTAGGTAGTGGAAGAGAAAGGAAGAGGAGGCGAGAAAAGGGAGAGGGGCAGGATCTTGTGGAGCCTGGCTCAGTGATGATATTCTCAAGAGCCACAGCTTGTCACTCAGATGGTAGACATGTCCCTGGAAGCAGGAGCTGTAAGTGCAGTGAAATTTTGCCATACATGCAAGTGGGGTCTGAAAACTCCAACTGTCCAATGACAGATGGATGGAAACCTTTTCAGTCTATTGTCACACAGAGCCGAGAGATGAGTGAGACTTCCACACGACTGACTCGACAAGGAACTCAGAGTCCTAATGACCACGGGCATCTCTTCCCAAGGCCACCATGGCCAGCCCAGGTCCCGCCTCACTGTCCTCCTCCTGCAGGAGAAGAACTTGATTCTGCCCTTGGAGGACAGGGCTGCACGGGGAATAGGAGCCGGAGACCATGGAGCTGAAGTTGAGTCTGATGCAAGTTGGCTTTCCGTTGGGTATCTGACTAGAGGATTTATTGATGTACGGGGTGACCCTGCTCTCCTCTCTCAGGACCCACCGCATGTCTTTGAGTCTTTCTGGGGCTGGCACTGCCGTTGTTCTCTGGTTGGCAGCCTTCCTCCACCCAGCTTTGGGGCTCACGTTCATTTTACTTGTTTATTCATTAATTCAATTGTCCACCAACCAAGCGGCCACCCTGTGTTGGGTAGATGCTAGGAGCTAAACATACAAACACAAATACACACTTTGCAGAGATACAAACACTCTGCCTCCTTTATGAGAGCGCCGCAGTCTCCGAGAATCCGCCATCTCTAAATGTGCAAATACAAGAATATATTGGGCACTTAGTATGTGCCAAACGCTGTTCCGAACGTTTGACGTGTGGTAACTCAATTGTCACGACGATCCGTTGAAATAAATAATGTTATCATCCCATTTGATGCAAGAGGAACTGAAGTCCAGAGAGAAGTCATTTGCTTCTAAGTAGAGGAACCAGGATTTACAGACATTTCGGCCCTGGATCCTGGGCTCATAACCCCCAGGCCCAAGCTATAGTGTCTCTCAACAAACCTTTGGGCAAGACAGGGCTTGTGGTTGGGTGAGCGCAGGGGCTGAGCTCACGAGCACATGTGAGACCCACCTCGAATTTCAAAAGATACCCGAGGGGCTCCCCTGAAAAGAACCAGCAGTGCCCCAAGTGGGGAGGTGGAGAAGAGCAAGAGGCTCACTTTCTAACTGTTCATGTTGCCCCCACGCCTAGCGAGAGCTATGGAGATAGAGTTTGTGTCTAGGGTTTCAGATTGCCGGGCACAGGCACTTATATGGAACTGAGTTTCACTAACAGTAACAGGAAAAGAAGCTTGACATGAATATTAAGAGTGGAGTGGAAGCAACTTCGCTTCTCCTCCACCCAAGCCCTCAAAGTATAAATGGGGGCACTGAGACCTAAAGACACTGTATGAATTTGAGATCACACGGTTGGGGTGTGTGAAAGCCAGGTCAGGCTCTCTCGTGTATCGCCCCGGGTTCTTTGGTCCGCTGTTACGGATCCTCAGACTACAGACGTGAGGGTGGCATTATGTCTTTTCTCTGTATCTACCTCAGCGCCTAACCCAACCCGGTGTATCGTAGGCCCTCAAGGAATGGGTGCTGCGTGAGCTCATGACTGCTGGTTGTTCTAGAAGAAGTGCAGCTTCTAGAAACAGGTGCCCATGTCTCCCACCTGTTCTCAGCATGTGCGTGTGGCAGGGGCTGATCCACAGGCTTCGTCTGGATGGTGTTTTAGCCCCTGAAAAGATCTTACCTCCTAGAAAGGTCTGGTTTAGCAATCCACTCTTCCCTTCCAGGAAAACTTTTCATTAAAGTTGGTCAGTCTCTGAAATTGGCTGCATTTACATTTCTTTATGGCACAGAGTTTATAAATGTCAGTGCTCCCTTCGAGTTCTTCTTTCCCAAAAATGGCCTGTCAGTGTAGCAGTTTGAGCTCCCCCTCTGTCCTACAAGGCTTGTCTCTTCACACTTAGGAAATACTCTCTGTCTCAACTAGTGATCTGGGCTGTAATCCCTCGGTGGGAGCCAGATTTATTTACGTCACAGAGGTGTTTTTCCTTCTTCCCCTGTTGAACGGTTTTATGTTGCCATTAAGTACAATTTTGTGATTTTTGAATGTGGTGGGACAGCAAGGGCTGGCCTGTGGCACCCACCCCTTCCTGCCATCCTGGTTGTCCCATGCTTGGTTCCAACTCCCACAAGTGGACACCCCAGCCTACATGGCCACACACCTGTAAACAGCCCCCCTCAGCTACCCCTCAGGCCCAGGGGTACAAGTGCAGGTGTAGCAGTCAGCAGTGGTGATGGCCTGAGGAAGAGGCCCACTCAGGGCCCAGCAGTGGGCTCGGGGATACTGGGACAGTCCCCAGTTAGTCTGCTTGGGCTCTTATAACAGAATACCATAAACTGGAGGGCTTAAACAACAGACATTTATTTCTCATACTTCTGAAGGCTGGGAATTCCAAGAGAAGGTGCTAGCTGATTCAGGTCTCTTCTTGGTTTACAGATGGCAACTTTCTTGCCGTCTTTGCCTTGGAGACAAAGATCACTTCCCTCATGTCTCTTATAAGAGCACTGGTCATATAGGGCTCAGCATAAGGGCTCCCTCTTATGACCAACTAATTACCTCCCAAAGGCCTTCCCTCTGAACACTATCACAAGGGGACGAGGGTTTCGACACATGAATTTGGGTCGGGGGGACGCAAACACTCGGTCACAGCAGATAGGGAAGACTGGGTACTGCCTGGCCCAGAAGGAGAGGGCTCCCAGGCTCCCAGGGTGGCACATCCCCTTGACTCAGTAGATTTCTGGCCCATGGGGAGAAGACATGAGCGGGGCCTTCTAAAGCTCAGAGCTCTTTCCTGGTCTAAGGGGGTGTAACCCAGCCCACCATGTCTCCAGGCTCTCACTGGCCGATCTTCAGAGCAAACTGAATGGCCAGATTGGAGACTGTCTGACAAAGATATGGAACAATTACTTGGAAGGCCACATCGGAAGTAAGAAAAGAGAAACTGAGGGTAAGACCACTTACTTGTATTCTACTTTTTGCACTTAAGTACAAAAGCGATCCTAAGCTTGAACCTGGTCTATCCAAATCAATATGAAGACATATTTGTCAAAATAGGAGAATAGAACATACACTGGGCAGTTTATTAGTTTGACTTATATCTTTTCAAACATTAGAGCTGTGGGTAGAGGCCTTGCTTTGTACTCCTATGTGGAGGTTCAGAGGGCAGTGCTCAGGGGCCCACGGCGCCACGTGTATCAAATACATCACCTGACCGTCTTCACTTCGAGGGCCTTTCTGCATTGGTACCGGACATTATGAAGAACGCTGTATATAGAGATCATTTCTAGTTGTTGAGTGTTCTATTCCTCCCTATCTGACTTTCCACCATTTGCCTTGGAAATCATTGGACTCTTACAGTCGCATGAAAAGCCGTCACTTTACAAGCAATGTGTCGATGATAAAATCCTATGACAGCGTTCTGAGCAGTCAGGGGAATATTAACAAGCAAATACTTTCTTCTTTAGTGGAAAACGATTCTAAAAGCACCTGCTTCCCAAGGCGCAGTCAGTCACCCTTGCTTGGAGTCCGGGAGGTGCTTATTTCACAGCATTTGCTGAAATTTGTTTTGTTCCTGTCTTCTCCATTAAATTCAGAGGTCCTCCAAAGCAAGCACTGTACCTTCTTCCTTCTTAGATTTCCAGCACCCAGCCCTGTGCTAGGCATATAGATAATGAGTATTAGGTTGTGTTATAGTTAAAAAAAAAAATCTTATTTGTTCTTTGTCTCTGGTTCTTAGCACATAGTTCCTAAAACGCTTGGAATTTCCTGAGTGATAAGAATGTCTTGCCTGCCAGTGACCTGACTCAGTTGGGGGCCTAGACAGCTTCAGGATGGGGGCTGGTGGCCAGAAAACCAACCATGTGATTCGAATTGGAACTTTCAGCTCCACCTCCCAACACCTATGGAGGGGAGAGAATCTGGGGATTGAGTTCAATCACCAATGGTCAATGATGCCATCAGCCAAGTCTAGGTAATGACGTCTTGATCAAAACTGAAACAACGAGGAGGAACTTCTGTGTTGGTGAACACGATGATGTGCTGGCAGGTGGGGGGTGGTACCCCCAGAGAGGGCACGGAAGCTCTGCATCTCCCGCCACCGGTATGCCTTGCCCGAGGCATCTCTTCCATGTGGCTTTTCCTGACTTGTATTCTTTATATTAAGCCAGAAATCAGTAGCAAAGTGCTTTTCCAAGGTCTCTGAGTCATTCTAGCCCATTATCAAATCTGAAAGGGGGTAACGGGAACCCCCAAATTTGTAGTCAAGTTGGATGGAAGTATGGGTAGCCTCGGGACTCTGGTGTTGCAACTGGCATCAGAAATGAGGGGCAGACTTGTGGAACTGAGCCCTTAACTTCGGTCTGTGCTACTCTGGGTATCCAGTGTCAGAACTGAATTGAATTGCAGGACACCCCTTCTATTGAGAGATAGAGGCCAGGTTCCTTCCCTTGAATATGGGCAGGCTTGCAATTGCTTCAGCCAATACCACGTGGTGGAAGTGACACCGTTTACCTCCAAAGCTCGGTCATAAAAGATCATGCAGCTTCCCTCTGGTTCTCACTTAGAAGTCTCCCCCTGGGGATGTTCCCTTTTGGAACCTGGCTGCCACGCGGTGAGAAGGTGCAGCTACCAAGTAAAGCCACAGCAAGGTGCCTGGTCGACTGTCCCAGCCGAGCCCAGCCGTCAAGTGCCTGCCAGGTGCTAGCCATGTGAGCGAAGAGGCCCTCAGATGTCCCTAGCACGCCAGGCACTCAAGTTTCCAGCTAGAACGCCAGAATCCTGGAGCAGACACACGTTATTCCTGCTGTATCTTAGCCAAATTCCTGAGCCACAAAATCCAGGAGTGTAATCGAAGTGCCGTTGTTAATACCACCGGATTTGGGGTGGTTTTTCACAGCAATAGTAACTGGAGCACAGCCCCACCATGTAATGGGCAACTTTCTAAAACTCTTTTTCTTTATTCTGAGTGAGTCTGTTTATTATAAGGGCTGTGTATATAAAACATAGGCCATCAGAATTTTGTTACCTGCTAGTTATTGAAAGAACAGGTGATTTTTTTAACATAAAAAATTATGGCTTTTCAGGATATGGGGAAATATTTTTTGTGTGTGGCAATTCTCTTACAACATAAATCTTTCCACACATCTTTGATTATTCTCTTAGATAAATTCCTGAGATGGATCTGCTGGGTTAAATGACATGCATATTTTATTACTGATTATTACTATGATTGATCACATGACCAGATTGCTGTAGTGCATCACTAACTCAACACCCTCCCGCCCCTCAGGCTTGGGGAGCTGCCTGGGGAGAGGGCTGGGTCTGTTCTTTCCTGCTTTTTCCTCCCCCACATTTGCAGCTTCTAGGTCCCCTGGAGCTGAGTGTGGGGAGGAGTGGAAGAGAGAGAAAAGAGGCAAAGTCTTTGTACCTGGTATGGTTCTGTTTTGAGTTGCCTTTCCCCTGAGTATTGCACATCCAGGGGCTCACTGTCCTGCAGAGAGAAGTCCTTTGGGAGGTCTGTGGGAAGTTTCCTGCACATGGGAGGTGTGCATGCATTGGACCTCATCCTCCCCCCTCAATTCCAGCCCACACCGGAAAACCCACAGGCTTTTGCTGCTGGTCCATTTCCCTGCAGCCAATTGTCGCCTCTGGGCAGGGTGCCAGCACCCCGGCATAAGCCTGGCTTCCTGCCACGACATGCACTTGGCCACAGGCAGCTCCATGCCTCCTTATCCGTGCAGATGGTGGGTGGGGCCAGGTGGGCTGCTCCCCGTCTATGCAGTGCCATGGCTAACCAGTTCCTTTCTCCTGCTCAGTCAGCATAGGACGCAGAACAGCAATAGCACTCCAAGCAAGTGTTCAGAGGTGCACTGTCGATCTCTCCTCGCAGATGCCCTCAAATCCTATGATCCATCTGGATGCGGGGCCAGGGGAGCACTGTCCCCTAGGTCAGGAACTCCCTATCTGATGCCTCCTCCAATTTCCACACCTTAGGTTTATGGAAACCGGGGTGGGGGTGGCAGGGAGGTTGGTGGAGCACTGTGGGGATGGGTCTGGGAGCCCTTCCTAGGATGGAGAGATAGGGCATCTGCTTCTCAGCTCTGGGGCTTACCCCAATAATCAGACAATGGGAAAAATTGCATTTGAAATTCTCTTACAGTAATTGGTTAAATAATTATGGTATATTCTCTACAAAGGAATAAAATTTAGCCATTCAAAAATCTGAAAGCTAATTAATGGGAAATATTTATCGATATGCATTTATTGATGTCTATGTAATGGTATATTGCTAAACGAAGAACTTGAACTCCAAAGCCATATAATTCCATATTTATAAAATACACATTGTGTAATTTATCTATGCATAGAAAAAAAATCATCAGAACATTCACCACACCATTGTTTTCCCAGAGGGATAGAATTACAGGTGATTTTCTTTTCTTCTCTATGCTTTTTTTTGGGGGGGCTTCACACTTCTATGAGCTCATGCTACTTTGATGAGTACAAAATTTATCTCTGAAAAATAAAATTACATGTTCACCTCCCTCTTAGCCATATCCCTCTCCGAATGTTCTTTTTCCTTATTAACTTTTGAGTTTTCAGGACGGACGAAGCTGTTCTCCTTCAAAGCAAATGAAGGCGCAGAAAGAAAATCCACACGTGCTGGTACTAACTTCTCAGCAGTCAGCAAGAGCACGCATGCGCGGACCTGCCTCCATGGGGCCCGCGGAGCCCAGTAAGGCAGCCTCCCTGCCGCTGTTTCAGGGGGAGGGCCTGGAGCTGAGATCTGCACCTTGGAACCACCTGGGAGGCCCTAAAGACAACTGATGCCGTGGCAGCAGGAGCAGAAAGCCAGAGTGGCTCTGATGTGCAGCTCAGGTGAGGAACCCCTGCCCAAGGGCGGGAGCCTCACCTTCCTCCTCTTGCAGGCACCTTCTCTGGGAGTCCCCTATGTCTTCTCCTACATCAACTGTCTGAAAGTATTTGATTACAAATGTAGTCTCCAAAATTATAATTAGAAGTAGGAAGCAAGAAGATAAGCGTTTTAGGGACGCCTGTGTGGCTCAGTTGGTTAAGCCTGTCTGCCTTGGGCTCAGGTCATTATCCCGGGGTGGTGGGATCGAGCCCCGTGTCAGGTTCCTTGCACCTCGGGGAGCCTGCTTCTCCCTCTGCCTGCCACTCCCCCTGCCTGTACTCTCTCTCTCTCTGTGTCAAATAAATAAAATCTTAAAAAGGAAGAAGAAGAAGATGATGATGATGATGATGATAAGGGTTTTAGGCCATTTTCTGGATTGAATAGTGTCCTTGAAAGATTCATGGCAACATGTCAACCTGGAACCTTAGAATACAACCTTGTTAGGGTCTTTGCAGATGTAACCAAGGCAAGATGAGGTCATACTGGATTAGGATGGGCCCTAAAGCCTGTCTTTTTACAAGGACGGGAGAGTTGGAGACACACACCGTAGGAAGAAGGCTACATGCGGGCGGAGGCGGTGATGGGCATGGTGCAGCTGCTGGCCAAGCAACGCCGAGGATTGCCGGCCCCCTCCAGAAGCTAGGAAAGAGGCATGGCGTGGACCGTCCCTCAGAGCCTCTGGAAGGAGCCAACCCTGCCGATTCCGGACTTCTGGCCTCCTGAACTGTGTGAGAATAAGCCGGTTGTTTTAAGCCCCCCAGCCTGTGGTAATTTGTTCCAGCAGCCCTAGAAAAGGCATACCAGCCCTTTCAGAGGTCTCCCCTAGAAGCAGAGAAATGACGCCCCATCACATCGCTGTAAGAGGTAAATGCTCTCCTCAGCACAGTCCTTTCCTGGACCTCAAAGGTCTCTCCCCTGCGTGCCCTTTGTGCAGGTGGGAAAAAATGCCTCTTAAATAATACATGTCAATTTTCTTTCAATTACGTGCAGCACAGGAGCTATTTGGTTTGGGAGGTGGGAAAAATCCCCACTCTACGTTTTGTTCCATTGCTTTTCCCAGCTCAGTCAGAAGACTTCTTATTAGATTCACTCACCTGGTAACTAATGAGAACTGCCAGCCTTTGAAAAGCAATTACTTCTAAGTAAAATAAGCACTTCTCTGAATGAGTCAGAAAAAGCTGTATATACTGTCAACAAGGCACTATAGGAGTAGGATTTTGCTATTTCTGCTTCAATCTTGAAAAAACGTCCCTCATCAGGACCATCTTTAATAGAGGATGGGAGAACAGCAAGGCCTTAAGTGGTCATTGACTTTATTTTCCAGCTTTCCCATGGGCAGCATCAACTATGTAAATTAAGTTCCATTCGGTTAAATAAATCATTACTGCATGCCCTCTCTGTGAGGGGCTGGGGAGACAAGGAGACCGCTGCCCTCCGAAAACCCACAGTCCACAGGGAAAGCGGACAAGCAGCCACGGATTGGAGGCTGAATGTAATGCAAAAGCCTCTGTGCGCTAAAGAGGTGGCAGAGAATGACCTTCCGAGGAGACCTGGGGACTTGAACATGAATGTGTATCTCTGCTCCCTTCTGAAAATGCAGTAAAATGAGAGTAACAGAAACAATGTACGCGCAAACCAAAAGGGGCAAAGAGAATTGGAAAATAGACCACAACAAATGAGATTGTAGGATGGAGAATAGAGGAAGTAGAGGAACAGACCAATTTGACCTCCATGTGCCCACAGAGGGCGCAGAACTGGCCACGTGGGAACTGGGAACTGTGGGAGGCGGGGGTGGGTAGGAGGTGAAAAACAAGAGGTTTGGTTGAAATTCTGTTTAAGGAGAAATTAGATCTCAGGTCACACTCTATCTGGAGCAGCAAACAGGCACCACCCCTCCACTCAACTAGGGGAGTTCCTGTTGGAGAGCAGAACCAAGAGGGGCTAAAGTCAGAGCAGAGAGGTGGGGGCAAAATGCTGTTCTGAGAGTGAACGTTGACCTCTGAACCAGAGGCTCTCAGCCTTGCGTTTCGTGCCCCACTCCCAGGAATCTGACACCACGCATGGAGCCTGCCTGTGTAAGCAGGAGACTAGTACATTCTCTACGAAGACAATGAATGGTCCCAAAGAAAGGGTATAAGGATAATGACAGTTAGGGTTTCTAGAAGGGAAAAAGAAAAAAAAAAAAAGGACAAAGGGAAAAAGAAACCCAAGTCTTCCCCATATCACCTTATAGATCCTTGCCCTGACCCCTATGCATACACGGACAGGCCCCTCCCCACAGCCCACACTGTTCAACCTTTCAGGGCTTGGTGAACGACTCAAGTATTTTCAGACATTTGAGGAAAGTTTTCACATGAAAAATAGACATAAAAATAAGTAAACAGCAAAAAGCAAACTCAGCAGAAAGAGAAACGAAAACTCCACCCCTGCCCCCATCCTATAGTTAATAGCTTTGGAGACAGCATGCACCCCCAACCCAAGAAGAGCCTGCTATTGAAAAGGAATGTTATTCACAGGAGCCAAGATGTGGAAACAGCCTAAATGCGTGCTGATAAACAGACAAAGAATATTCAGCCTCATAAAAGAAGGAAATCCTGTCACATGCTGAACAGATGAAGGTTGAGGACAGTATGCTAAGTAAGTAAGCCAGTCACAGAAGGACAAATACTTCATGATAACAATGACAGGAGGTATCTGAAGAAATCAAATTCATCGAAGCTGAAAGCAGAATGGTGGTTTTGGGGGGCTGGAGGGAGGAGAAAGGGGAGGAGTTGCTATTCAAGGGGTACAGCGGTTCAGTCACGCAAGACGGAAAGTAGATCTGGTCCCCCTCGGGCACATAGTTGACAAGAGTGTTCTGTACACTTAAAATTTTGTTAAGAGGGCCATTTCCTGTTGTGTGTTTTCTTACCACAGTAAAATAACAAACGTGGGGGGAGGGGCGGTGGTGGTGCCTGGGTGGCTCAGTCGGTGAAGCATCTGCCTTGAGCTCACGTCATGATCCCAGGGTCCTGGGATCTAGTCCCGGGTCAGGGCTCTGTGAGGAGTCTGCTTCTCCCTCCGCCCCTCCCCGCCCCACTCACGTGCACGTGCTCTCTCTCTCTCTCAAATAAATCAATAAAATCTTTAAACAAACAAATGAAAAAAAAGCCCCCAGCTCTGGCCCATGGCAGGCTGTGGTTCTTTGCCTATCTTACCATAGGTTCTGCTCTATGTTACTTTGTTCAAACCTCAGACATATTCCTTTTACACCATCATTTGCTTTTTGCAAGGAAAGGAGTTTAAAGGGACATGTTTAGGTCATTGTATGCCTCCAGTTTAACAGATTGAAATAAAACTTGATTTTAACATTGAAAAAAAAAGTGGTTCCTTCAGTTTCACCTCAGGTTGTTTTTTTTTTTAATTTTTTTTTTAACTCTAATACAATTTATGTACAGTGTTATGTTGATGTCAGGTATACAGTCTAATGATGCAATCTTCACATATTTATTTAATAGGTATTTTTTTTAAAGATTTTATTTATTTATGTGACAGAGAGGCAGCCAGCGAGAGAGGGAACACAGCAGGGGGAGTGGGAGAGGAAGAAGCAGGCTCATAGCGGAGGAGCCCGATGTGGGGCTCGATCCCACAACGCCGGGATCACGCCCTGAGACGGAGGCAGACGCTTTAACGACTGCGCTACCCAGGCGCCCCTCAGGTATTTATTAAAGGGTCTCCCAAACTTGGTAAGTTCCTAATGAGACATTTGCTTTTAATCATGTGGAACTTTCAATTCATTTGCTAACAGCAATTTTTGTTTTAAATATAAAAAATGATCAATTAACAGAGGAAATGATCATCTTGAGAGGAACTACCAAACTACCTATAATTCTATGAACTCAAAAGAGCTTTTTATCTAAGCTTAGAAATAGAAACAAAAGAAAACAAGCAAAATGGCTAATAGACAAAAACCTTGGGGAAAATATTTTAAAATCAAAGTGTTTGCTCAACCAGAAAAGGAAGTAGTTCAACTTATTAACACGGCAGATTGCCATAGATAATGTTTTGTGAAGAACCTTCGTATCAAGCTTTTTGCACTAGAAGAACATTTTTTAAAAGTTTGTTCTTTTTAAAAAAATCATGGTAAATATACACAACAAAAGACATCTTTTTAACCATTTTTACGTGTATAATTCAATGGTGTTTAGTTACGTTTACAATGTTGTGCAACCATCACTGTTCTCTATTTCCAGAGCTTTGTCAGCACCTCAAACTGAAGCTCTGTACACATTAAACCATAACTCCTGATCCCCCCACCCCAGCCCCTGGTCATCTCTGTTCCACTTTCTGTGAATGTGTCTACTCCAGATCTCTCAGATATGTGGAATCAGACAGTACTTGTCCTTTCGTGTCTGGCATATCCCACTCAGCAAAATGTCCTCGAGATTCATCCATGTTGTGGCACGAGGAGCTACATTGTATGAAAACAAGTCAAGGTTCCAAAGATGATGAGGCAAGAAAAAGAAATCCTTCCCACCTAATTTAGCTGGTCCAGCCCTCCACCTGCGCCTTCAATGACCAAACTTTTTTTTTCAAGATTTTATTTATTTATTTGAGAGAGAGAGAGCACAAGCAGGGGGAGGGGCAGAGGGACAAGCAGATTCTTCGATTTGGGGCTCAATCCCAGGACCCTGAGATCATGACCTGAGCCGAAGTCAGATGCTTAACCGACTGAGTCACCCAGGCACCCCTTCAGTGACCAATCTTACTGAGGTTTGATATTCTCCTTTAGAATGTGGGGGTGCGATTCAATTACCTCTGTGCTACCTTCATTCCCCATTTCATCAAACAATGTCAAGAGAGGCCCTTCCTGGGGCACCTGGGTGGCTCAGTTGTTAAGCGTCTGCCTTCGGCTCCAGTCATGATCCCAGGGTCCTGGGATCAAGCCCCGCATCAGGCTCCCTGCTCAATGGGAAGCCTCCTTCTCCTTCTGCCTCTCCCACTCCCCCTGCTTGTGTTCCCTCTCTCTGTGCTGTGTCTCTCTCCGTAAAATAAATAAAATCTTAAAAAAAAAAAAAGAGAGGCCCTTCCTCTCGCTGTTTATTATGCCCCGGTATACCCCCATGCATGTACTTTGGGGTCAGGGAAAGAGCCCCAGACTTGATGTGACCTTGGGCAACTCAGTTAACTGCTATGACCTTCAGTTGTCAGTGAGATGAAGATAAAAGTCATGGCCTAATAGAGTTGTCATAAGAATTGAAGGGCATGCCGAAGTGCTTTACAAACTGTAAAATATTATACAGGTATCCCGGCAGGCTGATCAGACCGGGCTGTGGTGGGGCACGTGAATTAACACGAAACAGTCCGAACTGCTCAAGCTGTCTTACTGTTTAGGCTAGAGCCATGAGATAGTAGGGTGGTTGTGGTGCCTGTTTTACACGAGGGAGTCCTCCTCCTGCCGTCTCTGCCATTACACTGAGGGTAGCAACACCGGCGACTCACTGAGTTATTATATAAAGTAACTAATACCTTAAAAAATTCTGTCTTGCTCATTGGTCTGTGAGACCAGCAGACAGTCCACTCTGGGTGACATGCAGATGGCAAAAAGACTAGATGGATAACCGTGCCCCCAGAGAAGCAGACTCTCATTTTGCCGATAGGGTCAATCTTCCCACCACTCTCTGCCCAGAGTTGCTAATGAGTGGCAAAATTGACTGCTCTCACCTCTTCTCGCAGCAAGGGCTTGCCTCTAGGGGAAGTGCTAATGAGCCCTGACACTGTCCTCAGCAGGAGGCCGAGGAGGAGAAGCAAGAGTCCTGAATAATCCACTCAGTGTGGCAGAATATTCCAGAACCAGCCATCAAAGGAGAACAACCATCTTCTCCCCAGCTTCTCCTGCTTGGTCAGACTTCTCCAGAGTCTGCTTTTTGCACCAGGGTCAACACAAGTATCTCATTGTGTCAATCCTCACGCCTTCAGCAAGCTCAGACCAGAGACAGACTCAAGGGCCCACCTCCTGGACTGTGTCCCCTCCACCATCCTTCACCCCGTTTCCCAGCAGACCGAGTAATGGCTACTCTAGAAACGCTGAGCACAGTAGAGATGTCGCCTAGGAAGAAGGAAGTGTTAAAAGCCTGATTTCCAACTGAGAAGGTGGGAGAGGCCCACAGAAGAGGTCAGAACTCAAGCTTTGCGGCACCTGTGTAGAACGCTGAAATGTGTGTGGACACGCTACGAGAAAGGCGTGAAAGGATACACGCCAGGCTAGGACACACTTGACTGCAGGGCGATGGGTGGAGGAGGGGAGGGGATGCCACTGTCAAATGTCAGCTTGCTCCCTGTCTGATTTGTAATAACAAGCATGGGTAACTTTTGTATTAAAAAAATTCAATAAAGTGAAGGAGAATAAACAATAGGGGTTTTCTTGTTGCACAACAGTATTTCATATCCTGTAAAACACTTCATTTTACAGTGGAGATGAATCACTCCCAGTCTCCCAAGAGCCCACACCAGGAGCATGAGTGGATTCGCCCCTTTCTAGGTAAAAAGAAAGAATGAATTTCAAAAGAACATTGGTTATTTCATGATACCCCAAGGTCCCAGTTATCTAACATGAAAGTGTTGGAGATGGGAAAGCCAAGCAGCTTAGAGAATTGTGTGGCCTGGGTTATGGTGGCCAGCCGGCCTGGCCTGACAGTCCAGAGGCATTGTCCGGACACTGAATTCATGGGCGCAGTAACCCGGGCAGTTGTTGATAGAGTCAAGTTGCTGTGACCTTTTGCAGGTTTACAGCTGGAGGGCACCCTGCGAGCCAGCAATGACTTAAGCTTGGTTCACTCAGAGGCAGCAAAGGGCCCCTTTCTAGAATTCTTCCTGTGCAGGGCTCCCTGTCCCTGAAAGTCACAGCCTCAGAACTTGCTATAAATGTATCTATAAACCAAGCAGTGTGCGCATATCCTTTGCCCTAGAGCTCATCTTCTCTGGCCTGCTGGAATCTCACCAGCCCTCTTAACCATCTTCTGTATGCTCTGTGGAATTCTGCAGGGAGAAATAATAGTCAACAAAATCATATTCATAACGGAGATGCTTATAATTTAGGGAAGGAATTCATGAATATTGTTGGATGAAGCATCCTTCCCAGCAAAAATGATAACAAATACAAATAGAATAAAACAAAACCTACAGTGATCTTTTGCTGCCTGGCTCCAGAGAGGTCTGGGCCAAATTATGCCTCTCAAAGTAGAAGAGCACCATCAATTATGTAGCATGCCAATCCTGTCTCCCAACAGCAATACGTAGGGAGTCCGGCTATAGATGTTTGCTCGAGAAGATAAAGGATGAGAAAAGAAAAAGTAAGTACTCCAAGGACAAGGCAGGGGCTTAAATTGTATATTGATTGTAAACAAGAGATTAAGTTAATATAACAGAAGACTCCTTCTGAGGGCAAGTATTATTAAACTGTGGATTCGACCACCGAAACCCATCAGAGACCCTCCTTTTTCTTGCAGTTAAATACTTCCTTCTTTCTCTTTGTCGCTAAAGATCACTCCTTGCCTGCAGAGATTAAAGGCACTGGGGCTTTAAGGACTCTTCCTCTTTTGGTCCCTAGAACTTTCTCTCTTTCTGGCTTCCCAGCATTCACCTTCCACTTGTTTGTCAGTGATTCGCACATGGCTTCGGCTTCCTATAGGGCAATGCATGCTCTGTCCTGGTCTGAAGACTTAAGAAAAAGTACAAATTCCTCAGGGTTCCAAGAAGGTCCTTCATGATTTCTCTTATCTCCATCATAGGGATACGTTACCAGGATGTGGTCTATTCAAATTTATCATTCCTTTTTCAACTTTTCCCCAAAATATATTTTTGCCCCTTGTAACCTGCCTGGCCTGACATCACATGTTGAATGAGTCAGCGCTGTCTCACTTAAACGCAGCTAACACTAAAATTGTGTTATCGATTTCTGATGCTTTCTTGACTTTTTCCTTTTTGTTGGTTTGTAAAAGTTGGCTCGACTAATATTTCTCTAAATATGTAATGCTGGCATTGGCCCTGTCTCGTTCCCAAGTTGTCTTGCTTACGGTCATTTATTGGAGTCGTTTACGTCAAAATGTATTTTTTTTAAGATTTCAAATAATGGATTTTTCCATTCTAAAATAGTTCCAAATGTTATCCAGTCTCCTTCTGGTCACACTAGAGCACATCCGGGCTGATATGGTGCATTCCTTCCGACATGCATAGGGTAATAGTAAACCAGTATTGATAGTATACATGGCCGAGCATCGGAAGACCTGGGAGAAATCCTGGCTCTGTTACTTACTACCTGCATGATTTTAGGCAAGTTGTTCAACTTCTTTGAGCCTCAGTTTCCTCATTTATAAATTGAACTCTTTGCATTTATCCATAGGGTTTTTGTGAAGCTCAAATGAGATTATGTAAGCAGGGGTGGTTTGTTAATATTATTGCTAATCTCCGAGAGCCCCACTCAACTCTCTCTTAAATTGAAAACACAACCAGGTAAGGTCAGAATGGTCTTGTGAAGACTATGAGAAGGACCTGAATGCAAAAAGGACCTGGGTCTCCTTCTTAGTCTCCTCGCTGCTGTCACCTCAATCTTTCAAGACCCAGCCTAAAAAAAATTACCCCGAGAAGACAGCTTTGAATGCCCAGGTCAACAGGGGGTTGCCTTTCTTTGTTCTCCAACAGTATCTATGGGAAGATTTCTTTCCAACTATGTTATATTGTTGTTATATGTTATATAGCATCAGAAAACCCCTAGGGAATCCAATAGTTAGGAGTTTAACACCTTATATGAAAATACACATTGGGAAGTAGAGGTTTAAGTGACTTTATTAAACTATTATATGTACTAAAAATAAAGATGGCATCTTAGATAAAGAGAATATTAGTAACATTTACACATCCTGCATTAGTAGTAATCTACACTGTGTAATTAACATCCATTTGTTAAGAGAAAAATCATTCGGCTTTCCCTTCCTCGATGTTTCAGTGAAATGCTTTAAAGTAAAAATTTTACTTTCTTATATATAAGTATGCCCAATAAAAGGGTTTACCTTTCTGCCTATTTTGTCACCCAAATGTTCAAAGCTTTTCTGATTCTGTATCTTGGAGTTGTTGGCTCCTGACATCCAGCTCTCACTTATTCAAACTAGCTTGGAGAATTGAGAAGCCTAGCTGCACAGAAGTATATCAGCTCCTTCCCCTGTTATAAAAGGTTATGCACAACCCTTCTGTTAGCCTTGCTGATAAACATCTCCACTCTTTCCCTCCCGAGGGAGATTCCCAGTTTCCTTGCTTTCTCCTCCAACGTTGCAATGAAAAGTCTCAATTTCAGCCCTGCCATTCACAATATCCCTTCTGTCCATTCTTGCCCCAAGCTCTATCCTCTTCCCCAGGCTCAATCTAATTACTTCAAATAGGAATGATTCAATGCATAAATACTAGGACTGGAATTCCTAAGACAGATGCTAGAATTTCATGTAAGGGGAGCTGAGGTTCTGGAGAATTATCATTGTCATCACCTCTTTTATGTCTATCTCTCCCATGGACGGTCAGCTTCTGGAGCTGGAGCATGGGGACCAGCATTTTCCTATGCCTCATCTTATCTTTAGCACCAAGAGCAGACTCTGACACATGGGAGGGCCTTGACCCATATTGGTGGAGGGGGCACATGCTCGCCAAGAGATCACTTTCATGAACTAGTCTACTTGTCAATTTCAGACAGATACACTTTTTTAGATATCCTCTTCCTGATTAGAATTTCAACTGCTAAATTAGAGACCTATAGAAAAGAGGTATGGAAGGGCAGGAGGAAAAGAAGACAAAGGAGCTAAAGAAGAGTTCGACTTATTTCTACCTAGTTCTACTTAACTAAAGGGAGTAGGTATAGGAGACCCAGGCTGGCCAGAGAGTTTTGGAGAGCAGCCCAGGAGGCTGGCAAAGGTTTGGTGCCCTTCAAGGGAAACCTTCAGAAACGTGCCGCATGTCTGCTGCTGTCTCCTCTCACAGTGAGAACTGCCTGGGATTCGGATCTGCCTGCAGGCTGACCTACCCATATTTAATGCCGGGGCTGTGTCCGTGTATGTGGTGGGAAGCCCAGGACCAGTATGTCTACACAGATCATATAGCCACATCCCTCCCCAGCCCTTCTCCAAGGTCCAGTCTCATGGCTTTTTGTGAAGCCATTAATACAAATGTTCACTCTGAGTTCTGATTTACCCTCACCTGGGGCATTCTCCTGGGCTGCCCAATGCCAAGACATGCACCTCCATTCCAACCTGAATATACTCTAGGGGTGGGCGCAGACTGTTTTATGGGAACTGAACAATACTGTAGTACTCTTTTTATTGCATATGAGAGAGGAAAAAATGCTCAAGGAAGCCAAGTTTTCAGGACAAACCAGGAAAGCCAATGCCCTTCCATCAGTAGGAGCAGGCTGTGCCAGGGTGGGGGTGGTACGCAGGGAAAGAGCCAGAGATGGTGAGACTCTTGGCACTGGGGACAAAGGGGACCAAACTTTCATAAAGAAACCACTTCTTCACTATTTCAGGTCCTGAACATTTCCCAATCAACCATAGCAAATGTATGGGTATTTTCACAACGGATATACACATGGAATCATGTTAGTCAAAGGTCTCAGAGAACAAATAATGTCCCGCAGAGTATTGTTAACCCAAAACCGTGTCAGACTGGGTCTACCTTTTGAGATGCCAACTCAGAGAAACAATTGGCTTGGTTCTTTTTTTTTTTTTTTAATTAGTGGACTTTATTGTTTATAGCAGTTGTAAGTTTACTGAGAAATTGAGCAGAAAATAGAGTTCTCATATACCCCATCCCTCATTTCCTTCACACATTTTTGTCTATTATTAATATGTTGCTTTAGTGTGGTACCTTGGTTACAGTCGATGAGTCAAGATTGATACATTGTTTATATTGCATATTCATCGTTTATTTTATATTTATGTAAATATTATGTTTATTATATATTATTGTTTTAAAATTTATTATCTAATTAAAGTCCACTTTAAACTTATGTATGTTTCTATACACAGAAGTTTACATTAAAATTCATTCTTTGTATTTTATATTCTATGCATTTGACAAATGTACCCATCATTACAGTATCATACAGAATAGCTTCATTTCCATAAACATCCCCTGTGCTCTACCTATTCATCCCTCCCTCCCTCCCCAACCCCTGGTAACTATTGCTATTTTACTGTCTCCATATTTTTGCTTTTCCCAGAATGTCATATTGTTGGACTCATACACTATGTAGGCTTTCCAGACTTTTTCTCACTTAACAATATGCATTTAAATTTCCTCCATGTCTTTTTGTAGCTTGATGGCTCGTTCCTTTTTTAAAACCACAGAAATTTATTTTTTAATTATTTTTAATTATTTAAATTCAATTATTTAAATTCCATTAATTAACGTATAATGTATTAGTGGTTTCAGAGGTAGAGGTCAGTGATTCATCATTACCGAGCATCAGTAACACCCGGTGCTCCTTACATCACGTGCCCATTCCTTTTTATTGCTGAATAATATTGCATTTTCTGGATATACCACAATTTATTTATCAACTCACCTATCAAAGAACATTTCGGTTGCTTCCAAATTTTGGCAGGTATGAATAAAGCTGCTATAAACATGTCTCTGCAGGTTTTTGTGTGGACATCAGTTTTTAACAACTTGGGGTAAAAACCAAGGAACGCTATTGCAGGATTGTATGAGAAGAGTGTGTTCAGCTTTGTAAGAAATTGCCAAACGCTTCCAAAGTGGCGGCGCCATTTTGCATTTCCACAGCAATAAATGAGAATTCCTTTCGCTCCACAATTTTGCCAGCATCGTTGTCAGTATTTGGGATATTAGCCATTCTGATAGGTATGTAATGGTATCTCATGATTGATTTAATTTGCAATTTCCTAATGACATATGATGAGCATCTCATCATAGGCTTATGCGCCATCTGCTTATCTTCTCTGGTGAGGCGTCTAGTGGCCAGATTTTTTGCCCACTGACTATTAAAAAAAAATTGGCATTTTAACTGAATGAGCCAGCTGGCAGAACTGACTAGTTGTTGCCTCCTCTAGAGGTTTTAAGCAACTATAACAAACAATTGCTTTAGAATAGGACACTAAAACCAGACCAGATCTGTAGAGCTATGTGGTTTCTGTTCTGGTTGGTGTTTTGGCAACTGTAAAACCCCTAAAACTGGTTTTTCTAGAAATAATCAAGAAACATTCCCCCTCCTTTTTTCCTTTTGTTGTTTTAAAATACCACTTTCATTTCTTCCTCATGAATACACTAACATATTTTACAAAAGAAAAGGAAAACCCAAACCCTTTCTTGAGTACTGAGTGGAATTTTTCCTTGCAAGAGCGAAGCCTGTGCCAGAGAGCGCAGCTTTCAGAACAACTGGCTCCCAGAACAAAGCGGGAAAACTTGATGGCTCAAGTTGTGTGGCATCAGCAATCTGATAGGCTACAGCTGGGTCATTTTGATAAACACGACGTGTTCCTGACTTCGAGGCTCATTAGCATGCAGAGATTTGTCCCCTCGTTGTCCTTCAGAAAAGCTATTATTGGGGCTTGTGCCTGAATGCAAGGCTTCCCGAATGGAAGCTTTCCCCAGCTACCTGGGATGCATTTGTTAACACTTTGATGAATATTTCTAACTATCTTCCAGAAACACGGTTATAATTCACATGCCTACCAGAAGACTGTAGGGTACCTGCATCCTTACCAACCCTGAATAGTTTAACAGTTTAAAATCTCTGTCAATTTGACACATGAAAAAATGGCTTCTTGTTTTAATTTTCTTTCTTTTTTTTTTTTTTCCCAGGCTTCTTGCATCCAGGGACCCGGGGCCCTCCAGGGCCTCCCACAGCAGTGGCGTCATCTGTCACTGGGTGTTTTCTCAGAGAAGAAGCATCTTTTTTTAGGTTTATTTATTTATTTGAGAGAGAGAGAGAGAGCATGGAGTGGGTGGAGGGGCAGAGGGAAAGAATCTCACGCAGACTCTCCAATGAGCCAGGAGCCCGACATGGGGCTCCTCTCACAACCCTCAGATCAGACCTGAGCGAAAACCAGAGCCCCTCAGAGAAGAAACTTTACTTTCATTTATAATGACTATGTTCAAAATTTTTTCTTTCTTTTCCTTCTTTCTTCTTTCTTTCTTTCTTTCTTTCTTTCTTTCTTTCTTTCTTTCTTTCTTTCTCTTCTTTCTTTCCTTCCTTCCTTCCTCTCTTCCTTCCCATTCCTTTTCTATCTTTTCTTTTTAAAGATTTATTTGTTTGAGAGAGAGAGAGAAAGTGCACATGGAGTGGGGGCAGGGGCAAAGGGAGAGAGAATCTCAAGCAGATTCCCGCTGAGTGCAGAGCCTGATGTGGGGCTCAATCTCACGACCCTGAGGATCAGACCTGAGCTGAAACCAGAGCCCTCAGAGAAGAAACTTAATTTTCATTTTTAATGTCTGTGTTCAAAATTTTTCTTCCTTTCTTCCTCCTTCCTTTCTTCCTTCTCTTTCTGTTCCTTTTCTTTTTTTAAAGATTAATTAATTAATTTCTGTGAGAGAGGCGCACATGCACGAAGGGGGGAAGGGCAGAGAAAGAAGGAGAGAGAAACTCAAGCAGACTCTGCACTGAGTGGGGAGCTCAATCTCACAACCCTGAGATCAGACCTGAGCTGAAACCAAGAGTGGACACTTAGCCGACTGCACCCCCTGGTGCCCCATCCTTTTCTATCTTGTTAAGCTAGTGGTGGGTTTCTTTAGAGAACTGCCCATGTAAGACCATGTAAGTAGGATGACGTCTTTTGCGGCTTCCTACAAGGAGAGAGGCAAATGCAACAGCAAGGGGCTAGTGGTGCATCACTGGTGTGGGTTATAAATGATCGGCCAGAGAGAGCGTCTTTCATCCTGGGGTACCCTACTTCTCTGAGAAGGCCCCAGCTAACAAGGCCTACAAGGTGGACTCACTATTTGAAGTGACTGTAATCCATGCCCCACAAAAGAAAGAGACTATGGACAGACTATGGACATCCGTCTTATCTAGAGAATCCACCACCAGATAATAAGTGCACATATCCTATAAGGGCCCTTTTGTTCCCTGTTCTTCCTCTGCCCCCTTGCCTCAGCCATGCCCAACACGGTGAGTGAGGGAGAAAAGAGGTAGCCAGCCAGGCGAGGAAACAGTGGAGAAACCAGCTTTGCTGCCTTTCACCACTGCATGATTCCAAGCTTGAGTTAAACCTACAATCAGAAAGGGAAGAATTTTTTTTTTAACGTTTGCAATTTTTTTCTTGTTTTGGAAAATTTCAAACATATACACCCGGAGATAGAATAGTATAATGAACACTTGTGGACCTAGTACTCATCACTCAGCTTTAACAATATCATCATTTTGTCATTCTTATTCACCTATTTCTTCTACTTTTCCCCCCAGCAGTATTCTTTTTTTTTTAATAATAATTTTTTATTATGTTATGTTAGTCACCATACAGTAGGACTGGTATTAAGGAGGGCACGAATTGCATGGTGCACTGGGTGTTAAATGCAAATAATGAATCATGGAACATTACATCAAAAACTAAGGATACACTGTATGGTGAAAGGGAAGAATTTTTAAATCGGATGAGGACTGAAATTTTGATTTTAGACAGAAGTGGACTTTTCATATCTCAGACTGACCAGAAAAAGCTATGGAATCTGAGATTTCATGCAGGGACGGGCATGAATAGTCGAACAGCGTGGCTATGGAAAGATAGGAGAGGGAAGGAAATAGAGTTGGTTTTTGTTTTTACCTTACAGAATCCATGTGTTCGTTTCCTTAGGCCGCGATAACAGAGTATATCCAGAATCGAGGGGTTGGCAGGGTCATACGCCCTCTGAAGTCCCTAGAGGAAGATCCTTCTTCGCCTCTTCCAGCTTCTGGTGGTCCCAGGTGTCCCTTGGCTTGTGGCAGTGAAACCCTGTTCTGTCTCCAGGCTTACATGGAGTCCTTCCTCTGTGTCTGTATGTCTCCGTGTCTCCACATGGTGTGCTCCCTGTGTCTGGGTCCAATTTCCCTCTTCTTAGAAGGACACCAGTCATATCGGGTTAAAGCCCATCCTAATCACTTAATCTTAACTTGATTGTATCAGCATAGACCCTATTTCCTAATAAGGAAATAGGTACTGGGGGTTAGCACGTCAGTATATTTTTTTCTGGGGGGGGGGGGACACAGTGAACTCATCTCGCCAACATGCTCGCTCTGCCTGTGCTGACTTCTGAGCCAACCTCCGTGTGATGACACTTTGTGGCCAGCTCAGGAACGAGCTCATCATTTCACCTTCTTTTCCCCATGTCCTTCCTCTTGTCCTCTCAGGCTGTTTGGTGCCTCACAGTTCTCTTAGAGAGTAGACAGGACAGAGATCACTCTGAGCAATTTTCAGTATCAAGTCAATTGCAGCATTTCATGTACAGGGGGCCCTACTGAATGCATTTCTGTTGTGATCCTGTGTATTTTGTACATATCTCCCTAAAACATGTGTCACTAATCAGGTAAGTTAGAATGGAAATGTCAGCCTGTAGGCAGGATGGGACACAAATTTAAATTTCAAAATCTACAGTGCGTAATATCAGAATGCCATTCAGTGAATCTCACATTCTTTGGGATAAATATATATATTTTTAAAAGCAGCATTAAAAACATTTTTAAAGTAATATTTCCAAAATGCAGAACTGTATTTCTGAGAGAAGAAAAGGAAAAGATTTCCTCCCCCAAGTGAATCCTCTGATATCATTTTGTGTGGTGGGAAAGGGAAATTAAAGATAAGGGGCATTAAAAGTAAAGCCTCAGCGCCTCTCTCCTGCAAACAATGGGGAGACTGTGAACAGCAGCCTCATAACCTGTGTGTTGGCAGCTGGGAACTCAACTGAGCTTCTTCCTCCCAAACTGCAAAGATTGGGGAAAACAAATCATTGAGGGCATGATGTGTGTACAAAGATTAAATCAGCGATCAGCCTGGTTTTATAATTTTACCACTAAAACACATCAAAAATGGTTACTGATGGAAGAATTTTGGAGATGATGAGTACTGAACTCAGAAACTGGAATGAAAAGGGCATGAAGAAGGAATTGCCTTGTCGAACTTAGAGAAAATATTTATCTTCAGACAAGTGCAATATCTTACAGACTTCCCAAAAGTCTTCTGCAGTAATTTCCAAATTCAACTGCAGTTTGAAAAACTCCTCCTCTCTTTTCAGGTCCCATCCATCCACCTGTCCCTCTCTTCATCAGAATGCTTGGATTTAATCCTGGTTCTACCTCTGAGTGACCTTAGACAAGGAAAAAAAAAAAATCTCCTTGTGCCTCAGTTTCCTCATCTATAACATAGATCCATAGTTTTATGGATCTTATAGGATTCTGTGAATATGAAATTAACATCTATTTGACCTTTAGCAAGCTCTCAATAATTTTTATAGTTGTTGTAGTTTTTATCATAAATTGCAAGAGCAGGTCAGTATGAATTAAAAATCAGAGGCTTAATTCTCCCTGTTGAAAATAAGGGAAGATTTCTTTCTCCCTCACTGTTTTGTTTATTTCTCTGTCCTTTTCAAATGTATGCAAATACTCACAAAAACTAAATATGTTGTTTAGTAAGGTTTGTTATGTGGGTCCTCTGGTGCCATCTCGGGGCTCTAAGAGTCTCGAATCGTCTCCAGTGATTAGGAATTGTCCAGTCCTTCCTGATAGAAAGGGGAGGGCAGACAGTGTGTCTTGTGTCTGCTTTTTCTCAATTGCCTCCAGCTGAAAATAATCATTATGGCAGAGTGGTGTACTTGGGGCGGCATCCTCTGAACCCCTTCCATGCATGTCACGTTCTGGTTTAATGCTTACTCAACTACCTTTGTGGTATAGGTCTCTACTACCCTTGTGGAGGGGTTTTCTGGGTTGGGAGAGATTTTGTTTTCTATTTTCCCAATACTATCCAATAAAACTTTATCAAGTACCTGCCCTGTGTCAAGCCCAGTCTTCCCCTCCAGTGCAGCCGGGAGCTGGGAGGACCACAGGAGGTCACCTCAGCTCCCTTTTGGCCAATCTTGACAGGACGACACTCTGCTTGCTTCCAGAGAGCAACCCCGTGTCCTGTGGGGTCTTCCTCTCCTCTCTGTCTGCTATCTTTTAGTGCTCTCATAATTAAATGAGCCCACTGGTTCAAAGATTTCTCTTTAGTAATTCTGGTTAATGTTTATCAAATGCTCCCTGTGTACCTACCACGTGTAATACAGCTACTTACATTATCTTATTTAATCTTCGCTCTGACCCGATAAAGTAGGTACTATAATACTCACCATTTGGTAGATGTGGACGCTAATGAGAACAGATTAAATAATTCAATCATGGTCACATCACTGATAGAGCTGAGATTCAAACCCAGGACCCTCAGGCCCTCAACCCATGCCAGGATGGAGCAGATGTGAGCCATGAAGGAGGAACAGAAGCCAGGGAGGCTCCTAGCAGAGGGTAATGCCCAGGAATTGGGCCAAAAGGAGAAGAAAGGGAAGTGGAGGCCTTAAAAGTGAATCTGTCCCACCTCAGTTCCCCCAGTGCCCTTCTCCAGACAACCATGATTGAAAGGTCCTCATGTCTTTCCACAGCTGGGGAAGGAGGGTCCAGGTGTCCCTCCCCAGGTATCCAGCTCCTTGTACTTGGACACTGCAGGTGTGTGAAGGACACACACACACACACACACACAATATTTATATTAAATAATATATTTATATAAAGTATTTATATATTATATATAATGTATTATATAATTATATATATTAAGATATACATTATATATATATATATATATATATATATATATATATATATATATATATATTACGTTAAATTGGTCAGAGATGGAACCAAGTCATGGCAGTACAGCCAGGCTTCATCCTGGGGCTGCGGGCAGGCACCTGGCTGGGTTGTAGGAGTCCTGTTTCCAGGTTGCTGGCCTAAGGAATGGCTGTCTTGGTCCCCAACAAGGGGTGCTGGGGCTGCTGGCTCCAGGGTCATCGTTGGCTTTCCCCAGGCTCCGGGGCCTTGAGGGTAGCTCCTGGTGGGGAGCCTTTACCAAGTCTAGCCTCTTGGCTCTTTCCACCTGGCAGGCCCAAGACAAAGGAGGAAAATCCAAGAAAAAAGACAAGTTAAAACCTAAAATTATTGTTCAGCCCACAGCATGCACACACCCTACCCATCCTCCTATTTTACACAAATGAGTACTCACTGTATTAATTTTCTGCTGCCATCTGCCCCCTTCCCTTTTTTAACAAGATGTCACAGAGCTATTGGTACATGTAGCTCTGACTCGGTATTTTTAGTCAAGGCTTTTATTGAATGCTTATCCTCCTGACAAACTTGTGAGGTACATGCATTCTTATTTGCGTTTTATAGCTGAGGAACCCATGACTGCAAAAGCCTGTGTCATGTGGCCCAGTCCCAAAGCCTGTGAGTTCAGGACAGCAGAACCAGGGGAAATGATGGGATGGTGGCAAACAGGGATTTGAAATGCTACCATGCAGGGAACTCAGACCAAAGGTATGGCTTTGTCTTGTCATCCGTTGTGAAAATTCACTGATAAGAAATATTAGGTTGTGTTAAAATCAGAAAATAAGTTAAATTGAAACCTGCCGAAATTCCTTCCCTTTGAGAATAACCACTGGAAGTGTATCCTTCCAAACTTTCCTCCATTGCATGAGCTTGCTAGGACTTCTCTAACAAAGAACCATGGACTGGGGGACTTAGAAAGCAGAGACTAATTCCTCACAATCCTGGAGGCTAGAAGTCCAAGATCAAGGTGTCAGCAGGTTTGGCATCTTCTGAAGCTTCTCTCTTCGCCTTCTTGCTGCGTCCTCACATGGTCGGACCTCTGTGTAGGCTACTGTCTGTGTCTGAATTTTCTCTTCTCAAAAGGACATTAGTCATATTGGACTAGGATGCACCCGAATGACCTCATTTTAATTTAACCACTTCTTTAAAGACCTTATTTCCATATACAGTTACACTCTGAGGTCCTGGGGGATAGGACTGCAACATACAAATTTGGGGAGTACACAATCCAGCCTACTAATCTTTATATAAAAATATACCTTTCTTCCCAAATGGAAATCATAATGTAATAACTGTTTGTAACCCGTTCTAAAATTTTTTTAATATGTACTATTTCTATGCCAATAGACATAGACTAGGTTCTGGTTCAGATCGAGGGACTGAGTAGATGCATTTCCTCCCACTCCTTCCGAAGACTGAGTTAATAACAATAGCGCACATTTACTGGGTTCTTATCATGTGCCAGGCACCATTCTATTTTGCCTGTCTTCAGCCATTCAATTCACACAACTCTGTGAGATGGGCATTATTATCTTCCTTTTCAGATGCTGTGTCTGAAAGAGCCAGTGGTGTCTCGTGTGAGGAACCAGGAGGAGTTTCTTTCCTGCAGGGAGAGCCCTGAGTGTGTTTATAGATGCAGAGAAGGATTGGGAGAGGGGAAGGCTCAGAGGGGGCTCCCCTATGGTCAGGGCCTCCTGTATCTGGCGTCTACACCCTGGTCCTGTCCCACTGCCAGTAGCTGCGTGTCCTGACTCCCACTCGAATCCCTGGGTGCACCGAATTTCCAGCACCCAGCAGTACACGTCATTATGGGTCATATACAAGCATCATAAGTGCATATAAATATTTTTTTAAATAAATACACATTAATATGAGCATCCTGAAAGTGTCTCTGATAGAATCATTCTTATATATTTAAAGGTTTTAAAAACATTGTTAAATTTCCCCGGGGGTAGGGAGCAAGCATTCTCCGTTCAGCAAGTTCCATTTCCAGCCACAGTTGAATGTAACACATTTTTCTTATTAAGTGGGAGAAAGGAATGAATGAAGGGCAGAAAATCCCCCTGTACTTCAGGAAAAAAAGAGAGAGAGAGAGAGAGAGAAAAGAAAAACAACAACAACAACAACAACAAAACCCCCCCAAAAAAAAAAAAAAAAAAAAGAAAAAGTAAATGAAATTGAAAAAAACCCTTGGCTAATGGCAACAGCATTAGTATTATTTCGTTTTACCATTTGCAAATCATTTTCCATTGATACAGGTTCTGGGCCTCAGGTGGAAAGAACTGTTTCCCTAGTATGAATGAGAGTGCTCTCACTGTCCCCCCGTCACCGTCCAACTCCATTTAAGACACCTTGTTTCCCCAAGACGATCATCAGCTTGGATGAGACGACACTACAGCCCAGCCAGCTTCGCCTGCTCCCCCCCCCCCCCGGCCCCCAATGACGCATGCGCAGCCTGAGTGCAAGCCGGGAAACCCTCCCTTCTACTTCATACCCCCTCTCTCCACTAATCCTAACAAGAAAAGTTGCTTCCACCACGAAGCTCTCTCAGACCTACCCTCCCAACTCCTCCTGCTCAGCCCTATCTTGGCCCCCTGAGTCCACAGGCGCTTGGGTCCCTGGATGAGAGTCAAGTGCTAATTCCCAGGCTCCTCTTAGCACAGGCGCACAGAAGTGCCATACCTACATCACCAGTCCCGATGAACTCATCCTACCAGAAACACAATGCTCACTGCTCGTGAGGTGCAGGCCCAGGGCCACGTTTATGTGCTGGAAGGGTGCTTTGTCATGATGACTGAAGAGCATTGTCAAGGATGGCCACGCGATGTCCTTGTTTTAGCCAGCTGCTTGCTAAGAGCTCCAAATCCTGCAAAGACCCCTCAAAGGAAACATTACATTCACCACCCTCATCTTAATGATCAATATATTCTGATGCTTCATGTGTTTTCTTAATACATATATTTTACATGCACACATGCAACCTTTACAGTTTTATTATAAAGGATGCAACTCAGGGACAGCCCAATGGAAGAGACAAGAGCCAAAGGGAACAGGGCCAGGTCTGGGCTGGGGGTGAGAAGGTCACAGCTTAGGAGCTTCTGCCCATGGATTCGGATGTGCTTGATGCTTAGTCCGTGTTTAAAAGCCATTATGTCACCTTCTTTTGTATCTGTCCCCTTATTGCATGGAATAAAAAGAAATCAAGAGGTGGAGGAGGAATGAGCGCCTGTGTTTTCCTGCAGCTCCTCCCTCCTATTTTCCTAGAGCTGCTCAGGCTGGATAAATTGATTTCAGTCACAATTGTGAAAAGACAATCCTGATCACACCACAAGCAATTTCCCATCTAGCTTAACAAAAAGAAAATTTCCAGATTTTGAGCGATTTTTACACACACACGGACACACACATGACACAAATTGTTAAGAGAACAAAATGTGCATGGTCCTTATTAGCATGGTTTCTCTATGTCCTCTGAAGAGGACGTACTGTACAGGAAGCACAAAGTAGTACATTTAGGGGAATATAAACAGACAATTCTGAAGAAATAATTTTAAACAAATAATTGCTAAAAGAACAGAGCTTGAAAGTCTTAAAAAAAAAAAAAAGGAAGAAACCCACAAGATGAATGATTGCCTGTCGTCAGAGGTCACTTTTCTTTCAAGGAGAAAACAAGGTTCAAACTCCCCTCTGTTGCCAACCAGTGTGGCCATAAGCCACTATTCTCTCTCTGCTGTTCAGCCTCCCCCACCCACACCCCCGCATGACACAGGCTCTCACCTGGTGAGGACACCCTGGCATCCACAGAATGGTGCAGCCTATGGGACACTGTGCTGCTGGACAAGGGTTTTTCCATCTCCATGATAACTGTGGTCTCTACCAATGTCACCCCATGTGTGGGGATACAGGAGGCTCCCCAAGCCTTTCAGGAGAAAGATGGCCTCTTGTTCCTACGAAGTCAAGGGTAAAGGGGTGTGAGGTGTGGGTTGGGGAGGAAGAGGCGAGCAATGGGCAAGGGTTGCTACAAGCACCCCCTCAGCCAGAAGTGTGCAGTGGGGTTCACTGGACCCCCATTTCTAAGCATGCTGGCCAACCACTGCGTGAGAGAGGTGTGTTGCAAAGGGAGCCAGCTGACAGGGCTGCCTGTCAGGGACCAGAAGCTGGCAGGGGCTGTGACTCAGCAATGGTGAAGAAGTCTTCCTCCTCAGAGTCAGGAAGTACACGGTTCAGTCTGGTGACCACAGGGAAGTCCTTTCACTTCTCCCAGTTTGTCCCAGTTTGCTAAACAGAAATGTGAGATTCATCCAAGAGACACCAGAGCTTCACCCTAAAGAGGAAACCAGATAATGTGTATTAAAAACACTTATTAAACTAAACATAGTCTTAGCATGCGATTCAGCAATTCCACTCCTTGGTATTTACCCAAAGCAGCTGAGACCTTCTGTGCACACAAAAATCTGCACACAAGTATTTATAGCAGTTTTATTCATAACTGCCCCAACTTAGGAGCGACCAAGGTGTCCTTCAGTAGGTGAATGGATAAACAAACTGGTACTCTACACCATAGACTACTCTTTGGCGATAAAAAGAAATGAGCCATCAAGCCAGAGAAAGACACGGAGAAATCTTAAATAGTGTTAAGTGAAAAAAGCTAACTTGAAAAAGCTACGTTCTGTCCGATTCCAAGTATACGACATTCTGGAAAAGGCAAAACCGTGGAGAGAGTAAAAAAAGCAGTGTTTGCCAGGAGTTTGGAGAGAGGGAAGGGGAGCAGGGGGAGCACAGGGGACCAGGGCAGTGTGACTGTTCTCTATAATAGAAACGCTTCACTAAACATTTGTCCAGACCCATAAAATCAATGTACATCAAGAGTGAGCCTTAATGCAAACGAGGGACTTTAGGGGCTTATGAGGTGTGCATGTGGGTTCGTTAGTTGTGACAAAACTACTACTTTACTGGGGGTGTTGAGAACTCTCTGTGCTTTATGCTCAATTTTGCTGTGAACCTAAAACTACTCTTAAAAAATCAAGTCTAAACTATAATGTTGAAACATATGCCTGGTAGAGAGAGCAACATTTGGAAGCTACCTTAAAAGTGAGCTCCCCGTCACAGCTTGGATCTCACAATCAAATAGGACAATCATGGTTGTAGGAGTGAGAGTGCAGGTTCCCTTAGGAGAGCCCCAGGGTTTGAGGGAGGACAAGCGCAGGAGGACACAGGCCAGTGTAGGACACAACACCTGTGGTGGCTTCTTTCAGGTTTAAATGAGGCCCTCTGCCTTACACACCCCTGCAAATGCCAAGGGATCACCCAGTGGCTGGGAAAGGTAGGGTGGAAAGCCTGGAGTCGGGTTTTGACCTCAGAGGGAGAGGGAGGCAAGGGGTTTTGGCAGTGGCCTGAGGCCGGGAAGTTCTTGCCGGAGCCAGGTGCTGGGCAGAGGTAGGCAGGGGCGCATAGAAGGAGCACGTGCAGACAGAAGCAGGCCTGGGCCAGGTGGGGGAGAGACAGCCAAGCCTCAGCTCTAAAGGCACACTGTGCTCTCACTGACCTCCCAGGCCTGCCCCTCCCCATGCCTGTGCACAGCTCACTGTTGGCGTCTGCCCGGCCCGCAGATGAACTGGGGCTTTTTCCTACATCATTGATAAAGCTACTGGCCTCCGCTTCTCATGCTCAAGAGAGCTGGAGGCCTTCCCCCCCCCCCCCATGCTGTGTTCTTGTCCCTCACTTCAGCTCTACCTTGCCTATAGTGAGGCCTGCATGCTGCAGCCCTTGTCTATTAAAGGCCACATCTCAAGCATGGGTGTAGAATAGATGTTTCTGTTATAAGGGACAGAAGCACAGCTCAACACTGCTTATGCCTTGAGGAAGTGATGGAAAGAAGGGGCAGGAATATCACCATGGGCCTCAGGAAACCCTGGATGGAGGGACCTAGAAGACGGGAAGGCCCTTTCTACCTCCTGTCTCTCTCCTGCCTCATGCTTAGTCTTGTTATAGACTGGCTTATCTTCATGACAGAACAAACAAACAAACAAACAAACATGATTTCAATAAATTTGAAAAAGCATGATTTCAATTAAAAAAAGTCCAAGTTTTACAATCTACAGTTTTGACTTCCAAAGACTTTCTTGGTCTTCAATCCAAGTGTCCCCATGAAAACCCTTGACAGACAGACCATCTGAGATCCAACACCCAGCCTCGACCAATCAATGATGGCCCAAGCCATGGTCATGTCATATATTGTCCAGGGCCAAAATTTATTAACCTGTTGGTATTTCTGACTTCTCTTGTTTTTCCCACTTGCCTATTAAAGAGAATGTTGTCTTTATCCACTCAGAATTAAATTAGAAAGCATATGACAAGGTGCTACATACATGTCCAGTGACATTATTTTTACTCATTGGGGAAACTTCCAGTCTGCTGCCAACCAGCCCTGGTCTACACCTTTTAGGAGGGAGAATAGGGTTCGAAGAGACTGTATGGGAGAGGCTGCAAAGGTAGTAAAAGAGGCAGGGGTGGGAGGGAAGGGGAAGGGAAGACTAACGGGCCAGATGTGGGAGAGATTTGGGGTGGTGGGTCACTTGGAAGGGGCTCTGGAGACGCTGGTGTGGTAAGGCAACTGGGGATGACAGGAAGTGGGATTTGCCAAGGACTGGAGTGGACCATGGACTGGAGTCTCTTGAGTATTCTTCAGGAAATGTGACTCAATATTGGAATACCTTTACTTTTCATGTTGGCTCCGGGACAATATGTAACTCCATGCAGAGAATAAGCCATGTGGGGCTTTATTAATGTGAGATACAAAAAGGAACAGAATTCTGGGGGTAATCAAAATGCTGATGGTGATGGTGGTGGTAGTGCTGATGATACAGACATTCACTGAACATTTCCTCTGTGCCAGGTTCTCGGCCAAGTGCTTTGAGTATAGCTGACGTCCCAAACAACACTACAGAGCAGGGGTAATTATTATCCTTCAAAGAAAAAAAAAGCAGATAAGGACATTGAGGCTTAAAGAAGTTAAATGATAAGTCTAAAGACACATGTTTAAGTGGTAGAGCTGGGATTTGAATTTGGGTAGTGTAATTTTGGCTATGAAATGGATAGGTGCATGAGGTCCTAATAGGGTGGGTATGTAAATCTTCATGGGAAGAAATTAGGTCTTTCCTAAAAAATCGGTGCTGGGCAGACAACCCCACTCAGACAGGTACTTTTAAGCCCAGCAGGGTTATCGCTTGTGCTGGCTTCTCTCAGTAGAGGGCTGTTCCTAGACATTTGGGTCAGATTAAGATGTCGTCATGCTCCTTCAAAGTCCTTTGAAGGTCCCATTTACCTGAAACCCAAGTCCTTACCTGGCCTCACCAATCAACACTGGCAAATACGGTCCAGTGGCTCCTTGAACCATCCATTCAGCCCCCCAACTATAATTACCCACATGCCTTTCTCCAAACCAGTCGGCAACACCACCTGTCACCCAACCTGTATCCTTGATCATTTAAGGCAACGTGACATGGAGGATTGAGCAGAAGCATAGTTAGGGAAAGAAGGGGAGTGACCTTCAAGAAGCTTTGTAATAGCACTGGAACCACTCCCTCTGGGTAAGCATCAGAGGCCTAGTAGTGGACCTGGTGGTGAGAACCAAGTGAGAGAAAGGGCTAATGATGGCCACCACTCTGCAAAGCTGGGATTGTGAGCCTGGTGGAACCCAGGAATAACTGAGGCAGCAGCTGGTTCTAGCAAGTTGAAATTTCAGGTTGAGGTGAAGACAATGAAATGTTTTATTCTGAGACTGATGTGACCTCAGAATCATAGGTCTTTTTTTTTTTTAAGAGTTATTTATTTATTTGCCAGAGAGAGAGAGAGCACAAGCAGGGGGAGTGGCAGGCAGAGGGAGAAGCAGGATCCCTGTTGAGCAAGGACCCCAATGCGGGACTTGATCCCAGGATGCTGGGATCATGACCTGAGCTGAAGGCAGACACTTAACTGACCGAACCACCCAGGTGTCCCAGATTCATAGGTCGTGCTGCTAACTTGTTTGTTTCAGGATGCTGTATTTTACAAACGTCCTCCTGAAGGGCACATTTTTTGAGTCCATATTCATTGTTTGAGGCATCTCTAAGCCTAGAGTGACCACCCATAGGGCAACTCACACGTTACACGTTACATAGAGATGTATACCGTGCAGCCCATGGTCAGGGGAAGAATTTGAAACACATAGAAATTTCCTCTCTAGCAGAAAGGCTACAAACTGGCAGACTTCCTAGGGTGCTAGTTAGCCCAACTTCTTCTCTGAGAACTTCTCGGTGTGTTAGCAAAGGCCTCACGTCTCTATTCCTGAGTACCACTGACTGCAATGAGGACCAGACTTCCCTTGGAGCAGCAGGATGAGGATGAAGGGAGGACCCCATGGGACCATCGATTCCCTCATCATTATGGGTCAAGGCAGTTGTTAACTATGACAGCCAAAGACCCATTAGCGATAATGCAGTCAAAATGGAAACTCAAAATGGCTCAAGTCTAAGACAAGAGCAGAATCTGTGAATTAAGAGATTGAGTCATCCTTTCTAAGCCTAGGAAAAATATATCAATTTATAGATTGTCACTTCAGTACCTGAGAGCGAGCTCAGAGAAACAGAAAAAGGAGAAATATGCAGAGGTTGAAGTTGGCTTATATTCTGCAAGGTCATTAATAATAATAATAATAATAATAATGATGATAATAATGATACTTATATAATAGTACCATGAGCCAGGCCCCATTCTAAGCATTTTACACATAGAAACTCATTTCATCAGACCACTATGTAACCACCTCAATGATATGACCAATGTGGGGCTGCCCATTCCTTAAAATCTCTCCTTGATTTCTGCCCTTTATAGGCAACATGGGCTCATGTGATGTAAAGAATAGCTTAGTCATGGGGCACCATGGTGGCGCAGCATCTGACTCTTGGTTTTGGCTCAGGTCATGATATCAGGGTCCTGGGATGGAGCCCCATGTCTCACTCCATGCTCAGCATGGAGTCTGCTTGAGATTCTCTCCCTCTCCCTCTGCCCCTCCTGCTTATGCTCTCTCTCTCTCTCTCTCTCTCTGTCTAAAATAAATAAATAAATCTAAAAAAACAAAGAATAGCTTAGTCATTAGCCTATAATGAATGCTTGAAAATCTATCATGAGCCACTAGATAAAGATATTGTCATTGGATAAATGCAAATCTACCTGTTATGGGATAACCATTTATATTTAAAAGAGAAAAGTTGTATCAAATATCATCTGTGGGTTAGGCACTATCATGAACATTATTTCATTTAATTCTCACAGTTCCTATACCTTATGGTTTTAGCCTTATGTTAACATATTTTCATTTATTACTCCTTCACTGTGAATTTTTAATAAATAATGACTTTTTCAACATAACCACAACACAATTTTCATACCCAACAAAATTAACAATAATTCACAATAAAGCGCTGGTTGTCTCAATTTTTTTTTAATTGGCTTGTTCAAATCAGCATCCAAATATGAGACACACACCTTATTTGGCTGATTAGTCTTTTTCTCCCTTTGATTTTTTTAAAAAACTGAAAAATTTGAAACCTACAGAAAAGTCAAAAGAATAGTATAAATTAACACCTGTATATCTTTTAATAAATGTCACCAAAGTTGGTATGTGTCTTAAATCTCTTTTCATCTATAATTGTTCCACTTATTTTTAAGAAATGTCATTTATTTCTGGATTAAACTAAGTCATTTGACCTGTAGAATTTCCCACATACTTAATATTTCTGGCTAAATTACTCATTTAACATGTTCCTCTATAACCCCTATTTCCTGAGAACAGGCAGATCCAGGATTTGATTACATTCAGATTCTTTATTTTTTGGGAGGGGGAGAATAATACTTCATAGGTGATGTTGTATACTTCCTGTTGCATCACATCAGGATGTGCATGCTACTGTCTTCATTTAACCTTGATCTTTGGGTTCAGATGGTGTCAACCTGATCCATACATTATAGAATTCCCCGTCAACCTTTAAGCTAATGGCTTTGGCAGCTGTTGGTGACTGTTGCCTCAAACCATTATTTTGTTAGGGTTTGCAAATTAGTGAGTTCCTCCTGCACTCACTGGTCGTGTGTCTTCTGTAAAGAACTTCCCCATAGCAACTATTTGGTTGCCATGAGGTATAGTTTAGGAAAGGCAGGATAACTACTAGATTATTTTCCTTTATTTGTGAATTTTCAGAGTAATGAGTTGGTGTTCTGGCAACTTCCAAAGGTAACTAAGGAGGTTTCATCTATTATGGCAGTGGGAGAGAAAGGCAGTGGGGTATAGGGCATCTGGAGTATCATGATGAAGCCTGGACTTTTATGTATTTCAATCCATTGCAGTATTTTATGTTCAAACTGTCTCATCCTTGGTAAGTGGGGGCCCCTTCATGTTGGCTACCATGTCATTTTGATGTGATCATAGTAATCTTTTACAGCTTCTTTGTTTTCAGGCATGACAAGATGTTCCAGCTCAAGGAGCCCTTGTTTCCTTTAGTGGGGAATGGAATCTAGAAAGTACAATCTGGGAACCAGGGGTGTTTATTGTTATTGTTATTGAGTTACCATCACTTCCAGTGGACATCACTAGGAAATACCCTACTTTTAGAAAATGAAAAATAAATCATGAGTTAATACTAATATTTTCAATTTGAAGTAAGAATAACAGGATTTTATTTAAATTTCCTGATTTTATTCATGTATATGTCTATGTTTTATCTCCTTGCACTGAAAATCTTGGTTTCTTTTTAATAAGATTAGAGCAAACATATTTGTTTTATCCTGTTTTTTGGTTTTAATATCTGGTTATCCTATTACCTGATTTTAAAATAATATCAACATTACCACCACCAACAAGACCACTAAATACAGAGTAAGGTCTCTGGATATCTTCGTGGTTCTTTTTTGTCATTGGGATAGATCCCACTAGGTGTGTGTAGTGAAAATACTGCGACATTATCTTTTGAAATAACCCTCTTACAAGTAGTTACGCCATTAACTAGATATGTAAGGGTTTTTTGGTTTTGGTTTTGGTTTTCATGTGTTGTCCATTTTTAGGGGACTCTTTGTATGTAATTAAAAATTAGATAAAACATTTACTGGTTCTAAAATCAAACTATTAAACAAGGTACATTCAGAGAGGTCTAGCTTCTATTCAACTCCCTTCCCTCCTGTTCTCTCTCTTCCCCAATGGCAACTTTTTAAAAATGAGCTTTAGTGCGTGTGTGTGCACACGCATGTGTGTGTGTCTGTGTGTGAGTGTGTATATGTGTTCGTGCGTGTATATCCTGGAGATCACTCCATAGCAGTTTGTGGAGATCTTTCTCATTCTCATTGACAGCGGCATGGTATTCAATTTTAAGTATGTTCCATAGTTTATTCAACAGATGCCTTGTTTATGGACGTTTGGGTTGTTTCCAGTCTTTGGCTATTACACATTGTGCTTAGTGACTAGTTTCACACATACATCATCAAGTATTGTTTCCAGGGTATCTGTGAAGTAGAATCCTAGAGGTGGAGAGACGAGGTCAAAGGGCAAATTCATTTGTAGTTGTGCTAAATATTGCCAAATTCCCATTGTTGGTAGTGCCATTTTGAACCACTCAGAGCTAGTGTGTTCACTGAGTTCCTTCAGTATGCTCAACATGGTGTTTGTGAATATTAACATCTGGGAGATTCTGCTGCACTTGATCTTTGGAAAACTTGACTGCTTTGTTAATCAGCTAGGTTTTCAGCCAGTTTGGGCCTCCTGCTTTCATTCTTCTGTTCTTTGAAAATGCAGTCCAGTTTGGTCTTCAAAGCACATGTCAGGGGCTGCAGGTATGAGCAGAAACATGTTGCCTGGAGTGAGCTCAGAAACCTCGTGCAACTATGACTTCAGCCAAAGATAATATTTATATGTAGTGAGCCTAGTGGGCAGATGGTTATAAGCACAAAATTCTTCACACACATGGGACTTACTCGTAGCAACCAAGAATGAAAGAAAACCCCAAGTGAGTCATGATATCTGGGTGCAGATTCTGACAAGAGATTTGTCAGTTGGGAGATGAGAGAAGTGAAGGCCTATCACCTACGTCCATGGCCATCAGGCCCTTCCTGCATTTGCTTTCCAAGTTCTTCTTCTATGATTAAAAACTGACCAAGGTGGGGGCTCCCATCCTCCACTTTTTAGACCACCTTTCCATACATGAAGTTGTTGATGGGATTGTGGGTCTTCCCTTGTACATGACTTACCTTATTTAACTCTCACAACAATAATTCGACGAGGCAGGTCTTTTTATCTGCACTTTCTAGGAAGGAAACATAAGGTTCAGAGAGGGTGACAGGCCCATTTTCAAATATTACATAAATAGTGAAGTCAGCCTGTGCTCTTAACCACTGCACTGAGGTCCAAAGCCTGTGAGGGGGATGAAACACGCAGAAGCTACCTCCGAGAGTCTGGTAATTGTCACACCTCCTAATTCCCATATGTTTCTTATTTTGAGGAAGGGGACCCTAGAAAGGATATTGGGCTGAATAAGTAGCCTGCACTGTGGGCTTGTTTTTCTCATTGAGGTCCCAGAGGTCATCATTGGGCTCTGTTCACCCTGATGTCCAGCACCCATAGACTCAGGCTTCTCCTGCTGCCAAACCTGGCAGGCCAAGCAGCCCAATGCCCTCAGTGGGCAGAGGCTAGAATGCACCTTCATGACCCATGGCAGCCATATATATGGCACTTGTATAAGCACCAAGCTGCACCTTTTCTCCCTTAATTCTTGTCCCTCTCCCCATGTCCCTGTTTCTGACCAGATGCATCATCCTCATGTCGTTCCCAACCAGAAATGGCCAGTTCCCTCCACTCTCCATGCAGCCCCCAGATTGAACCCTGTGCTAAATCTGGATAGCCAGCCCTGGGATTAGAATGTACACAGCCACCTATAACTACACAAGCTGGCCAGAGTCCCGGTGCTGGGTGCCTCTATATATTGGGCCAATTCTCAATTAATGATCATTATTACTATTATTGGCAGCAGTATATAAATTCTTAGGTTTGGTATGTGATCATTTCAAGTGATAACAGGACCTACAATCTTAGCCATAGGATTCTAAAGACCTACGGGACTGGTGGGGAGAGTGGGTGATCAAGTAACATCTGGAAAAAACACTGCCCCATGGCTTTTGATGGTCATTAGGTCCCAAGTCACCATCCAGGAGATCCCCTTCACTGCTGTTATGGGGAGGTTTTTCTGGGGCAAGGATCATACCTGGCTTACCTTCTCTTGGTTTATGGTGACTTCTGAGCATTTGGAGTCTAACAGGATCTGGATTGTTACTACTTGTTGTTCCAAGTTGTATGACTTCACCAAAAGCCACAAGTGTGTGGTGCAAAGCCTAGATAGACTCTGATTTCACAGCCCAATCTTCTCAAAGGATTCCTCGACAATTTCTCCATCAGTGAGACAACGGGGCCATGAAGGACTCTTTGGGAATGACTCTAGTTGTGGGGCTGGACGCAGGCCATGGCTGAGAAACAGCGTAGAGGAAGAATCTGGAAGCTACAACCTGTGGACTGAACCTTTTACTGGGTGTAACACTAAGCTCATTTAGGAAATTGACATGGGAAAAAAAACCATAAATAATCTATCACCCAAACCTGTCCACTCTTCAGAGTCCTGGTTAATGATGAAATGACCTAAAGAGTCACCCAAGACAAAGACCAAAGGGTATTCTAAATGCATCCTTGCTTTTCTTTTTCTCCCTTTATATAAATAGCCACTAAGTCCTCCAAGTTTTATCATAT
This sequence comes from Ursus americanus, assembly GCF_024610735.1. NCBI lineage: Eukaryota > Metazoa > Chordata > Mammalia > Carnivora > Ursidae > Ursus > Ursus americanus. The sequence goes on from NC_142137.1 coordinate 26,893,120, forward strand.
TAACTTTTTCCTATCTCACTGCCATGGCCTTAGTTCAAGCCTTCAGTAATACTCAGCTGCTTCAATCACCCCCTGACTGGTCTCTGTCCTCAACCACACCCTTCCATCTAGCCACCAAACCTGATCATGTCACTCTCATGTCACATCTCTCCATGGCCCAGAGTATCCAAACTCCTCGGCACAGAGAGAAACTGCCCCCAAATGTCCCACCCAAGATCTATTCCCTGCCAGTCTCTACAGCCTCACTTCTCACCATTCCCCACATGTTCTTCCAGCTTCCTTATGTCCTAAGAATCCTGACACAGACCCTGACAGTAGCAGTTGCCCAGTAAATGTGTAAAGAATTACATTGAATGAATGAATGTGACGTTTTACTGGGGAGGGCTCAGGTCTTTCCTCATGGGCCCCACCCCCAAACACACTTTCCAGATCCAAGGAGGTTGGACATAGTAGTCCACCTCAGAACTGGTATCCTCTTATCTCCCTAAACTCTGCCTCTATGTCAGATGGTCCTATGTCTCCTTGCACTTGCTAGGAAGGAGGTCCTACACTAGTTCTCCTTTTCCTCAGTTGCCTCCTAACTTCTACCACAAACGCAGGCTGCTTCAACTGGCCTCTATTTCTTCTAGGGCCCTGCCGACTGATTCTCAACAAACCCCATTCTGTAAACATGGTCTCAAACCACTGGCTTCCTCCTTCCTGTTCTTGAAAACTTATTTTCCAACTAATATTCCAGTCCTCTCTGGAGATCTGATTTGTGATCAGAACCATGCAAATTCAGTGTTCTTGGTGAGCTGCAAGAGTAATAATTGGTATTTCCTTTTTCCTATCATCTTACCGATAATCTGTGCATCTAGGATATTTTCCCCTTGTTTTCATTCTCTGTCGTCAAAGCTCATTTTGTTGTTCTCATTCCACATACTTAAAAGCTCAGCGTGAGTTAGTGTGGCGTCTGTGCTTCCCCCTGGCTAGCTGTGCCTCCCAGATTAGTATCCACAGTAGATTTAATTAGCACAATATTTACTCTGCTTCTTGCTCATTAATAAAGATATCACAGCAGAGCAACTCCCATGACAGACCTCCTGAGCCATATCCAGGTGTATGAATGTGAGAAGAAGGCCATTTGATTATCTGTGTGATAATTGACATAATAATGTGTTCATAACCATTTTCCCAGAGGCTCAGCAGCCTCCTCAGAAGCAATTGTCATACAATTATTAGTTACTTTCAAAATTTTTTCTAAATCAATAAAGCATTTATGAGATCTTTCAAAAATATTCTCTTCACTATTCCACATATTCTTATTTACCCAGAGCCCCCAAAATGGAAGACTATATAAACAAAGTCAAAGGTACGGAGCTGGAGGAAGAGGAGAGGCATAACGAGCAAGACTCCTGCGGGGTCCCTCATGGCTACCTGCCATGGGTTGGAACACACATGGTTTGCTGCGCTTTAAGAGGTAACCGTTGGGGCATTTTTGGTTACCTACTCATTTTCTCATCAAAACCAATTGGAAGTCATGCTCGAGTAGGGAAGTTTCACAAAGTAATTAAGAGACCTCTATCTGCAACACTGACTGTGAACACTTCAGTTATTAATCCCAGATCTCCGAGAGTATTTGGACAAGGCAAAAAACTCTTTTATGTAAAATATTACAGTAGGGCCATTGAACACAATTGTTACACATCATCAGTGTATATGGTGACAAAGAACATAAACTGCCTTCCCACAAAGATGTTCACAAGACATCTGTGAAAATGGTGACAGTGACATAGGATATACTTGGGAGTAGGACATGGAGATGTAACAATAACTTACAACTGGTTAATGGTGGCTCTTAGAGTTGCATCAGAGGCTTTTCAAAAATCCCAAAGGTTTGGGTTCAGTTGATCAGGGACTGAGGTCCGAGCCTGCGTATTGTGAAAAAGCTCTCCCTGGGTACGTCTTCTGCACAATTGCTCCTTTGAAGAAGCACTAGCAGCACTTTGTGGTTTTCAAACCACTTTTCCATTCCACACAACTGCCTAATGAGGCCAAGTCCATTTTGTCAAATTCAGGGTCACTTTTCTTATTTTACCTCTTGGCCTCTCAGTTGGACTACTCACTCTTTCTGGCCACTCTTTTCTTATCTTACCTTCAGGGACACCAGTCTTCTGCTTTTCCTCTGTGGCTGCTTTACTGCAGTGACTGTTCTTTCTCAGTCCCTTTTGCTAGATGCTCTTCTTCAATGTCATCTAAATGTTGGAGAGGCCAACGGCTCAGTCCCTGCATATCCTCTCTCCTTTGGTGACATCATCCAGTCCCAAGGCTTTAAATACCTCCTAAATGATGAATTCTTCATTTCTATCTCCAGCTAGGACCTATCTCCTGAAAGTTGGACCTCTAGATCTAACTGCCTAGATAACATCTCTTTTGGGTATTTAAAAAAGACCTATCGCAAACCTAACATGTTTAAAATAAAATAGAATTCTTGATCCCTCCAAGCCTGTTCCTTTTCTAGTCTTCCCCATTTCTCTCAACAGCTGTGCAAGCCAAAAATCTAACCTGCCCTCTACTCTATTTGTCTTTTCCCCACATAGCCAATCCTTTGGCAAGACTTTGTACTATCTATCTGTAACCCATAGCTCAGAAGCATCCATTCCTCTCTCTCTCCCCCTCTGCTATCAACCTAATCCAGCCAACCATCATCTTTAGCCTGGACTCATGCAATAACCTCCTACCTGCTTTTCTTGTTTCTACTTCCCTTAGAGTGACCAGAGAAATCTTTTAAAAGCAAAAATCAGGTCATGATATACTGCCCCCTCTGAAAGCATTTTCATGAATTTCTCTCTAGAATAAAATCTCAATTCAGTTCTGGGTTTACAAAGGGCTATAGGACCTGACCCTTGCCTCCCTCTCCTCTTCATATTACCCCCTTATTACCCCCCCCTTTTTTTTTGATTCCTCAAATACTCCAAGTTAGTTCCTTAACAGGGCTTTTGCACTACTACTTCTTCTACTAAAGGACTTTTCCCCTCATCTTTGTGTGGCTGGTTTCTTCTTATCATTCAGATTTCAGCTTTAATGTCACTTCTCCAGAGATACCTGCTCTGACACCTCCCCCCCTTCTAAAGCAATCATCCAATCCCTTCCTTCACATTATTTGTTTATTACCTGTACACTATTTACTCCCGACTTATTATCTTTTTCTCTTATTTATGTACATTAGATGAGAGCAGATACCTTGTCTCATGCTCATTTGAAATATTCCCAGCCCCAGTTAACTATGGAATGAATACATCAATTTACTTAGCTATATCAAGCTGGTTGTGAAGAAGGCTTGATCATCCTTCTTTACAGATGAGAAAAATGTTATCCGGTTGGGCTATATGACTTCCTCCAGGTCCTACCGCTAGATCAGTGATAGAGCAAGTCTTCTGAGTCTTATTCTAGCTCTATTTCCACTTGTGTTGAGACTGCCTCCACAGGGAGAATTCCACCTTGAAAAAAATGTCCTCGTCTTCCTTTAAAAAAAATATGATGTCCTGAACACCAATGCAAAATAAGAATCTTGTGCAGACTGTGGATGTGAATGCAGGGAGAATCCTAAGGTCTGGTGGGTTTCTGTCTACCAAATGTGATGTGACCTCCAGGAAGGGAACATGGTGGAGCACAAAAGCAATCAAATTGGGGGCTGTGTGTGTGTGTAATGAATGAGTGCATGCACACCCCACTTCTCATCTGCAGTTCCTTTGTGCTTGCACTGAACCAAGGCTCCTAGGATGAGTCATAGTCACCAGGATGCATTCCTTGAACTGAACCAACAGCATCTCCCTCACCAATCATTGCTCACCTAGGAAACAAGCCCAAGGGAAAGCTTGAGTGTACCACTAGGCAGAGTCTGCAGGCACCTCTATTATTAGAAATGGAATTGCCAATTAGTTTTCAAGTTGGGAAGGAAGTCTTCAGGTTCTATCTTGGGGGGTGATCACCTGGCCATTCTTTTCCAGGTGAACCAGTGGCAGTACAGGCATCGACAATGGCAGCATTGACTCAGGCCTGAATATTTCAGAAAATGTATAAGAAATTGTTCCTATAGCAACAAGAAGATGGCAATTCAAGTCTGCTGCTCCTGCTAGATCTCAAGCATACCTTAACCTCCACTTAGTTTCCAGATCTAGCAGTTCAGAAAACACAGTCAGGGTCCTCAAGGCTGCATCTCCAAAATCTCCTAAAGACATCCGAGGAATGGAAAGGCAAAGGCTGGAAACCTGATCACCTCCTGCTGGCTTTTCTTAAGCCTACAAGCTTATTTTGGGCTCTCCGGTCAGTTCTGTTTTGTTGGCCAGCTAATTACAAGTGTTAACACCTGGGCTTGAAACTTCAGCAGCCACCCTCCATTTTCCTTGGTCTCCATGCTTGAGCCACAGAGATTGTTACGGATATCTGTGAGGATTAGCAAGCCCCTGTTGCTCTGGGGACTCTGCCCTGAATGGAAAGAACTGACTGAGGAGCCCAGGAAGTCAGTTGGGGGTTTTACCAGCTGTTTTGACAGTGAACAAATCCCTTAATCTCTCTGAGTTTTAGCTTCCTCACTTCTAAAACAGGGTTTATGTTCTATAGTATTATTGTCAGCATTGAGCATCTAGTGCAGTGCCTGGCCAGTGGTGGCCTCTATAATTATTGGTTATCTCCCCCTTGATTCCACACTCCTGAGACCAGAGCTCCTTCAGGAGGACAGACTTTCTAGGTACAGGCAAAGACTAATGGGAGGAGAGAGCTTCCTTGTTGGGCAGGGAGGGAGGGAAGAGGGATGGTGGGCAGCAAAGGATGCTATTCTTTGGGGTGGGTCATGGAGTGTGTGTTGGGTGGAATCCAGACAGAAAAGACACAAGATGTTTAGGAGTATTTGTTAGAAATCTTCCAGGTGGTTTTTCTAAAGGCTGCTGAATAACACTTTCTTGGTTAATTGACATTTTCCTTGGTCCTATATTGCTCATGAGTTTCACCAGAGCTGTACAAATGAGGTTTGAAATCTAGAGGGACAGGAGGATGTGGAATAAAGCAGGTGAAACAGTGCAGGGCAACCTTTACAGGCCTCTTGATGGAAGCCACACACCTCCTTTTCATGAAGAGGGAAAAGAGGAGGGGAGGGGAGGGTGGTTGCTTTAACACTTTACTTCTTAATTCTGCAACCTGTTCATCTTTGACCATGGAACTGAGAAAGGTTTTGTTTTGTTTTGTTTTTTAACTCTTATCAATAACACATTGCCTTCTGTAGGGTTGGGAAAAACACTTTTTCCTCATCCTCCTGGGTTCTCTGGCTGGGGCCCCAGAAATTAAACTGATAAAAGACAGATTAACAAGAGGAAAAACAGTTCTCAGTATGTGTGGAGGTGATTAGAATTTGGGGGCTTATATTCTACCCCGAAGGGGCACAGAAGCTAGAGAAGAGTTTAGACAAAGGAAAAGGGATTTGGGGCTTTCTTTTTTTTTAACCAAAAGTACACCTACTTCGATTTTGACTCAAATCTAAAACCAATAAACTCTTTTCTAGCTCAACTATGGACACGAGAGGTATTCCACAGATGATGCAGCCCTCTTATCCAAAGTCACTCCCACAGATATCCAAAAAGGAGAATCACGTAGACGAACCCTCTGAGAGCTGGCAACGGTCAGTAGGAAGTCAGCCACAATGGGGGTACAACCCACGATTCTGTCTGGCCATCCACAAATTCATGGGCCCCCCAACTTGATGGTTGGCCACCTATAGGTACTGGTCTACCAACCTGTGCCCCTGGCAGGCAGAGAGCCAAGCCAAACTCTCAGAATGTGAAGCAAGAGGAACAGGAAAACAGGGACCATCCCTGGGAAGGAAAGGACCAATAACCACTAAGTACTCAAAACCAAATTCACAAGAGTCACAATGCAGATAAAATGAATTCCTATCATATTTTTCTCTTGTTAATTTAAATTTGGCAAAGCAAAGACAAAGAGACTCTTAACTGCCCTCTGTCTATTGGACTCTGTAGGCAGAAATCTGTGAGACTAACTTAGTAAGAGTTTCTACCCCTTGTCAGACATTCCAAGACTTTAACGGCAGCCTCTGGAGTGAGTAAGGAGTCCCAGCTTCATGGCTGACAAAACTGTAGGGAAGAAGAAAACTCTTCCTCTACCTTTGTAGATTCAATGGCTGGGAATTGTGAAGCAAACTGATAAAAGACAGATTAACCAGAGGGGGGAAATTTTTAATTATGTATGCACAGAAGTTCACAAAGACAAATGTGGCTCAAGGAGGCATTTAAAATTTGAGTACTTATACACCAACCCAAAGGGTGGCAGGGTATGGACAAAAGGCTAGATAAAGGAAGAGGGGTTGGGGCTTCTGGACAAGGGAGGAAGTAATGGGCAGGGGACGAGGTAAAGTGTGGTAATTAAGGGTTGCTTAATAAGGTTTGCTAAGCAGATTTAAGCCAGTGCCTTCTCCACTGGTAAGAGTTAAGCAAGCATCCTCCCCTTCCTGCTATGGGAGAGGGGCACACATTTGCAAACTGAAGTTTCCTTTACAAAAGTGAAACTTAGGCTTCATTTTTAGTTTTTGCTGCATCTGCTATTCTGAAATTGCCTTCAGCTCAAAATAATGCTTATGATAGAGGCATATTTTGGGGTGGCATGTTCTGGTCCCCATTATTCTCAAACCACAAGCAGTAAAATCATGGCTGTAACATAGATTACTCTTCCATGCCCAGAAACCTTTGACCCCTAAGCAGAAAATGGCTAGAAAGTAACAGCATAAAGGAGAAGAATAGGAAAACTTTTCAGATAACCCATGCCTAAACTAATAAAACTTTCTATAATGAGTTGACTCTGGAATATACATATTTTTGACGTTAAATATGGGAGCCTGGGTGGCTCAGTTGGTTGAATGTCTGACTCTTGGTTTCAGCTCAGGTCACAATCTTTAGGTCCTGAGATAGAGCCCCGCAGTGGGTTTCCACTCAGTGAGGAGTCTGCTTGAGATTTTCTCTCTCTCTCCCTCTCCGTCTCCCTCTGCCCCTCCCCACTCCCCTCCTCTCAATAAATAAATAAATAAATAAATAAATAAATAAATAAATAAATAAATAAAATGGGAACACCAGCCACATTGGAAGGTGAAGTCATCCAAGGGGCAGTGACTGGCTCTTCTTGGAGGGAGGACCCAAGTGTCCTTACAGGGGTCCTGCAGAATCTCTGGCCCAGGTCTGTCCATTCGGCTGCAGGGAAGATGGACATAGAGATAGGGAATCCACCTAGAGGGAGGACGTCAAGATGGCTTGTTTAGCAACCACCATGGGCTCCTATGAGGACTGCTGGTGAGCAGAGCAAAGATGGAAGGGCAGGGAGACCCTGGGCCTGTTTCTGAGGGAACTCTGGGCGCTGAGCTAAGCAAAGTTCTGCCCATCCTACACAGACCCAATACACAATAATGGAGTGCTAAAGATTCTCCTCTAATATGCGGGATGGAGCTCTAGAGAGTCTCCAGGCACCATGGCTGAAAGGGGGCTATCCTGCACCTTTGCTACCTCGCAGGCCAGGGCTGCTGAGTTGGGGAGAAGCTGACGGCCACCTAAAGGAACCAGACTGGGCCTCAGCCTGCCCTAAGCTACAGGTTCCTGGGACCCTAGTCCTCCAAGCCTGGCTCTCACTCCCAGGCCGAGGGATGACTATTAGATGTAAAGTTTGTAGCAAACATGGCTGTGACATTGAAGACCCAGGAATCTGTAGCTTCCTCTGGGGTTATTAGTTACAGGAGCACCCACCACTGGTCTCAGTTCACAGTTGATTCAATCCCAGAGCCACCAGGAGCTCCATGCTCATTGGAAGGTGCAGAGCTGATTTAAGGAGACACACTCTCCTTACCTTAATTGGTTTGCCCCAGAGAAAGCGAGTATTTGACGATATTTATGATTGCTCGTTATGACTACTGTTACTGCTTAGACAAAATTTTGCCAATTAATCCTTGTCCTAAAAGACTCTTGGCCTAGAAATTATAAAACCAGCAATAGGCAGCCCGCATGCCTCCCTGCCCCCATGCCATGTCCCAGCCCCCAGACCTCTGCACATATGGAAAAACTAAATGAATGGGTTAGGTACATGGATTCTAAAGCCAACCTAGATTCATTTTCTAACTCCATCCCTTACTAGTTGTGTGATGTTGAATGAGTTTTCTTAAGCCTTTCTGTGCCTCTTCTTGGAATTTGTAAGATAAAGCTGATCAGAGTAACTCCCTGGTGTTTTTTTTTTGGAGGTGGTTAAATGAGATGGTGTATATCACTTTTGTGCATGCCAGGCTCATAGTTCTTGTGGACAGGGCGTTATTATCATCGTCATTCTCTGATCCCTCTGTGCCTAGTGTAATGGAAAGAAAAGCAGCTTTGGTCTAAAGTAGCCTTGGGTTCAAATTCTGCCTCTGCTACCTAACAACGGATAACCTTACACAAATCACTTAACCTCAGTTAGGCTCCATTTCCTCAGGTGGAACTTCTTTCCCCCCAGCAAAGCAGTCAGCCCCAACGGGAGTCACAGAAATAGAACCTCCGGCCTGGAACCAGCTTGGCCCCGGAAGATGCTCCATGACCTTCTGCTAAAGTCCTTTCATTTCCTCAAGACCAGCTCACACACTCCCTCCTCCTCAAAGCCTTCCAGACCCCGCGGAAGCAATGATTCTCTCCCTTACCTTTCCATACCTCTCATTTATTTTTACACTGAACGATTAGTTATTATTAGTATGTATTAGTTTTCTAGGGTTGCCATAGCAAAGTACCACAGATGAAGTGGCTTTGACAACAGAAATGTATTGTCTCATAGTTCTGGAAGTGGGAAGTCCAAGACCAAGGTGTCAGCAGGGTTAGCTTCTCCTGAAATCCATCTCCTTGCCTTGTAGGTGGCCACTGTCTCCTTACATGGCCTTCCCAGTCCTATTGGATTAGGACTTCATGTCACGTGACCTATTTGGTATTAATCACCTCTTTAAAGGCCCTATCCCTAAATACAGTCACATTGAAGGTTAGGGCTTCCACCTATGAATGTTGAGGGGATACAATTCAGCCCTGACCAAGTCGCTACCGCAGTGCCTGGCACAGACCACAGCAAAGATGGGGACTCTAGACTGAGCGTGTGAGGGCCGATGCCAACCACCTCCACTGCTGGGCAGGCAGGTTAGAAGTGGCCTTGTCTCAGTCAGTGTCATGCTGGTGAAAGGGGGACAATACATTTTGATAAAAGAATCTTATAAATCTCTTCCTCTTCCAAGCTGTAAGGCTGATGGAAAACATTCATTCATTCGACAAGTATTATGTGCCCGGCATTGGGCTGGGGTCTCGATTCAACAGACACATTCTATTTTTGCGGATCTCATGGTCCAGTGGAGGAGGAAATCATTAAGAAGAGAATCCTTCAAATATGTTGCAAACTCTGGTAGTGTGTGAAGGAAAAATACAGCATGTGAGAGGCAGTTCGAAATGGTGTACCTGATCCAGGCTGGGGGAGTCTGATGGGACCAGATGACAAGCTGGCTTCCTTCTATAGGAAGCACCCTGAGTCTGTGACTGCCCACTCCGGGACAGCTAAGTTTCAGCGAAATTGGTCTGGGCAGGCCCTGGCTAAGGCTCCCACCGCCATGCAGGTCAGCAGGGCCTGCCGATACCCTCCCTTCTCCCAAAGCTACAGGTTAGGCAAATACCTGCTCAGAATCTTAGTAAAATTTCTTTCAAGAGGAGAAAAACTTAAATAGCAAAAACAAAAGTGATCCTATGACACAACTTTCTGGCAAGTTTGAGCAGGAAGGTGGGCAGGCCGCTCGGCCACATCTCCATTAACAGAGCCCCCGTCCTGTTCACGCACACAGGGTGGGCAAGAGGAAGGCCACGGACAGTGCACAGGGGCGCCTGCCCCTCTGCTCCAACACAGCCTGGCCGAGGAGCCCCCACCCCAGGGCAGCACTCCCCAGTGCCTTGGGATCACTTGGGTCTTGTGAGAGCTCCCTTCTGAGAGAAAGACAATTCTAAGAATAAACAGGCAAAGGAGGCAGGCAGAGAACAATGACACACTTAAGTGGGATCTCAGCTGTGTTTAAAAACAAGGAAGAAAAATCTCTCGTTCTTGTGAGATTCTAATAAAGCAAGGCCAGCCACAGGAAAGCTGTGAAACCAAAAGACATTCTGCTGTCTCACCTTCCTTTCCTGGTGCATGTAGACTTCTGAAGACGCCCCTCACCTTCACTTCCTCTCATATGAGGGAAGGACAGTAACACATCACTCAGCCAGTGCTAGGCGTTCGCCGTGTACCACATCTCAAGGAGCATTTGTTGCAAGCCCCCCGTGTGCCGGGAATAATCGAGATGTGGCCAGGACCCAGGAGTGAGCTAACCAGAGACCAGAGATCTGCCAGGCCCTGCACTGGGGCTCGGGAGGGGCCTATGTGAGCCTGGGAGGAGCCTGGATAGACTTGAGAGAGGAGGCAAGGGTGCCAGGCTGACAAGTAGGGGAAAGGTATTTGAGGCAGAGGGAACAACATGGGCAAAAGCTCAGAGGCATGAAATAACATGATCTTTTAAAATGACAAAGAGGTGTATATTGCTAGAACAGCAAAGAATGAGGGCAAGAAAAGTGGAATCATAGGAACAGAGTGGAATGGTGGTTGCCGAAGTGGGGGAGGGGTGAGGCAGATGGGGAGGGTAGGTAAAAGGGTACAAATTTCCAGTGATAAGACAAAGTCGGAGGATCTAATGTATAATGTGGTGATTAAAGTTGATAATACTGTGTTGTGTAATTGAAATTTGCTAAGAGAGTAGAACTTAAGTGTTCAGACTACACACAAAAGGTAGCTATGGGAGGTGATGGGTTAATTTATTGTGGGATTGTGGGCATCCGTTCACAATGTATGTGTGTATCAGACTGTTACCTCATACACTGAAAATACATTATAATTTTACTTGTCAATCGTACCTCAATAAAGCTGGGGGAGAAAAAAAGGAGGGAGAAAAAGAAAGAGGAAGGGAGAAAGTGCTGGATAGAAAGGTGGACGCCAGACCATAACAGGCCTTAGGTGCCATCATGAATGGATTTTAAGCAGAAAAAAAAAGATTTTGTATGATCAGATCTGCAGTTTAGAAATATCTCTCTGATAAGATATAGAGGCAGGGAAATCTATCGGAAGATCATGATAAAAATCGAGACCAGGAATGCGGAGAGGCTGAACCAAGGCTGTGGTGTCAGGAACGAAGGGAAGGGGAGCGGACCTGGTAGATATGGCTGCCTGCTGGTATCACTCTGGGGAAAATGGAAGGAGAAACGATGTGGTTAAGAATGTGGATGTTGGGGGCAGGTCACATGCGTTCAACGCCAGCTCTGCTACTTACTGTGCAGCATTGGGCAAGTTGCTTCATCTCCTAGGATTTCCATTTCTGCATCTGTGACTGAGATAAAAATATGACTTGCCTTACAGGGTGGCTAGTATGATAAATCGAACCGACAGAAGTAAAACAGTGAGTCCAGCCTACCTGGTATCATGTGAGCACCCTGTGGATGCCGGCTAGTGTTAGTACTACTGGGTGCAGAGAAAGAAGAGGCATCCAAAACAACCAAGCTGAGGAAGGGGACGTGTTTGTTTCAGCTTGTTCTGTTTCAGGGCAGAGCCCTTACCCCTGGGTATGATCCTTCTCTTAACATGTAGCCTTTTCATTCTCAGTTCAATGCTGTGGTCTCGGCCAGTTTGCTCTGTTCAGACTGGGCCCAAACTCGTAGGTGTCCTAGCCTGTGCAGTCTTTGAAATCTCTGCTCAGCCCTCAGCCCCGAGCATCATGAACCCACGCCCTGTACCCTCCAGCACTCTGTGGCCAGGGCCCAGGCAGACCCCCCCATGCACATCGTCACACACATTCCAGCCCCCTCGGCAGCCCCCATTTCTCATCTCTGTAAAATTGTAGCTTTCCACCAGAAAACAGAGAGGAAGAAACGCTTCCCAGTTCATTTGATGAAACCTCCATAATCTTGATACAAAAATCTAATAAGGACATTATAAGAAAATAAAATTGCAGATCAATAATCTTCCCGAGCATAGAGGCAAATATGTGCACAGCAAAAGATTAGAAAATAGAATCAAACAATATATAAAAAGGAGGTTTCTCCCTTTTTATCCCTTTATTGGCTTATCATCAACGTAAAGTCTGTTCCACATTCAAATATACATCAGTGTAATCCACCATATTAATAAAATAAAGGAGAAAATATATGATTATTTCAGCAAATAAAGAAAAAAGCATTTTTAAAGGTTTCACACCTATTCATTATAAAAACTCTGAAAACCGAGAAGATAAGGAAACTTCTATTTTAATAAAGCTACACCTTAATGGAAAAATATAGAACATATTCCCATTATGATGGAGAACATAAAGAATGTCCACTTTTATCCCAACATTCTAACATGTTACTAGAGGTCCCGGGCAGTGCAGTGGGGCAATAAAAAGAAATTTATAACATAAAAATTGAAAAGGAATAAGCAAAATGTTATTCAAAGACAACACATTTGTGTTTATACATAATCTTAAGGAACTTACAAAAAATTCCTAGAACTAATAGGTGAATATAGCAAGGTCACAGAACAGTGAGGTCAATCATTCAAAAATTATTTTTAAAAATATTCTGGTGAACAAATTTTGGAAAATGAAAAATTTAGATATTTACAATAGCATCAGAAACCCTAAAATACTTACAGTTTGGAAACTGCCAAACATTTTTGAGAGAAATTCAAGACCGAAATAAATAGAGAATTATATCATGTTAATGAATTGGAACATTTAATATTGTTAAGATGTCAATTCTTTCCAAATTGATCAATAGAGTTAATATACTCCCAATCAAAATTCTCGCAAGCTTTTATTGTAGAGGTTGACAAGTCGAAACTATTTTGAAAAGAAGAATAATATTGGAAGACTTACACTACCTGAAATCAAAACTTAATTTAAGTCTACAGAAATCAAGAGAATGTGTTATTGACATAAAGACGACATATAGGTAAATGGAACAGAACAGAGTTCAGAAACACACCCCCCCACACACATAGGCACACATATACATACATGATTTAAAAAAATTTTTTTAAATAAAGGTATCAACCTAATTCAATGGGATAAGAAATTCATTATTTTATAATAAATGGTACTGGAACAATTGTGTATTTATGGGGGGGGAGACTAAACTTAACTTCAATCTGTACCTCACACCATTACAGACATTAATTCAAAATGAATCAAGACCTAAATGTAAAGTCCATAAAACATCTAGAAGAAAACACAGGGCCAAATCTTGAGACTTTGGGGTAGGCAAACATTTCTTAGGACTCAAAAGTCATCTACTAGAAATGAAAAAAAATAGATTAAATGGACTTCCAAATCAATATATCTTGTGCTCTTTAAAGAATACATTTAAGAAAATAAAAAGGCAAGTCACAGATAGGCTGAAAATATTCACAAAATATATAACCGAAACAAATTACTTTACCTAGAATATATAAAAAACTTACAACTCAGTAGGAACAAGACAACCCAGTTTTAAAACAGGTAAAATATTTGAACCAATAAAAGAAAATTTATGAATGGCTAAATAAGGACATGAAAAAATGCTCAACATCAATACTCATCAAAGAAACGCAACTTAATACCACAATGAGCTATCGCTTCACACTCACTGGAATGACTGAAATTAATAAGACTGAAAATTAATAAGACTAAGTGTTAATGAGGATGTGGAAAACCGGAAGCCCTCATAAATTGGCTTAATGACTTTTTATAAACTTAAACACACGCACACCACATGAGCCAGTCATTCCCTTGCTAAGTGTTACCAACAAAATGATAACATGTATACAAAAGGCTTGGACACAACTATTTCTAGGAGTTTTATTCATAATTGCCCCAAGCAACCCAAAAATACCTATCAGGAGGTGAATAGAAAAATTGTAATATATCTAATCAGTTACTCAGCAATAAAAAGGTAGAACGTGTTCAGAGGGGAGGGGAGTGAGGGAATGGGATAGACCGGTGATGGGTAGTAAGGAGGGCACGTATTGCATGGTACACTGGGTGTTATACGCAACTAATGAATCATCAAGCCTCGCATCGGAAACCGGGGATGTACTGTATGGTGACTAACATAATATAATAAAAAACATTTTAAAAAAAAGGTAGAACGTGGATGAATCTCAAAACCATGATGCTGGGCGAAAGAAGCCAGATACAGCCAACTATGTGCTGTAGGATTCTATTTATACGAAGCTTATCAAGAGGCAAAACTAATCTATGGTGGTAGAAATCGGGGAGTGCTTGTGTTTGAGGGCACGGATTGCCCGTAAAGGAATACAGAGAACTTCCTTGAGAGTGAAGGAACTCTTCGGATACCCTGATTGCAATGTTGATCACACGAATGTATGGATTTGCCAAAAGACAGAGAATCATTCACTTGATATTTGTGCATTTCCCTCTATGCACATTTTACTTTAGTTTTTAAAAGAGCAAGAAAAATAAATTACAAAAAACCTCACAAAACCAGCAAGCAATTCTCTTCAACTTCGAAATAAGCTTTTCGATTTATCCAAAGTAGTTAAAACTTTATGTCCACACAGACCTGCACACAGATATTCATAGCAGCTTCATTCGTAATTGCCCGAACTCGAAAGCACAGACCACGATGTCCTTCAGGAGGTGACTGGATAAATAAGCTGTGGGACATCCAGACAATGGGACATTATTCAGTGCTCAAGGGAAATGGGCTATCAAGCCATGAAAAGATCTGGCGAGAACTTCAAGGCGTATTGCCACGTGAAAGAAGCCAGTCTGAAAATCATACTCTATATGATTCCAAACACATGGCATTCTGGAAAAGGCAAAACTATGGAAACGGTAGGAAGAACAGTGGTTGCCAAGGATTTGGAGAGAGGGAGGGGTGACTCGAAGGACCAATTGTGGCAAATGTGCCCCGCTGGTGAGGGATGTTCCCAGGGTGGGAGTCTGTGCGTGTGTGGGGACAGGGGTATATGGGAACAATGCATCCCTTCCCCTCAATTTTGCTGTGAACCTTAAATTTACGCTCTAAAAAATTTAAGTCTTTTTTTAAAAAAGTATTTTTTCAACTCTGCAACACCATATCAGCTTTGATGTAACAATTTTAAAGAAAAAGAGCATAAATAGTTTCAACATAACAATGTAATGTAGCAATGTCCCATAAAACGTAAAACTCCACTTTCTGTCCTTTGTCTTGGGTGCAAAGGCTACTAATGAACAGGCAGCACAGACTCTGCCCTGGGGAGCATACAACCTAGTAGAGAAAAGGCAGACTCGAATATGCAGAAGTAATGGTCGGACAAGTGCTCTCAAGAAAAAGTTCGGAGGCGGGAAGATCACAAGTGGAGCGCCTCCCCCAGGTTGAGGACCATGGAAAGATTCCCCAAGGAGGTGACACACGGTGAGTCTCAGAAGATGTGTGAGCAACACAAAGAAGCTGGAGAAGAGGGCTCCAGCCAGAGAGAGCCCAGGCGGAAGGAAGGTGGCCAATGTGTCCTGAGCAGAGACAAGAAATGAGACCGGTCCTGGTGGGGAGGCTGACGGCAGGCCCAGCCCTCAGAGGCTCGGGTTGAAGACGTGGCCTGTTAGCTTTGAAGCAGCGTATGCACTATTGAAGGGAATAAGCATGGCATGGACATGGTCAATTTTATCCCTTTAAAAGATTACTTTGGGTGCAGAGTGAAAAAGCATCTATCCCAACTATTATCACTCTCAAGGAAGTTCTCTGTATTCCTTTACAGGCAATCCCCAACTATCTATTAGAAATACAGTGCAATCAGGTAGGGATCGAGCCCCACGTCAGGGTCCGTGCTCAGCTGGGAGTCTGCTTGAAGATTCTCTGCCTCTGTCCCTCCCCCCTAATAAATAAAAATAATTAAAAAAAAAAAAGAAATATAACGCAAGCCACAAATGCAAATCACATACATATTTTAAATTTTCTAGTAGCCACATTTGTAAAATGTCAAAAAAATATAAAACCAGATATAATTGATCTGAGTAATGTTTCATTGAACTCAAAAATCCCTAAATATGGTCGTTTCAACATGAATCCATACAAAAAAATTAACGAGATATTTTTACACTTTTCTTGTTGTTGTTCTCAGTCTTCAACATCCGGCGTGTACCCACTGCACCTCAGGGGCTCAGAGCCCGCTTGTGACCGACCGCTACTGGGATGCCAAGTGCCGTCCAGACGGAGGCGGAGCTGGCTGAGGGGCCAGGGAAGATGGAGGATGGTGGCCTGAGACAACCAGTGGGGCAGCAGGGTTGATCTGAGTGGTCATTTGGAGAAAGAAGGACCAGCACTCAGCACTGATTGTCAACACCTCAAATAAGCCCCTTCTCCCCGCAGCCTGGCCCGGTGCCCAGCTTGCCTAACACGCAGCAGGACGTGACGTAGCTGAGCCTCTTCTCCTTCTAGTAGTCTGTTCCTGGACTTCGAGCACATCACACGCTCCCACTTTTCTTCCTACTTCCCTGGCTCCTCCTTCTCAGGCTCCTTGGCTCTTTTCCTCCACATCTGTCTGTCCTTCAACACAGGAGAGCCCCGGAGCTCTGGTCTGTGCGCGTTCTCTCCTCTATCTGTGTCCACCCGCTCCCCTGGTGAGCCCACCTGGTCCTGTGGCCTTAAATACCGTCTGCAAGCTGGTGACTCCCAAACGAAGATCCCCAGGCCAGATCCATTTCCTAAACTCCAGATCTGTAAATCCTGCTCGGCAACTGTACATGGGTCTGACAGGCGTCTTCAGCTTACCACGACCCAAACCGAGCTCTTCGTCCTCCCCTGCAACCCGTCCTTCTAGGTGCCTTGAGTGATCCTTGACACCCGTTTCTCTCTCACAACACATATATCCAGTCCTGCTTCGCTTCTTCATATGACTCGATCCCCTGGACCACCGCTATCAGCCTAGTCTGGATGCCCATCTTTTGCCTGGATGATTGCAAGGGTCTGCTAACTCATCTTTCCGCTTCTACTCTTTCCTCCTCAATACAGAAGCCAGAGTAACTCTGTTAATATACAAGTTTACTCCTTTCCTTTCAAAACATTCCAAAACTTCTTACTTCACTAATGGTGAAAGTCAGTCTTCCTAATGGCTATGAGCCCCAGTGCAGCCTGCCACTTAAACTCTGGCCTTTTCCTCTTCTCTCCCTCTATTGTCTAGCCACACTGGCTTCATTGCTTTTCCTCAATATAACAGGAATTTCCTGCCTCAGGGCCTTTGCAATTACTGCTCTCTGGAATGTTCTTCTCTAAGATAGCTGCTCCCTTTCTCACCTCTTAGATTTTTGCTCAGAAATTACTTTCTCAATGAAAAGGAAGCTGAGCACTTTCTTGGCTTCTTCTCTGTTATGTTTTTCTTCATAGAACGTATCACTTTCCAGACTACGTAATTATCTATGAATTTTGTGTGTTATCTATCTTCCCTCACTAGAATATAAGAAATGGAGGGATTTTGCTGTTTGTTTGTTTTTTTAAATATATCTCCAGCACTAGAATAGTACCTGGCACACAGTAGGCACTCAACATTGGATGAATTAATTAATTAAGTAAGTAATGAGATGGAATGAGATAGGATGCAGTGAGATGAGGCAAGATGAAATGGAATGAAGGGAGGAGTCAGTCAAGGTCAACTCCCAGATTTTTAGCCTCTAGTGCATGGCAAAACCTCTGTAGCCTGAGAATATCTGTAAATATACTTCAGAGAACCATTTAGGGGTCATAAGATGCTGCTTAAGCCACACTTGTGTGAACCCTTTGCTCATTGCTACTACCCACGAACAGAACAATCTTGGCCCTCAGGTGCTCCCAGGAAATATGTCATCCCTAAGCAGCTGAGTTTCTCAGTAGTTTCAGCCGTGAAGTATTTTTATATTAACAATTTTGGTGGGAAGTTCTAAAACACACAGCACTCTCCAGCCTCCTAAAAAAGTGCTCAAAGTAACTTTTTCCTGATGAGTTCCGGGTCATCCTCACGAGTGAGAGGGCTGCGAGAGGAAGTGCTCCAGAGCGTCTGCAGGTAGAGATGTTTGCTCCTCCACTGACGTCCCAGCTATGCTACTCACAGAGTTGGTGTCTGGTCATGATAGTTTAATCATCTTTGCTGTCAGGATGCCAGCTGTCCTTTCTGAACATGGCCACAGACCCTTTCTTTGCTCTCTAAAATGCAGCCTCAAAATGTAATTGGAGCTTATCTTCATTGTGATGAAATGAAAAGTAGGTTCTAGTAAGAGACTTGCCCGTGGTTAATGAGCAGGAACTGTTGCACATAAAATGTGGAACATCAGTTGTCTACGTTCTTGATAGATGAGTTTGCCAGACAGCTGGCGTGTTATGTACAACCTATCATTGAAATCAACTTTTGAGAAAGTCGGTGTTTCTTTCAGAAATGGGGATGGGAGGGCAGGGAGGATGAGCCTCGGAATTCTAGTCAGCTATTGGTGCAAAGTCCAAAAGGAGGGGAATGACGTTTGTGGGACTTATCAGGGGCCCATGAGTTTCTCAGCAGACTTTGCTCTTCTCTGAATCCTCACTAAAGTTTCTCACCATTTCCCACTTCCATCAGAGATTGCCAGCCACAACCCTGTCCTTCCTTCTTTTCTTTAAAAAAAATTTTTAATTAAAAAAATTTGTATATTTTTAACATTTATTTATTTATTTAGGGGGAGAGAGGGAGAGTCGGGGTGGAGAGGGGCAGAAGGAGAGGGAAAGAGAGAATCTCAAGCAGACTCCACGCTGAGTACAGAGCCCCATGCGGGGCTTGACCTCACAACCCTGAGATCATGACCTGAACCGAAGTCAGGCTGAGCCACCCAGGCATCCCTACCCCTCTGTCTTGCTCCTTCCATGTTCATGGTCCTAAATGCCTTAATTTAGCATCTGTTCTGACCCAAGGCAGCAAATCAACTATTTCATATTTCAGAGACATTTGGGCACCTGGAGGACAAATTCTTTCAGATCTTGCACAAGACCTGTCTCAAGAG
Source organism: Ursus americanus (assembly GCF_024610735.1). NCBI lineage: Eukaryota > Metazoa > Chordata > Mammalia > Carnivora > Ursidae > Ursus > Ursus americanus. The sequence continues at coordinate 26,912,177 of NC_142137.1, forward strand.
CAATCCATTGAAAATGACCCATTTTCCCAGCCAACACTAACCAGTCCCTTTTCTATGTCTATTCATCATAGCAATGGACAAACCAAGGCAGACTTTGCTTTTCCTCCATTTAGACTTGCCCTTTACTCGGGGTCCACCTGCAAGGCACTCATTCCTGACAAGTGCTGGCGATGACTGGTCGCCATGTCCCAGACCCCATTGCTGTTTCTGAACGATGTAGTATCCTCCCCTGTCAGCCAGGCATGGCTCGAACCTCTCACCTTTGCATTTCAGGAGGGCCCCTCGTGAACCCCAACAACACTAAATTGAGGATAGATGGCATGTTCCTCTTAATAGAAGACGTGGTGTAGTCAGGATAGGAGGATTCTGTACAAAATCAATTAACAATGTCTTCTAAAAACCTATCGGTGGGTAACAAAAAAGGCCATATGTGGAGAAAATGAGAGTTGAAATTGGGGTAGCTAGCCTTCCATGCACAAAAGATAATTTTATAGCTGAAAGACAATCATAATCTTCATGGCTGTGGTAAGCAGTATAATGGCCCCCACAGATATCCACATCCCAATCTCTGCAACCTGAAAATATGTACCTTCCATGGCAAAAGGGACTTTGAAGATGTGATTAAGGTTAAGTTTTTAGAGACTGGGAGTATCTTCGATCATCAGTGGGCCCAACGTAATCATATGAGCCCTTCAAAGCAGAGAACCTTTCCTGACCATAGTCAGTGGGAGATGGGACTACAGAAGAAGGGTCAGAGGGGTGGGAGACATCGCTGCTCTTGAAGATGGAGGGAGGGTCCAGGAGTCAAGAAATACAGGGGAGACTCCAGAAGCTGGAAAAGGCAGCAACAACAACAACAACAACAGATGATCCCCCAGAGCCTCTAGAAAGGAACGCAGTCCTGCTAACACCTTTAGTCCAGTGAGATCCATGTGGGATTTTAACCTACAGAACTTTGAGATAATAAATTTCTGGGTTTTTATGCTCCCTCCCTGCAAAAAACCCATAGGAAACGTCATGAAAATAGAGCCCTGTGCTACTCCTATTACCTTAGAGCAGAACCTGTGCCAACATATGAAGGACATCTAGGAGAAGTTGGATGGGCTAGCAAGACATTTGGCCTGGTATCTGGAGATGGTCTGGCGTGACAGATGTTTTTAAGTGATGGAATCTCTGAATGCTGAAGAAATTGGCCCAGTTATCCTTCAGTCCCTCTGGCTATTAGAAGGCCACTGAACCAGCAGTGATATATCAATGATCCCCTTGGGCTTGGAAAGAGGCAATGTGCTTCCCCAGTCTTGCCTCCTGGCCACAAATGTCCCCTTGGCAGAGCCAAATGTCCTCAGCAGACTGGTGTGTTTACATATAGTGCCTCTCAGCTTCGGTCACTTCCTGGACAGAACTTGGTTGCTGAGCCCAAGTATAGCTCCAATGTCAGGAGGCAGAAAGAAAATTGCGTTTGAAAAAGAGTGAGCAAAGCTCACAGCAATAACCAGGCTTCCCTTATATGTAGGCAGATAGATAACCATGATAAAAACCAACCTTTATGGGACATTTAAAATGTGGCAAGCACAGGGCTAAGCATTTGACATACATTCCCTCCTTTAACGCAGTCTGCATGAATAAGACAAATTGGCATTTTCCAACAGCATCCTGTTCTTAGTATATTTATTTCAAAAAGTGTCCAGATACAGTGTGAGGCTATGATAAAGCCCTTCCCTTTTGCACAGATGCAGTGATGATGGTTCAGCCCACCCCTGCCCTCCTTGTGTAGAACATACAGGGCTTCCAACTAAAGCCAGGAAGCTTTGTTAGCCCTCCCCTGTCACCAGCCCTGGACCATTGCTCCTCTGGACTTTGACAGACTTCCTTAAAGGAGGAATTGTGGGAGTGGAGAATGTCTGTAGGCTGCAGGTTTCCTCCTCATTCACTCAGTGCCCGTTTACTGAGCCAGTAGCAGGTGTCAGACCCTCTACTTGGTGCTTGGAATACATTAGGAAATGATACATTGATCCCTGCCCTCAAAGAACTTACAGTCTAGTGGGGGCGTGACAATAAACAACAACATAAAAAATAACTGAATTATATCATATGCTAAAGGTTGAAAAAGGACTGTGGCCACAGGTAGAGCAGGAAAAGGTAGGAAAGGGGAAAGCAAGGGATGGGAATGCAAGTTGTAATTTTAAATAGAGTAATCACAGTGGCCTCATTGAGGAGGTGACTTCGAGTGGACTTGAAAGAAGTGAGGGAGTTAACCATGATATCTGTGGGAATTGCATTCCAACAAAGGGCATGGCCAGTGCAAAGGCCCTGTGTTGGGAGTATGCCTGGTGTGTTGGAGGAGGAACAAGACTAGTAAGACTGAAGTGGAGTTAGGGCAAAAGGAAATAGTAGCTGTGTTCAGAGAGGGAATAAGGACAGACCAACCATTTAGGGCCCATGTGGCCACTGCTGGGCCTTGCAGGATGAGAGTCACTGAGACTTTGGGGCAGAGGGAGGGGCAGAATCTAATTTTCATTTTAAAAGCTCTATTCTTTTGGGAATAGAATGTACTTGGTCAGAGTTGAGAATAGAATAAAGGTGGTCAGAGTTGGCCTTGGAAGAGGTGAGACACGGTCAGTTTCAGGTTCTCTTTTGAAAGTAAAGCCCAAAGGATGTCCTGATGGATTCTCTCATCACCTGTGGGAGCTGAGATAAATCTTTTCTACAGGTCCGTGTTTCTCTCTATGCTCCCAGTCAACATTTTAAATACTTTCCAGAAGGAAAGAGAGTTTTCTTCACTTCATAAGAATTTTCCTAAGAAGATGAACAGTAACATCACGCCAGGATGCTGGGCTGTTGGCCAAGTGCACTCATGAGCTAAGCCTCTCAGAACAGGTGTCAAGCCTGTGCCTCAATAAAACTCCCTATCTCCACCTGGCCCCTGTGTGGTCCATGTTGTGAGTGTGCGGGGCGGGGGGTACAGTTCAGAGTTCTAAAACCAAACTGCCTGCATTCAAACCCCAAAATGGACATTTACTACGTGTGTAACCTTGAACAAGGGACTTTCGACTTCGATTTAAAATGTAGGTAACACTATTCCTCATAGTGTTATGTACATAATGGCCCATGCTAATGATCCTATGTTTGCAGTCTGAACACATTCTCAAATACGGCCAAAACCAACCAGGAGGGACGTAAGGCTCTAGACACTCTCCCAAAGCCTGCCCAGCCCTACTTCCTCCTCTCAAATGTAGCAAGTGCACCTCCCAGTGAATGCTTCACAGCACCACCTAAGGGTGGCCTGGCACAGCTTAGAAATGCAGAGTTGGGGGCATTTTCTCCTCAGAGACCTCCAAGGCCATGGGTACCTTCATATTGTGTGTAAGAAAAGCCTCAGAAGGACAATATGATCCTGTGGAGTCAGGCATCTCTACAGGCAGAGAGATGTAATTTGCAAATACTCCCACAAGAATGAGGATTTCTTTTCCCTTGTAGAGGGCCCTTATAAATCCAGACTTGCTGTGTAACGGCCACGTAAGTGAACAGAAGAGCAAAAGATGATGGATTCTTTTAAGAAAAAACAACAACAATAAACATTTTATTCATTTATTTAGAGAGAGAACACGCAGGGGAAGGGGAGGAAGGAGAGGGAGAGAATCCTTAAGTAGACTCCCTGCTGAGCACAGAGCCTGATGCAGGGCTTGATCTCACAACTGAGATCATCACCTCGAGATCATGACCTGAGCGGAAATCAAGAGTCGGCCATGTAACCGGCCGAGCCACCCAGGAGCCCCATGAGAGCATGGATTCTTTGTGGGATGGAGTGGTGATGTGTGGGGTGCTGAAGAATATTTTCACACCAAATGTGTGAGAATAGCTGAAATGTCAACACTATGCTTCAGTGACATCTGCTTTTCTTCATCCGATCTCTCCCTTTGATTTTGTTATATTAAGTATTCCTTATGTTTCAGGATAATTTTCCTTTCACAGTGTAAACAAATGCCTGAAAAAAAATTTTTTAAAATGACTTTAGTCATTTGGAGCAGCAAAAGCAAAAGTACCAGCTGAAGCCAACTTAAAATGAAATTGCTGGTACTTGCCTACGGTTTAGATAAGTAACGTAATGTAAACATTGCATTATTATTAAGAATGAATGGGGACTCCTCTGATCTAGAAATGTATGGGGGGCGTTGGGTTCGTCCATATCACTGATTCTGGCATGGCTTCTGAATCAATTGTAATCTATCTCAGGACCCAGTAATGCCAGGTACCTTCTCTGTCACGGTTATATAACCCAGCACTCCACACGTACGTGTGCAAGCATGTGATCACACACGGAAACTGCAAACACACACCTACATAATATGCATGCATGTACACACACACCCAATGTGACACAGCCGTACAGTACACGTCCCCATATGTGCACACCCCTGCACAACACAGGCTCAAAACACACATGCCCACAAAACACACACGCACACACAGACACCTCCTGAGCACTACATACCCACATATAGCATGTGTAACACACAGCTGCACCAAAACGGACACGCGTGCACGCACACGCACACACACACATGCCGACTTCTCTTGGTCCTCGTAAGCCCCAGGCACAATATCTTGATAGAAGCAGCTCAGTTGGACAGGAAAAGGGCCACCTAAACCATCTCGACTTTGGTTTTGCCACAACTTACCGTGTCTCTAGTAATCTAAAGGCTACTACAAATATCCCCATATCATCACAGTGGAGTCATATCAATATCTTATTCCCAGGACAGCTGTGAAAGCTCTAGAATTAAAATTAAGACACCATGGACTAGGGATGGGACAATGTGTCCTTTCTATTAAAAAACTGAACATAGCATTAAGTGCTGGCTCAACACAGTTGTTTGAAAGGAGTATGAGAGCATGTATGAGTGAAACTTGGGACAAGTGGTTTCAATGAAAACTTTTGCAGCAAGAGAAATCATTTCACGTACAGGACCTGGACTCGAATTCCCAATATACCCCGATGTATTTCATGGCTTTAAAAAGTAATAAATGTACTGTCTGTGATTTTATTAAGCTGTCAAGTGACAGAAAACTCAAATTGTAGTGACTTGAACAAGACAGAAGAGGAAAAATCCTTCTGTTTCATGTGGATCTAGGGTGTCCAGAGCTGGTATAGTGACTCCATGATCATCAAGGACCCAGGCTGCAACTCTCTTGTTGCTCCAACACCTTCCGCTTCAGGAGCCAAGACAGCTGCTTCACCTCCAGCCGTGATGCTCAAATTCCAGCTAGCAAGAAGGAAGAAGGAGAAGGACATGCCCCTTCCTTTCAGAAACACTTTCTGGAAGGTGCCATAAAACACACCCATTTGTATCTCACTGGGCAGAACAGTTCAATGACCACACCTAGCTGCAAGGGTTGCCTAGAAATATGCTTTTTATTCTAGTGCCCAGCTAAAATTGGAGGTTCCATTACTATAGAATAAAAAGAGAATGGATACTGGAAGATAGCTATTGCTTTCTGCCAATGCACTAAATACGACACATTTTTTAAAAGGATAAGTATAGGGGCGCCTGGGTGGCACAGCGGTTAAGCGTCTGCCTTCGGCTCAGGACGTGATCCCGGCATTATGGGATCGAGCCCCATATCAGGCTCCTCCGCTATGAGCCTGCTTCTTCCTCTCCCACTCCCCCTGCTTGTGTTCCCTCTCTCGCTGGCTGTCTCTATCTCTGTCAAATAAATAAATAAATAAAATCTTTAAAAAAAAATAAAAAAATAAAAAATAAATAAAAGGATAAGTATAGCCGCCACTCAGAGGTAATCACCGTTAACATTTTGATATGTAGCATATATATACATATACATATATATAATTTCTTTTACAAAACAGAGTCCACAGTGTATACACTGGTTTTTCGTTGTTGTTGCTCTTGTTTTCATTTTGGAATGTCTCTTTATGACTATACGTAGGTATCTAACCTTTTTTAAAAAGTTCAAAAGAAAAATCTAATTAATCCACCTCCACCTAATAAAATAAGCATGTTATAAGTGTCATTCGAATCAATTATTCCTGCTGGAAGCATCATTCAGTTTGCGGTACAGAGTAGGGATGTAAATCTACATTAAGTAAAAAGCTGGGAGGGTGTGAGAACCTATGAGAGGGCAGGGTCCCTAGCTGAAGGAACACCTGGGGCCCCAGACACCCTGAGAAGGCAGGCTTAAAGAGGCCTCTCGGTGAGGACTGTCCCCTGTGTACACGGAAGGATCTCTGGAGGGAGGGGGAGAGCCACGCTGGCTTCCTCCTCACCCACCAAACCCACAAAGAAAACATATTGAGCTCATGATATTTTGGGAAAATTATTTTATGGATTCAGCTGTTTATGATACTTAGGGCTTTATTCCCTTAGCAACCTCTCCCAGGTTTTAGAATCCTTCTCAAAAGATCAGAGGATTACATTTCAGATAAGCATCCAGAATGGTGAGTTATCTTAGCTGCTATTGAGATGTATCTGTTCCCGCTTGCTCTCACCGACTGGGCCTGCTTTATTTTCTTGGTCCCCACAAGGGTGTCACAGAGAAGCAGCCACTTGCTGCTCTCCACTCCCTGGTGTCTTCCTGAAGCATCAATTTGAATCATCTCTCTGCTCAGAATCTGCCCAGAGTCCCTGTTTCTTCTTGAGCCAAATCCAAATTCTTCCACTTGACTGTAGGACCCTCCAAAATTTGCTCACTGCACCTAACTGATACCCTTCTCCCCAGGCCACACATTGCATGGAAGCCAAGACATCTCAGCTCCCCTTTCCAGAGCTGAGGCGTCTTCTAAGGAAGTGAGACTTTGGGAACCAAATAGACTCCCCCTTAGAAGCTGTGTAGCAGTGAATTTTCCCTAACTCCCTTGAGCCTCTTTTCTTCATGTGTTAAGTGGGAGTAATAAACAACTCTCCCACAGGGCCATGGGTGGCTGAAATGACGTGCTTGGCCCATGGCCCATGGCAAGGGTCTAAATGAATGTGACTTTTATCCCCCCTCCTCTTCTCCTGTAACTACTTCCCTCTGTTTAGGGCTTTTTTTCTGTTCAGAGTTTGCAGTGGGTTGTGTTTCAACCGGATGCCCACCTTGTCCAAGGCTAGTCTATACCATGCTCCCACTGGCTGGGCTCTTCCTTTACCCAGAGCCTACTGGCCTCCCTTGTAGTTGAGGTCTTAATCTCTCACCTCCCTGAGGAGCTCTGTGCCATAACTTGAGAGCTATGGTTTCCCAGCCCTGCCCAAAGGCTCTGCTGCTCATGTACCAATACCGTCCTTGGGTATACATACAGGCCTTGGCCGGAGAGTTGGGGTTTCGACACTCAGCGGAGATTGCAGCCTCCCTAGGGTCCAGCCCTTCCCAGGACCTTTTGTCTCCCCAGAAGATCTCTGTCCTCTCTCTTCTCTAATAAATGTCAGAAAAAGTCTACTTTAAAGCCATGTATATGCCTTTCTTAGGCTAGACACTGAAGTATATGTTATCTTGAAAAGAAACACTTTGTAAAAATGCAATACTCTTGAATAATCAAAACTAAAGGGGAAAAGGGGGAAATTTTCCATCAAGTTTGACATGCAAGAGATTAATATCTACAGTAGACTTGATCAGCTATATAAAACCAGGTTTAAGTCCTAACAGAGAGAGGTTAAGAATAGATCATTCAAATAAGAGAAAATTCAAATTGTTGGAGGAAAGAGAGACAAATGGTCTACCTTAGTGGAAATCATATAAATATAATTTACATCATTAATGAGGTACTACATATACCCTTTGAACTGAAAGAAGATTTTAAACTAATAAAACCCAGTGCTATAAAAGCTGCAGAGAAACTTGTATACTCATGGAGTGCTATTGGCACTGTAAATTATTATTGTCATTTTGAAAAGCAATTTGGCAGTGCATTTCAAGAGCCGTGAAAATGTTTCTGCCCTTTGGCTGACAATTTTCATGTCGAGATAATCATACAAAATAAAAATAATTATGCTCATGAAAGTAATCTTTGCAGAGTTATCTACAATAGCAAACATATAAACAATCTAAATGTCTAACTGTAGGAGAATGGTAAATCAAATGCCACTCGATGTCTTCAATATAATATTGTACAGCTATCAAAATGGTAACTGTAAGGACCCCTTCCGTTTACCATCTATTAGCTTTCACAGAGAATTAGAAGACAATTTCTTGAGTTTCTGGTTCCCCACTTAAAATTCACGTGTATGGCTCCATCTGGATCCCTTGTCATTCTTGCCCCTCCGCCTGTCTTTCAGACCCTCTATGTCTTTGTTTCCCACCATCTCACCCCCTCGAATAAGTACTTTCTCTGAAATCAGCCTTGGCCTCTCAGCTCTCTTTTCCCTTCAAATGTCTTCCATTTTTAAGGAAAAGCTCTCTCTTGAACCTACATCTCTATCTACCTACTGCCCTATTACTCTCTTCCCCTTGGAGCCAAACTGCACTCTCTTTTCTCACATTTCACTTACAGCCCATTCACTCCACCATGCTGCCCGCCCTTCCGGCACTTTCAGTGAAGTCACCAATGACCTACTGAAAAGCGTTCAGCTAACATTTTTTTCTTCCTTGACCTCTCAGGATATAATTTGACTCTCTTCCTCCTGAAACTCACTCTTCCTTTGACTTCCACATGAACTCTCTACTTTCTGACTGAGGCTGAGGTGTCATGATATATCCTGCTTCTCTGATGGCTCTTTTCAACTTCTTCTGTGGTGATCTCTTCATCTCCCCATCAGTGAAGACTGTACTCCCCACGGCACTGTCTCTAGTCTTCTTTGCTTAGGCTTATCAACTCCCTTCAACTGGAGTCAGATGAATGGTGTTCAAATTCTGACTCTCTCACTTTCCAACCATGTGGCAAAGTTATTTCACCCCCTAGTCTTCAGTATCTCTTCTGTAAAATGAGGAGTACAATAGAATCCATCCCGTAGGGTATCTCAGTAAATCTTACAAATTCAATGAATGGTATTATTATTATTATTATTATTTAGTATTTTAACCCAGTTTCCAATCTACACTCTCTGCTGAGTTTTAGAACAACCCCTCTCTTCATCTTTACTGGAGATCTGCACCTGGTTGTTCCACCTCAGACTCAGTATGTTCAAAGTTGCCATGCTGCCTCGCTCCAATCCCACTCCTGTTCATGCCTGAAAACTGGAAGTCATCCTTGATAGCTTCTTTCCCTTTATCTGTGTCTGTCTACTTCCCCACCCACTCCCAGGCGTCCCATAAAATACTCCAGGTAGAATTCTCTAAGCTCATCTCCTAAACACCAGAATGGGGAAATGCTAAAATGGTGAATGCTGAACACCTGAAGTCCTAGAGGAGAGTAGAACTAAAGATGGAAGGAGCTGGGTTCCTGGACTGACTGTGTGAAAGGCTGTCTGCCCATCAGAAAATTTAAATTTCATGTGAGTAAGAAACAATCTTCTACAATGTTATGTCACCAAGATCTGAAGGACTTACCTTTTACAGCATCTAGATTTGCTTTAACTAATGTAATACCCCAAACATACAAAGGGTCCATCAACTTCTCCAATCTCCTCCATCACTCCACCCTGATAGGCCCCCAGAATCTCCTGTACAGATCCCTGCAACAGCTTCCCCACAGGTTTGCCTGACTCCACTCTTACCCTTCTCTACTCCGTTCATCATACAGTTGTTGGTAGGTAAGAGGGATCCAATCTGATTATATCAATCACCCTTGCTTAAGGAAATCTGTCACTGGCTCTCCATCACCTTCAGGATAAAATCCAACTCCTGCCATGGCATAGGACGCCAGCCCTTCATGAGCTGATTCTACCTACCTCGTGTATCTCTTGCTCTTTTGTCTGACATACCAGCCACGATTAACTACCCATGGTCCCCCTGACCTGTGCCAGGCCAGGCATCTTTGATTTCATGGCCCTGCACATGTAGCTCCCTCTGCCTGGAACACTTCCATGTCTTCCTAATCTAGATGACTGCTACTCATTCAAAATTCACCTTGGGCAACATCTCCTCGGAGAGGCCTTTCCTGACTCCTCCAGGCAGGGTGAGAGTTCTCCTGAGTGTCCCCATTACTCCACACTGTTTTCATGGAGTCTATTTACTTGTTTCTGAGGGTAGGCACTTATTTTGGTATCTTCATTTTCTGGCACAATGTCTAGCATGGAGTAGATAATTCAATAAATGTTTATTGAGTGAATGATTAAGCAAAAGTAACTATAAAGTAACTATAAAGTAGCTATAATGCAACATATAAAAATATTGACAACATACTCTTTATTATGAAGTGCAAATTTAAATTGTGCGCTATATATATAGAGTACATGCATACTATGAAATATACCTACATAAGATATGTATGCATGTGGTAAATTCTGAAAACAGTCATTAGACATTTAGATTCATTAGAACTCGTTCAACCCTCAAGAAGTTTATGATCTGGGGGGGAAGAAAAAGCAATCTTAGTTAACTGATGGGAATGTGGGTGAAATTTTATCTTTCAAGATTCCCTTTGGTTTTTTAATAATACATTTAAAAAGAAGCTTATAAAGCCGCAAAAGGTTATCTATAAACAGCTGTTCATAGTAATACTGAAGTTATAAAATACAACCTCCATCATTTTGAATACATCTATTCCAAGTAAAGCCTCTTAGAGTTTTGGAGTCTACCTACCTTTGCATATATTAAATCGATATTTGTTTTGCTTTCCCATAATATTGCTGATATTTTATACATAATGTACCTCTGGTGTTCTGTGTGCCCTTGAACAATTCACTTCACCCCTCTGAACTTCAGTTGCCCCCATCTGCAAAGAAAATACCCCCCAAATCCATGTATTTGTTTTAAAGAACGAAATGAGATAAAGAGTATGAACTGAGGTTCAAAGCACTTTGAAAATGTAGGGCATGGAAAATTAGAAGATTTCTTCTGTGTTACTTTTCAAAAATACCAGTAGAGCCAACTTTGTCATTTTCGTGCTCAGTAAGTCAGTACTAATCTAGTCTAACTGAATGTAACTTGTTACATTATACATATCTCCATGAAACTCCATGAAAGTTATTTTTGCTCTTTATCAAAAGGGACATATGTCTTTAAATGCTACTGTTTTTCCTAATTTGTTTCTCTGCAAAAAAAAAGAGAAAAAAACTGTTGCTCATCACTGAATTCAATTAAAAAATTTCAACTGCCCTGCACAATGTTCTGCATCTTGTGGACATGTAACGATAATAATAGTGGTCTGCTCCTTTTCTAAATTTGATAGGAACATCAGGTTATGCTGACCTCCCAGAATAACAGCCTTTTGGAGTAAAGACTACTTACCTGGCATGAAACAGGAATATCCCTAAAGTGTTTGGACATGCTGAAGCAGTAGGTAGGTACCTTGGGCAGCATGACACACCTCCAGGGCCTGAGAGGGAGAGGAAAACTTGCAGACAGATGAGAGCAGAGAAATGGAGATATTTTGAATATCATTTATCTGCCTCAGCATGTGTCCCCAAAAGATCACACTCTATCCAATATCCTGGATCTGGACAAACAATGTAGGATATTCAATGGCCCTTTGTGATTGCTGCCTCTTTCAGCAACAATCTTTCTTAATAACAGCTTCATACATCGCACTAAACACTTGCTCTCTTCCTGAGCTGTCAGCATAACTACCTGTGTACCACCAAATAGGCTTATACTTTCCAGTAGAAAACCGTACTGCTTGTCTCTAAGGACCACGTAGAGGATGGGTGTGTGTGTGTGTGTGTGTGTGTGTGCGCGCGCGTAGGTAGGGATGCACAGACGCCCAGACACATGGGCCAGAATTGCTAGCTTGGGTCTTTCCAACCTACTTTTATAAGGTTTACACAGCTTGACTGACTGTAGCTCTAATTTTGTAAAACAGAATTGATTTGCAAAAATCTGGGCCAGGAGAGGGCACACCTGGGAAATGGCTGTGAACTCAGAACAAGGAAGGAGGCAGATGCTGAGGTATCCTGAGAGTTACAGGATAATAGAGGGTCCAGGGCAACCAGAGTTTAGATTTCCCTGATGGGAGCCACTGAATTCATCAGAACTAAAAGGGAACCAAGTGTCAGCAATCATCTTGGGCCATAATGGAGGTTCTTGTGGGTGTGGAAAATTAAAGGTTTGCAGAGGATATCTGGTTAGTGCCTTAAATCTGAAATTAAGTGACTGGATTGTTGCTAAAATTCCTTTGTTGCAATTATTCCAAACTCCACCATTTCAGGAGTGTTCTCAACCCTGGCTTTCTCTTAGAGTCTTTAGAAAATTTGATGCTCAGTCCTCACTCCAGATCAAATGAATCAGAATCTTTGGGTGAGGGATCCAGGAATGAATAGTTTTTGAAAGCTTTCTAGGTAATTCTAATGCACAGCCAGTGTTGAGAACCACTGGCTTAGGCTGAAATGGGCAAGAGTTACGCAGGGGAGCCAGAGAAAAAGTTGTGATTGTGAGGTTGTAATTTCTGGGCATAACCTCAGACAAGGAAAGTGTTCTCATGTTAGTGCTTAGATAGTGCTAGAATAGAAAGGCACCAGAGGTTATGATGGGCATGTCACAGGGTTGGCAATGATGAATTTAATTTGTAACTACCAGCCAGAAACGAAATTTTGCATATCCCAAAACATAACTAGAATCAGACAAGCCGGTGGATGAATAATACATTTCATCAAGTATCAATGATCACAGAAGAGAAACTTACTCAAGGTAGCTCAAGGTTAGGAAAGTTTGTAGTAGAGACACAAATGGCAAGTTCAAGTCATCCAGGGATCCAGACTCCCAGAGTCAGGAACCAGACACTCAGCAAATAAGTCATCCCCTCCATCTCTCAGTCATTTGATCTTCATCTCTGTTCCTCATCTGCTTTATTCTTTCATTGCGCCTGGCTTCCTCTGAGTACTCATTTCACACAAGGCTCAATGTGAGTGCTCCAGCCCTAATTTGTAATGATCTAAATTTTACATCCAGAGTCAACACTGACTGACCCTTGTCACAAAGTGTCTTAGTTCAAGTTTTCAAGAAGAGGAATCTGGTCACCAGTTCAGCAAAGGATAGCTGGCTGGTCTTATCTAGCCTTGGGTCCGGTGTCAATCTCCTCCCATAAGCTGGCCTGGGAGTCGGAAATGTCTTATGGTTCATAGGCTGAACATTTTAGAAGACCACTGGAAGGGCAGATACTTCTGAGGAGCTATTGGCAGAGTAGATAATGAGGTACATAATATTTATTCATAACTAGTGAACCACACACCTTTCTTCTTTCCCATCCTCTGCCTCCCAGGAAGGAGGGGAGATACCGAGGAGCTTAAAAGAATGTGTACTTTCAAGGTTCAGCCTAGCATCTGAGAGAGGTAACCACAGACTGGCATGACGCAAAGACAGCCTACAAACCCTCAACCAGCTATCTTCCTCCTGAAACCATCAAAAAGTCCACTCTTAGCAATGGTGAAAACCTTTCTGTTCCAGTTGAATCTCACACTTTCTGCAGCATTGTGGACTGTAAAAATGTAACACACACAGTCTTTAAGAAGGATTCTCCTCCTCTTGGGCCTTTATCTGATTGTCTGGAAAGTTTGTAATTAACATGTTATTACAGTGGTTTGGCAGTTCACTTGAGAGCTCTGAAATTACATTTTTGGCTTGTACATGAGAATCTCTTACTGAAACTCAAAATGGCTCTTTTCAGAAACTTCGAACTTCAGTCAGTTTAGGGATTCATGAAAATGGTGGTTGGAGAATTTTATAAACTTCCCAAATAAAGAAATTGTGTAGAAACCCATTCTATGGTCCAACATTGGCTATTGCAGCAAAAAATAGAAGGATCCTATAGTTGTCCTTCTTTCCTCTAGTGAAGTTCAGCTGCATTGAAGCAGGTGTCCAGAAGGAGTCTGGACTTGGGGGCTATGTTTGGAGAGAAAAAGCCAGAGTAAAAATCTACCTCCCACCCAGCCTGTACACAGCTGAGTTTTGTTTTGTTTTGTTTTTTCCTTACAGAGCTCATGGGGCTAGAGGCAAAGCGAAGTCAGGAAAGGGAAGAGGGAAAAGTAGGGGAAGCTCCAATAGCAAGTGTTGTCTGTTTTCACCTTGCCCAGACCACGTGGTCCCTGAAAATCACGGCTGTGACCTCAGTATTATGCCATCATGCCAACATGCAATCATTTATTTTAGAGCCTTCGAAGGAGTCAATTATTTCAGCTTTTGCCCAAGTACAACTATTGGAGATTCTGACTGATTGAATAAAAGGAGAAGAAGTCTACTAGTATTTTACTGACAAAACAAAACACCTTTAAACCAAAAGGATGATTTATCTGGGCTGAAAATAAAACTCCTGCCTACTGAAGTCTGGTGCAGCTGAGTTATCACTATTTTCATCCTGTAATTTGTTTTATAGGGTACTAATTAACGGGGCAAAGTCTGTTGCCAGGAAAGTAAATCACATTTTGCTGTTTTCTTCTTTTCTAACAAGACACAGACCTGGTATTTAATTGAAGAGCAAGTTCCAAGGGCACTATCCTCACTGAAACTGGGAAACGCTGGACTGGGAAACCATGGTAAAACCTGCTGTGTAGAGCTCCAGAAAGACAGTGGGAGGGAGAGGAAGGAATGGAGGGAGAGAGAGAGAGGAAATGCACAGGTAACTTCCAAAAAGACTGTTTTCCTCAAATGTCCCATCTTTTCTCTGTTTCTTCAACTCTACATTTCTCCTCTGGCTCTACTCAACTGACACCCTATACTACAAACATCCTCTCAAAAAGCTCGTTTTCCCCCTAGTTCATTCATTCCTGCCCCCAACACAGTACTGTATCTTTTTTAAAGGTAGAAACACCGTGGTCAGACTTCCCTGCCCTAACATCCCCCTTCCCCGGGGCTCATACCTCAACCTGAGCCTCTCAGTGACCTTTGACCGTGGGCTGCGCGGACCCGCCAAGCAGCTCACACCTGCCCCCCCCCCCTCCCAGCTCACCCTCCTCAAAGTCTTCATTCCTCTCTCCCTCTCCTCGTTCCCTCATCCCATTCCCGGACCTTCCGGACTGGAGGCCGCCGCTCTGGCTTCTCCTCCCTCCTTTACCCCTCTGAGACGTATTTGGGGAGGAGGGACGGGGGTCGGGGGTTAGGAATGGGCGGTGGAGCAGAGTGAGTGACGCCTCGCACCCAGAAGCCGGGAGCCTGACGTCACCGCGCCCTGCCTGTCGGTCTCCAGCGGGCGCGCTGCTCGTAGCCGCCTTTTCTGCCTCTGACTGTATCTCTCACTCTCGGCGGCGCCTGCACAGCCACAGGCGCCCGGCGCTCTGCTCCGCGCGGGCCCGGCCGCCCCGCGGGCATTGGCTCAGTCCGCGCGGGGAGCGCAGCCTGGCGCCCCGCCGCAGCGCTCATGATCAGCGACTTCCTGAAGCCCTGACTCCCCAGGTGAGCAGCCCGGCTCCGAGAGGAACTTTGAGGGTGTGGAGTGGGGAAGGGGTGAATGATGGCCAGGGGATGAGTCCTTGAAGCCGGGGAAATGGAGCCACGCTTGGCTCCACATCCTCCCCGTACACAGACACCCAGCTTCCTCCCCAAAATCCTTTTTCCAGGGATCTCTGTGGCCTTCAGGGCCCGGGGACTCCGCGACCTCGGAAACTTCTCTTTTCAGCACCGCGGACAGCGACTCCTCCGCCTAGTTTAGGCGAATGCCTAACCCCTCGGCCAGAGCCCAGGCGGGACTCGCCAAGGCTGATACCCCTAGCTCGGTGCAAACGGGTGCGTGTGCAATTACAGGCACACTTGTGTGTGTACGGGACTGATCTGTGTACATGCATGTTATCTGTGTACACATCTGTCTAAAAACTTACATCTATCTGTGCGGGCATTTGTGTGCATTTCACTCACGCTCGCTCAGTCACTCAACAGGTATTTATTAATTTTAGGTTCTCAATCACTGCTTCCTCGCTTTGCTCTTGGGGTCCTGGGGTGGGATGAGCAATATGAGCCGGGCACCTGCGCCCGAGGAAGTTCCCTGGAGGCTTGAACCACACACCTGACGCTTGCTCTCCCTTTTCCACCCAGGGTGCAGGAACAGGCCGCGATGAACGCGAGCGCCTCTTCGCTCAACGAGTCCCAGGTGGTGGCAGTGACCGCCGAGGGAGCGGCGGCGGCGGCCACAGCGGCAGGGGCGCGGGAAAGCGGTGAATGGGGGCCCCCTGCAGCGGCTGCGCTGGGGGGCGGCGGGGCGGCTAACGCGTCCCTGGAGCTGTCTTCTCAGCTGCCGGCCGGGCCGCCGGGGCTGCTGCTGTCGGCGGTGAATCCTTGGGACGTGCTCCTGTGCGTGTCGGGGACGGTAATCGCAGGCGAAAATGCGCTGGTAGTGGCGCTAATCGCGTCCACCCCGGCGCTGCGCACACCCATGTTCGTGCTGGTGGGCAGCCTGGCCACCGCCGACCTGCTGGCGGGCTGCGGCCTCATCCTTCACTTCGTGTTCCAGTACGTGGTGCCCTCAGAGACGGTGAGCCTGCTCACGGTGGGCTTCCTTGTAGCCTCCTTCGCCGCCTCGGTCAGCAGCCTGCTGGCGATAACGGTGGACCGCTACCTGTCTCTCTACAACGCGCTCACCTACTACTCGCGCCGGACCCTGTTGGGCGTGCACCTCCTGCTCGCCGCCACCTGGACGGTGTCCCTAGGCCTCGGGTTGTTGCCAGTGCTGGGCTGGAACTGCCTAGCAGAGCGCGCCACCTGCAGCGTGGTGCGCCCGTTGACACGCAGCCACGTGGCGCTGCTCTCCGCCGCGTTCTTTGCGGTCTTTGGTATCATGCTGCACCTGTACGTGCGCATCTGCCAGGTGGTCTGGCGCCACGCACACCAGATCGCGCTGCAGCAGCACTGCCTGGCGCCTCCCCACCTCGCGGCCACCAGAAAGGGTGTGGGTACGCTGGCTGTGGTGCTGGGCACTTTTGGCGCCAGTTGGCTGCCCTTCGCCATCTACTGCGTGGTAGGCAGCCGCGAGGACCCAGCAGTCTATACCTACGCCACCCTGCTGCCGGCCACCTACAACTCCATGATCAATCCTATCATCTATGCCTTCCGCAACCAGGAGATTCAGCGCGCCCTGTGGCTCCTGTTCTGTGGCTGTTTCCAGTCCAAAGTGCCCTTCCGTTCTAGGTCCCCCAGCGAGGTCTGAAGGCTCCCTCCGTCCTCTCAGTAACACCACACCCACAAAAGCCAGCCTTTAGTGAGCTTCTCGGTGCCTGCTGATGAACTCTGAGATCCCAGTAGTGTGATTCTGATTTTGGAAGGAAAGAAAGAGTAAATATAAGTACATCAATCTCACGAAAGACAAAGAGGCTCTTTGGCACTTTACATATACAGTGTATACATGTGTACATATATATACAAATATTTGTATCTTCTGGAGGTGTTCAGGATGTGGGATTTCCTGTTCTGTGAAAAAACTAACAAAGATGTGGTTGTATACTCAAATCGTACATCACATTTGTCAAGTGAAGACATTCCAATACTGCTTAATTATAGCACTTTATTTTTAGCTGCTGAACTGCCAAAACAGTGTTGCCATTTTCAGGGGCAGGGGAAGAAGAGTCAAAGGTGTATTTTTGTTGTATGTGATAGTATATTTTGCTGCACATGCATCAGTAAATTACAACATATTTTGTACACAAATAAACACATAATAAAAATGTAATTTGGGTCATGTGACTGCTGGATTACTATTTAAGAGCTGGAATATTAGGACATTTACTTTAAAAGTTTATTATGTACCATCTCCCTCCTATGAAATCTTAATGTAGGAAACCATATATATTTGCACATTGTTCATAAATTGTCACTGAAATACAGATTTGAGGTGGGGGGCAGGGAGGGAGTAAGATAGTCACCTAACAGTATTCATAGGACACTAAAGGGTTATTGGTGTTATCTGTGCAAATTAATCTACTCCTTGGTTTCTGGGTTCGGAAGACAAACTCCAGAGGATGTCCGAAACCATTCCTTCCTCTTACCACATGTGCACTTATGAGTTCTGAAACCACAACCTTTAGTTGTAGCTTTTTCAGTCAGGAAAGAATTTTAAATGTTTAAAATTCATATTGACTGAGTATATTTTTGCTGGCCAGTTCTCGTAGCAAAATGCACAGCCTTATAAAATAAATTCTTCAAAGACAGGATTCCAAGATACACTGTGTTCACGAGGTAAGTGAAGATATGCCCAGCAGCTCCTTCTGAGGTGCTCGTATCTTCAAAACACAAGGCGTTATGACTCCCAAAGACAAAACATTCCCATTCCGCCAATGGATCTGAGTCATAGTTAAATAGTTCCCCTCCTCCCCTTCTTACAGGATGATGTGAGGAGAAATAATATAACACCTGTGGACATGCTCTGAGTGTCTGTGAAGAAATATGCACACAAGCAGTAGTTGGTATTGACCTTAGGCCTTAGGAAAATACCACGAGCCAAACTTTTTTTTCCTATAGTCCACAAATATTTGTTGAGTGCCTACTGTTTGCTAGACACAATTTCAGTGCTGGGAATACAGAAGTGACCCAAATAGACAAAAGTTTCTGTGCTCATAGTGCTACATTCTAGTGAAGGAGATGACCTACAACAAATACACACACACACACACACACACACACACACACACACTCATTATAAAGAGTTGGCTCATGCAAGTTTGGAGGTTGAGAAGTCCCAAGATCTGTAGCCAGAAAGCCAGAGACACAAGAAAGCTGATGGTATTGTTCCAGTCTGTCTCCAAAGGCCTGAGAACCAGGAGAGCCCATGGGCTCAAGATCCAAGAGGAATTGGTGCTTCAACTTGAGACCAAATACAGGAAAAGACCAATGTTCCTGGTCAAGACATTCAGGCAACAGAAATTCCCTCTTACTTAGCCCTTTTATTCTTTTCTGGCCTTCAATGGATTGGATGAGGCCTACCTACATTAGGGAAGGCAAACTGTTTATTCATTCTACCACCAAATGTTAATCCCATCCAGAAACAACTCAGGAATAAGGCTTGACCAAATGTCTGTGCATCATGTGGTTTAGCCAAGTTGACACATAAAATTAACCATTACACCAAGAGAGCACGATGATCCAAAATAAAGAAGGAAAAGTGTTTAAGGATGAAGCAGTCCACTGTGTCAAATGTTGTTGAGAAGATAAGTAAAATGAGGATTAAAAACAATGACTATAGGGGCGTCTGGGTGGCTCAGTCAAGCGTCTGCCTTCAGCTCAGGGCATGATCCCAGAGTCCTGGGATCGAGCCCCACATCGGGCTCCCTGCCCCGCTGGGAGCCTGCTTCTTCCTCTCCCACTCCTCTGGCTTGTGTTCCCTCTCCCACTGGCTGTCTCTCTCTCTGTCAAATAAATAAATAAAATCTTTTAAAAAAAATAAAAATAAAAAAATAAAACAATGAGTATAGATTTTTTAAAGTCAATATCATTGGTGAACTTGACAAGAGAAACTTCAGGAGAGCGAAGGGGGAAAATAGCTTGATTATAGAAGATACAAGAGAATGTGCATGAACAACCTAGTCTTCAACATCTTCCAACAGAGGTATGACCTTTTTAACACTATGAAATATACTAAGTTTTATAGACAAATGGTTTTATAGTGTCTGTAAATTTAGAGCCAGGAAGATCAGTATTATTGCTCATCCACCAAATTAACATTTTCTAAAGAACTAACCTTCATAGACTATTCAGCGTCATCAGACACTTTCAGGCCCTATTAGTATCCAGAATGCATTCAAGCATACTGAAATAACAAAAGCTCTGGCTGTAAACATTTCCAAACATGCGGTGAAGAAAAACAATATAATTTCAGAGATGGAACAAAGAAGTCAATATTATTACACATTTTATAATTACAGAGAAAAATTCCTTGTAATCAGTGAATTAAGAAAGTTCAAGGGGATAATAAGACAGGGACCATGGATCTGTCTTCAATCCATTTGGTATTAATATTCAACTTCAGCCCCAGGCTTAATCAAAATGTTTGAAAGAGCCAAGAACAAGAAGATACTAAACAATCAGGTCGTTAATATCCTGGCTTACGCAGTTGTCCAAGCTGTGTAACGTCAACAGGCTTCAGATTAACCAACTTGATTATGTGGGGATATAAAAGTGTGAATACATCTTGAAACACTTCTATGGAGGAACGTCACATATTCATCTGACTTATCAAATATTAACAATCTCCTATTTCAAAACCCTATGCTAGTTGCTGGAAGCATAGTCTTTAAGAAAGGCAAGATTCACTTGAACATGGAATTGCCTACCCACTTTGTTGTGTAATGGACATCCAAAATTTCCTACATTTAAAATTGGGCCACTGATCTTTACCCAAGAACCTGCTCTTTTCCCCTTCCTTACTATCTAGGTTAATGGTAATGTCATCTTTCCAGGTGTTCAGGCCAGAAACCTTGGAATAACACTTAGTCTTCTTTTCTTTCATACCTCCTATTCAATGTATCAGTAAAGCCTGTTGTCTTTACTTTCAAAATATACCTAGAGTCCATCCTTTTCTCACTATCTCCACCACCATCATCATCTCTTGCCTGAATTACCATAGAAGCCTTTCTCTGGTCTCCTGGCTTCTGTCCTTGTGCCCTTCATTCTACTGTCTACACAGTGGCTCACCTCCACAAACAGTTGCTCCCTTGACTACTCTTCAGATCCAGGCATGAGCCCACCAGTAGTCTGTCTCAAAAGGACAAACTTGGGGAAAGAAGTATTTAGGCCTAGAAATAGGCCTTGAGTAAGAATTTCTTGAGTAAAGAATTCTGGGCTGGATACCTAATGTCTGGCCTAGATATGCGGACATAGACTTTTCACCCCAAGAGAAGGAGCACAGCGGGAAGAGTCTTAGAGCAGGGACCTCTAAGGCATGGGTCCTGCATGGCCCAAGATAGTTTCCTATTGCTGCTGTAACAAATGAACACAAACTTGGTAGCTCAAAACAATACACACTTATAGGTGCCTGGGGGGCTCAGTCAGGTAAGCATCCACCTTGAGCTCAGGTCTTGATCTTGGGGTCCTGGGATTGCATCTGCATCAGACTGCTTGCTCTACAGGGAATCTGCTTCTCCCTCTGTCCACCATGACCCCTACTCTTGCTCTCACTTTCAAATGAATAAATAAAGTCTTAAAAAATACACGTTTTTATACTTTTATAGTTATGGAGATCAGAAGTCTGAAACCAATTTCACAGGGCTGAAATTAAGGTGTCAGCAAGCCTGAATTCCCTCTGGAGGTTCTAGGGGGAGAATCTATTTCCTCGACTTTTCCATCTTTTAGAGTAGCATTCCTTAGCCAGTGGCCCCTTTCTCTATCTTCAGTGTATTATTTTGCCTAAATGATCATGTTGCCATCTTATGTAGTCAAATCTCCCCCTTACAAGGAAATTTAGGATTACATTTAGGGCCTGCCCAGGTAATCCAGGTACCCTCCCCATCTCAAAATCCTTAACTTAATCACACCTTCAAAGTCTCTTTTGCCATCTAAGATAACAGTCACATCTCTGAGAACAGTACTGATGAAAAAGTACAGCAATAAAAAGTACATACAGAGTGGTAAGGATCCCATACAAAGGTTAGAGAAATCCTATGGAAGACTCCACTAGGATGGCAATACCGAACCAAGTCCAGAAGAACAAAAGTTTGCAAGGCAAAGGACATTGAAAGGCAGCATTTCAGGCTAAGAGTACAATGTGAAGTACAAAGGTGTGGGCCATTTAGAGAAACGTAGGCTGTTCGGTACGGTTGGAGGGTATAAGATTGAGAGCTTAGAGAGGAAGTAGCAGGAGATAAGTCTGGAGAGAGAGGCAAAAGCCAGATCACAAAGAGAAGTATTGGAAATGGATTGCAGGTGGGAAAGGCTGGAAGCCAAGAGACCATTTTGGAGGCTGGTTGCAGCAGGTCAACAGTGATGTGAGCCTCAGCTAAGAAGGGCAAAAGGGGAAAAATGGACATGAACTCAAAAGATCTCAAAGAAGTAGAGTGTGTTCAACTCAGTGAATGATTGTTGGGATTGAGGAACAGTTTAGGAGTCGGGGATATTCAACTGGGTGGATTCACTGAGATGGGAACATATGGGGAGAGGCAGATTTGAGGAAGAGGATGGTGAATCAAGTTTCTACATATTACTATTTCAGGATCTGTGGGATAGTCATTTAGGGAAGCTAGTGACTTTGAAAGTCACAAAGATGTCTGGGACGGAGACATCATTTTGGTAATTAGTCTTAAGGTAGAAGTGAAGCCATGGGAAGGAATGAGGAGAGGCCAAGGTCACAGTCTGGGCACAATAATATATGGGAGTACAAAGCAGGAAAGCAAAAGAAAACAGGAGACCAAGGAGGAGCATCCAGGCGAGATCCTTGGAAAGCCAAGAGGAAAAATGTTTTAAGAAGGTAATGACCACGTTGCGTAAAGTCTGCCCAGAGGTTAAGTAAGAGAGGATTTAGAAAATGTTAGATTTAGGAACATGTTGGTTATGGGAACCTAAGGAAGACCAGCTTCGATGGAGAGCAGGATGAAAGCTAGATTGTAGTGACCTGAGAAGGAAATGGAAATTTCCCCATTTTTCCCCAATAAATTTAACTTTAAATGAAAGGAGAGATAGGGTCGTATCTAGAGGACAATAAAGGGTCACAAGATAGTCTTTGTTTTGTTTCTTAAAGATAGGCAAAAATTGAATGTATTATTAGACTGAGGGGCAAGTACCATATAATGAGAAAAGCAAATGACAGCAGAGAGAAGAAATGACTGACAGGGTGAGGTTTCAGAGGAGAGGAATGGGGTCCAGGCAGGGTGTCACAGGGAGAGAAGGACTTAACCAAGAGGAGGCGGAGACACAGCTCCCCTGCCCTGACAGGAGGCAAGGTGGGAATGATTGGTACTGTTAGAGCTAAGTTTGTAAGCGGTGGGAGGAAGTGCACAGAGTTCCTAATTGACAACCTCAACATATCTGCAGGAGGAGTGCTAGTTAAGACACTATTGCAAGAAGTATCAAAAACCTGAGTGAAAAACATTGGGAACAAAGCTGTGAACTTGAGACAGCATAATCATTTCAGCAAAATTAAAGGTCAGATCATACCATATTGATGGCGGGAATGTAAAATGGTACAACGCTTTGGGAAATAGTTTGGTAGTTTCTTAAAAAGCTAAACCTATGCCCACCATACAACCCAGCCGTTCCACTCCCAAGTATTTACCCAAGAGAAAGAAAGCACATGTCCATATTAAGACTTGCACATTAATGTTCACAGCAGTTTTATCTGTAAAAGCCAAAAACTGGTAAGAGCTCAAATGTCTTTCAAAAGGTAAGTGACTAAACGAATTGCGGTACAGCCGTACAATGGCACAACCAGAAATTAAAAGGAAAGTACGATTTTTACATACAACAAAATGGCAGAATCCAAACAACAGGTGCTGAGGAAAAGAAGACAGACCAGAAAAAGTACATATTGTAAATTCCATTTATATAAAATTCTTGAAAATGTATAGTGACAGCAGGTCTGGTTTGGGATTGGGGGAGTAGGGATGAGAAAGAGAGAGAGAGACAAGGATCACAACGGGGCACAAGGAAACTTTTTGAAACGATGGATATGTTCACTATCCAAATTGTGATGATGATTTCATCGGGGTCCACATTTGTCAAAGGTCATCAAATTGTGTACTTTAAATATGTACAATTCACTATATGTCAGTTATAACCTCCATACAGTTGCAATAAATAAATTAAAGTTTGGAGAAAGAATCACAGTAAAATAGCAGCTAATTAAAAATAATACTATAGGAAAGTAAAGTGCAAAGTTTTATTAGGACATGGTGTATTAGTCAGAATAGGCTAAGTTATGCTGTAGTAATAAACAGCCCAAATCACAGTGACTTAACACACAGAAAAATTCTCACTTGTACACTGTTAACTGCACTATCTGGGTGACTTCCCAAAGCAGCCATTCCCTCTCCAGGAAGATAGCCATTCAGCTGCCGGCTCTATTCCTGCAACATGAGGCCTTCTCTACATTCACTGGGGCAAGGGAAGGGAACACCGGAAAGTATCATGCCAGCAATGAGATGCTTTGGTGCATAAATTACACTTCCACTCACAACCCACTGGGAAGAACTAGTTACATAGGGTCACCTAATTACAAGGGTGTGGGGAAATGTAACACTGTTGAGTGCTCAGAAAGAAAGGTGAATCAGAAATGGACAAATTCAGGAATATTTTTCCATTCACGGCTTCAAGAACAAGTACATTGTCTTTGCCATTCCAAACTGACCATCAAATTGTAGACAGAAAAGAGATTCTCAAGATTCAAGTCCAAATTTTCAAACATTATTTAAGATGAGACAGAGTTTTATGGTCTTTTAATAAAACTTATACAAGGGCTGTTGAGTTCAGTTAGCAGAACACAGTATGAAAACATTCAAGACTTGAGGGGAGCATAAAGGAGGCATTGTGCCGGAGAGGAGCCTGATGTTCTAACCCAATCAGACTTGCCCCTGGTCACACGGGAGGGGAAAATTATGAAGGTTTAGCACAAACCATTCTCTGAAAACAAACAATCCTAAGCCCATGCTGTTGGATTTTTGTGGATATGCAAATTGGGGGTAAGAGTGCCTTTAATGATAGTGATCAGAGGATCCAGAAATACCTGAATTCCATCCACAACCTTATTAAGCACCTTAGCGAAATAGTGAAGGACAATATCAAGTCAAAATTAATAGCTGTTGGAGGAAGAGGGGGAGAAAGTTTGCTGTGACCGTGAGCTGTGGCTTTGGCATATCACCTAAATGCAGAACATCCTTGGAGTCTGGGTTGTGTCACATATGCTGTCCTTTTCCCGGAAGCCAGGCAGGTCTAAAAAGGCTCCACCGAAAGATCGACTTGCTTTGCCCAATTTAAGCCCTCAATACTCAAATCCCACGTCTCAGATCTTGGCATTAATGGTTACAAAGCAAAACAAACCAACATCAAATTTGCAGACCCAAGGACAAGAGAGAGAGAGACACAGAAATGGCCAGTGCCCAGTTAGCCTGGACCTGGTCGCCTGGGAGGAGAGGCAAAAAGAACTGGCCGAGCCTCCAAGCAAGGAGCACCACGGTCTCTACCACTCCAGCCAGAGGGAAGAGAACGTGCAGTTGGCCACTTACTAGATGGACCAATCAGATCAGCACTCCTGCCATTTAAGGGTGAGAGTGAGAAAGGAAGTGGGAAGGAGAACTGTATTTTGCGGTGTAGTCTCCCAACTTTCTAACTAGCTGGGAGACTTAGGCAAATGTTTGCCTGTACAGTGGGAAATCATAATAATAACTACCTGCTAGGGTTCTTGTAAGGATTAAATGAATTACTATATAAAGGTCGAATATTGCCTGGCGCAGGGTGGCATCCTAAATACCATTATTGTGACTGTTGGTGATGTTGTTATTAAGAAGACTTTACGAATGCTGAATTTCACAGAGTCTAGATTTTATAGCCTGACGTGCATTTTGTCTCTCAAGTTGCCCTCTTTCATATTTTTCTACATTATCTGTTTTCGGTAATCTATATATCTCAAAAAATCGTCATTTTAATATCTTTAGCTGCTGCTCCGAAAATAACATGAATATAACATATGATATTTATATAACATTTTTGACACATAGTTAAGATTTATCTCCAAAACAGGAATCCAAATCAATATTATGCCCATTTTTTCCAGTGGACTGAAATTAAGATCTGAATATGTGTCATAAAATATTGATCTTTAGGGATGCCCGGGTGGCACAGTCAGTTGAGCATCAGACTTTTGGTTTCAGCTCAGGTTGTGACCCCAGGGGCAGGAGACTGAGCCCCACCCTCACTGCGAGTCCGCTCGGGTTCTCTCTGCTCTCTCTGTCCCTCACACCTGTGCTGCTTCTCTCTTTCTCTCTCTCTCTCTCTCTCAAACAAATGAATAAATCTTTAAAAATAAATAAATACATGCATAAAATATTGATCTTTAATTTTCAAATAGAACCTCGATACTTAGGAATATTTGGAGAGAATAACATCAATGCTGATAATGTCATCTCAGCTTCCCTCAAACCAGATTCTTTGTACAGAAAAACAAACAAAAAGCTAACCAGCAAATACAGACACAGTCTCTCTGTCTCTCTGTCTTTGTCTCTGTCTCTCACACACACTATGTAATATACCTGGGAGTCCCTGTGATTGCCAAGGCTCACTCACTAGGAGGATACACTACACACACAGTAGTTTGTGCTCAAGGACGCTCTACAGCACTGGATTATTTTCTAGAGAAGTACAGCCATAAGAAAGAAATTTGTTAGGATCTGCTCCAGAGGCGTACATGACCAGCAGAACGAACATTCCCAGGCAGAGTGGTGGCCAAATGAACACACTCGAATATAGCCATGCAAAGAGGCAGGAGTGGGGAGAAGGATCTATCCTCCCTGAGAGAACAGTTACCTAGTCCGGGCATGCCATGTTAGGGGAAAGGGTCTATGTAGTAGAAACCATTTGGGTGTGCAGGTGACAGCTGTGTTCTGGAAGCCTCCCTGTGTGTTAAGTCATAGTGTAACCAAATCCAAGAATGAGTACAATACCTGATAGTGGAGTGTTACTGTAATATTCAAATAAAGTCTATATTAAAAGAATCATTGCCCCCAGCTGTTATAATG
The DNA here is from genome assembly GCF_024610735.1 of Ursus americanus. Taxonomy (NCBI): domain Eukaryota; kingdom Metazoa; phylum Chordata; class Mammalia; order Carnivora; family Ursidae; genus Ursus; species Ursus americanus. Next base: position 26,938,834 of record NC_142137.1, read on the forward strand.
ACTATTATTAATGGGAACGCACAGTAAATAAGCACGAGACAGCATTCTTTCTTTTGCTGGAAGTGTGTTAAATTTGTTTTGTGCATATTTTACACAAAGGTTCCTACAAAAACCATGGCAGAAGGTAAAGACAGCTAAACAATCATTTGTTTCATAACGTTTTGATAAATCACATTTCCACTGCCCTGAATGCACATCCACTTTATTACTGAAATGGTGACAGCTGATAACATTATCTTTTGTTGCTGAGACATTTAATCAGTGACTGGTGTCGCTGGACAGGCTGGTACCAAACCGGCAGAACTTTCTATATCATGCAATGTGCATGTGAAAACCAACCCGCCTGGGCTAGGCAGATTGCAGGGAACTCCGGGAGCCTGTGGCTCTTTGCCTTCTTCTCTGTCCAGAGAGGCACTGCTGGTGGTTTGGGCTGCACAGTCAGAGAGGGTCAGGGCTGGAAGGGACCTCAGAGGACATCTGGTACAGGGTTTCAGATAGTGATGTTGGGGTTCAGAGAAAGTGGGTCACTTACCCAAGATTGCACAGCTAGTAAATGGGGAAGACACATCTGGAATTCAGTTTTTCCAAGGCCCCTGGTGTTTCTTCCTTGTACATGAAGTGTTTGGTGATCTGTCAACCCTATAGACTCAGGTGTGCTCTCATCTGTCTGTACAGCCTTTCTTGGCCCCTCCCTATGGGATCACAGGTGTCCCTTCCTTATTCTTAGAAAAGCAACTGGGCCAGGACTCCTCGCCCACCCTAGTGCCTGAGCTGAGCTCTGAGCATTGTAGGGCTGGTGACCCCAGCCTGATCTTTGGCAAGTGGCTGCTGATGGAGCTGTTTGCAAAGCCCTGACACTCTCTCTTCCCGACTACGAATCCAAGACCCCACTGAGTCAGAGGCCTGGTTCTTTGGTGTCATGGGGGGAAGGGAATTTTGACCCTAGACTCTGCTTATCATTCTCTCAAAACTCACAGTTTGGCTGCTTTTCTTCTTCGTGTCAGAGCCCACAAGACAGAATGAAAGCACCCAGGAAATAGAGTTTGGGGGCAGCTTCCAGCTCCATTGTTTGGGATGACAGTCTTTGGCTAAACATCGCGGAGCTGGTGGACAAGCTGAGTCATCAGCCCTAACACCAGAGCCAAACTCTCCTGTGCCCTGTAATTCAATCCAACACCTGTTCTGGGTTTTGTTTGGTGCTTCAAACACTAAGTCATGCAGTGGACCATCTTAAGGTCTTTAGGCAAAGCCTTTAGTCTAATGAGTCAAGAGTTTTCTACCTCCCCCAATTAACTTAATATAAATTAATGAGTTAAAAGTTAAATTTTTAGGGGGCCTAGGTGGCTCAGTTGCTTAAGCATCTGCCTTCGGCTCAGGTCATGATCTTGGGGTCCTGGGATCGAGCTCCATGTTGGGCTCTCCACGCAGCCGGGAGTCTGCTTCTCCCTCTCCTTCTCCTTCTGTGAGCACTCTCTCACTCTCTCTAAATCAATACAATCTTTTTTAAAAAGTTAAATTTTTATTCTCTTAAAAAATTAGAAGAAAATCCAAGTGAGTCCCTAACCATGACATGTCTAGAAAAGGGAGGACTTTCTGAGTTTAACAGCAATGAGCAAAATTACAAGGTACATAAGAAATTAAAGTATGTGTGCTAAAACAATCCCTGCCATAAGCAAAATTAAAAGAAAAAGGGCATAGTAGAGAAAATATTTTTAAAATATATATGACAAAGCGTTACTCTCTTGCATCTTAAGGAATTTTACAAACCAAGACAATATTAATGAACCCAACAGGAAAATTGACAAAAACATGAAAGGCATTTCACAAAGCAACGGAAACAATTGTTCAATTATATTACCCGAAGAATGTAAAGTAAAATGAGATGCCAGCTTTCATCTAGCAAGTCAGGTAATTTTAAATGAAATTATCAAATACAAAACGAAACAGGGGCACCTGGGTGGTGCGGTTGGTTAAGTATCTGACTCTTGGTTTCAGCTCAGGTCAGCCCACATAGGGCTCTGCACTCAGCACAGAGTCTGCTGGAGACTCTCTCTCCCTCTCCCTCTGCTCCCCTACCGTGCGCACACTCTCTCTCTCTCAAATAAATCTTTATATATATATATACACACACACACACACACATATATATATAAACAAAACAATGATCACACTGTCTTGTTGGGTTTAAAACAGAGGGGCGCCTGTGTGGCTCAGTCAGTTAAGCATCTGCCTTTGGCACGGCTCATGATCCTGGAGTCCAGGAAGGGAGTGCTGGGATGGAGTCCGGGGATGGAGTCCCACATCGGACTCTCTGCTCAGCAGGGAGTCTACTTCTCCCTCTGCCCATCCCCCCACTTGTGCTTGCTCCCTTTCTCTCTCTCTCAAAAACAAATAAATAAACAAAAATTAAAATATACATAGAACTAACATGTTAGACAACAATAACATTTGTTGTCTGAGAGCAGAAACTTATGAGTTAGAAAAACTGCATGGTGGAGAAAACAGTGTGCATTGTTTGGGAAATGGTAACAGTGCTGTATTAGTTTCATTTAGCTGCCACAACAAATTACTACAAATTGGGTAGTTTAAAGCAACAGAAATGTATTCTCTCACAGTTCTGGAGGCCGAAAGTCAAATCAAGGTGTAGGCAGGGCCACGCTCCCTTGGAAGGTTCTGGGAGAGAACGCTTTCTTGCCTATTCCAGCTTTTGGTGGTCCTAGGCATTCCTTAGCTTGTGGTTACATCCCTTCAATCTCTGCTTCCATCTTCACGTGACCTTCTAGAACCTGTGTGTGTGTTCTCCTCTTCTGTCTCTGCTAAGGACCCCTGTCATTGGATTAGGGCCCACCCAGATAATCCCAGATGATCTCATCTACTGAGATCCTGAAGGACATCTACAAAGACCCCTTTTCTAAGTAAAGCCACATTCAAACATATTTTATTCAGCATGTATAGTTGTTCTTGAGGAAAGAATTGGTTTCTCACAAGCTAGGCCCCTGTCAAAGACAGAGGTCCCCAATATATTATTCACAGGTGAAGTCAATGAGTTCTCATGTTGCTTGGATGGACTCCCGCAGAATGCGTGTTTTCTACGTGCATATTTTCAACGTACATTGATGGCGGTGTGCTGCATGAGTCACCCTGTGTTTCTCACCCATTTCTCTCGGCACCATGCCTTGCAGCTGTCCTTGTGGCTGCTATGGACTAAAGATTATGCTGCTCACTGCTGCATCTCAGGGTGGGCCCCATGCCAGTCTCCCAATAATGACACTCAGATTGCTCCCAACTTTCTACAACCACAAATAGTATCGAAAGGAACATTCCCTGCTATACCCCCTTATTAGCCAGCCTGTGCCACACTGAATGTCCCCAGAGAGCTGTGATTCTCTAGTGACTGGTTTTCTCTCTCCTCCACTCATGGCCATTGGGCTCTTTGGGTGGGATGGAGGCGCCATCGTAGCTGTTCCTGTGTCTCTCACCTCCTCTGATATCTGCTGGGCCCTCCTTCTTGCTCCTTCTTTCTTCCCTCTCCTTTCCCTGCAGCTTGTCACTTAGCATTTTTGCCTTTGAACCTTGACTTTTAGGGCGAGCGCCAGGCCTCCGTGCTCTGCTGACGAGCTCTCGAGACACATTGCATCTCCTTCAGTCTTCTTATCTGAGGTTCTCGCTGATTGCTTTAATCATAATTTAGTTTTCTCTGGTGTTCAGACTCCTAATACCTCAACATTGTGGGAAGTGCTGGAAACAGAACTGTGGAAAGATACAAAAAGGACTCCAGCAGTTCTCCAGGACACGTTAGATACTAGGCGTTGGAACAAGTGTGGGGATGGGCCACCCAGCCTGTGCATCTTCACCTGGGCTCTGCCTAGCCCCCTGCCCACACCCCTGCCCCAACTCCTCCCACTTGAACACAGGGAATGCTGGGCCAGACTTCCAGATCGGCCTCTCTGCAGATTGTCCGGACACACAAAGACCTCACCCTGCTCTTTAGAATCATCATTCTGGCCATCTTTGGGGTGAGGAAAGTGAGGCCAGAGGCCCTAGACACCCAGATCCATCCACAGTCTTCGGGAGGCGGTAAGGTCCTAGAAAATCAGGGGGGTATGATTTCCACTTCCTGGAGGATGGCACTTTAAAAGTCAGGCTTGAACCTCCACCCTGACTCTTCCCTTGAGTGGCTGTGTGACCTCAGGTGAGACCCTTCACCTCTCTGGACCTCAGTTGTTCACCTGTAAAATGAGGGGTTCTGATGGAGGTGAGCTCTAAGTTCTCTTTTAGCTCTGCCCTCTGTTCTGAGCACCTCACCAGCCAAGATCCTGTCTGTGAGAGAGGATAGAGAGATGCCGTATTGGCTGAGAATCAGCTTACTCATCAGGATCTCAGGGCATCCCTTGCTCAAATATCTTAGGAGGGGCTTCATTATATCCAATAGCTCCTCTGTGCTTTCTGGCTCTGACTTAGGCAGAAATGCTTTGAAAATGGGTGGAATTTCATGTTCTAGAAGTTCACCATAGAGCTCCAACCCCGTTAGAGAAAGGTGTATGAAGAGCAGAAAAGCAAACTAATCTTGTCAGCTCCTCTGCTGTATTCCAAGTTATTTCTGATGTGGCACATTACTAATGGAAATATAAATTTATAATAAGGTATAAAATGGGGGATATATTGTCTAATATTAAAGACAATACAGTATTATGACCTTACAAAAGTTACAAATGTAGTACTTGGCCTCTTGTTCCAAATTTCTAGTTCAATTTCCTGCCAGTATTCTCCACACACAGTAGCAAGGTCAACTCTTAATCAACTCTTAATCATCGTAGCGAGAGCTGGGATGGCGTGGGATTGCAGCAATCATCTCTCCGTAAGAACAACCACCCTGCCACACATTTTAGGACTAGGGATGAGTCACTCAAAAATACACTTGCTTGTGGAGTTTTACAGAAAGTCATAGCAGCAAACAGTGGAAGCCATGCTACATGGGAGCCCAGTGAGGAGAAAGGCCAGCTCTTATCCATGGAGGTTTTAAAAGGCTTAAGAGGAACGTTTTCTTCTTTTAGGTGAATTAATTCTAAATTAAGAATTCATTTGGAAATTGAAGAAGACAAGAAAGCCGATGTTTACGGTTCTATTTAAGCATAAACAGGATGAGGAAGGTAAAAATCTAAGCTAATTATATGAATTTTGTGTTTCGTTAATGTCTGTTTGTTTTTCAGCAGGAGGTCCTTAGTACCTCTGAGCTTATCTCCGATGTGTATTAGTCTCCCACTCTGGCTGTAACAAATCATCACAAATTTAGTGGTTTAAAACAACACGCTTATTCTTTTGCAGTTCTGGCTGTCAGAAGTCTGCAATCAATCTCTACTGGCCTCAAGTCAGCTGGGCTGGTTGCTTCCAGAAGCTCTAGGAGAGAACACAGTGCTTGCATTTCCATCTTCTTGAGGCTATCCTTCCTTGGCTCCCAGCTCCCCCGCACCTCTCCTCTTCTCCCGCTGTCTCCATCATTACGTGGCCTTCTCTGTCTGACTCTGACCCTCCTGATTCCCTCTTATAAGGACCCTTGTGACAGCATTGGACCCATGCATTTAATCCTGAATAAACTCCTCATCTCAAGATCTTTACCTTAATCACATCTGCAAAGTTCCTTTTGCCATGTGTGGTAACTTTCACAGGTTTCAGGGAATATGACATGAACAACTCCAAGGGCCAAGGGGTGGAGGACAGTCACAGTTCTATGTACCACACTATATATACCAAAATTCTCTATTTGGTGAAAATTAACCAAACTTTTGAAAATAAAGAGAGCAAACATTTTTGTAGTTAACAAAAGTATTTTAATATCTGTTATATGTGATAATTATATTACAATGCGGCAACAAAAAAAGTGCCCAAATTAGAGAGGACTCACATTTTAATAGCCCCATCAATTTTTCTGACAAAGACGGAAATTTTAAATAAAAGCATTTGTCTCAGCTATGAAGGATAAGAATTTTGTTAGATGATAAAAAAAATGTTTATTTTCAAGTTAAAATATTGATTAAATGGAGTCTTCTTGATTAGAAATGAATCAATTTTATTCTACAATCTCAGAATATCTAACCATCACCACATCCTCCGTACCTGCCCTCTAACTCGTGTGATAAATGTGAGATTATGATCAGCATCCTTTCTGTTCATCTAAAGAGGAACCGCTAGGTGGTACGGAGGAGAGCTCCAGCTTGGAACAGCCCTTACCTATCTGGAACCCAGTTCTTAACCTGAGCCTCCAGAGCAGGAGGTCCTGAAGACCCCCACTCAATATCCTGTCCTCCATTCTCCAGAGAGCCATCAGGCCCACACACAGAGCCACAATCCTTTACTTTAGACACCTTTCTAGTAAGTGTGATCAGCTGGTTTCCCAAGGATTTAGGAGATGATAGGAGAAAGGAGTGACTTACCATAGGTGGACACAATGGCCACAGCAACAGTGAGGTCTGGAGATGAAGGTGTGTGTGGGAATCTCAACGAGCACACATGCTCACACACACACTTCCTGAGCCTCCATTCCAGCCAAGAATAGCCCAGGCCCCTTCCGAGTACCCTGAACAATGGTGAAATAACTGTAGTTCAAAAAATTAGCTTCGTATCACCTAGGAAAGGAAAATGATGTGTGGCTAGCTCTCCTGAAGAAAACAGAGAAGGGGGTGCCCAGGTGGCTCCGTTGGTTAAGTGTCCAACTCTTAATCTCAGCTCAGGTCTTGGTCTCAGCATGGTGAGTTCAAGCCCTGCATTGCACTCCACACTAAGCATGGAGCCTACTTTAAAAAGCAGAAGAAGAAGGAGAAGGAGAAGAAGTAGAGGAAGAGGAAGAAGAGGAGGAGGAGGAGGAGGAAGGGAAGAGGAAGAAGAAGAAGAAAAAGAAGAAGGGGAAGGAGAAGGAGAAAAGAAAGAAAGAAAACAGAGAAGTATATGGATGATTTTAGAAGTTTCACAAAAATTAAGAATTGCTCCCTCCTCCTCTCTAATTTGCTTGAAAGGATAAAGCCTCAACCACCCAGAAAACCTGGCCCCCCAAAAGGACTTACCCTCTGGTATCTAGGTAGCTATGATTGTTTTATAAATTAAATTTTCATTAATTTGCATTCTACTCATTCAGAATTTTTTGATAATTCTATCCCGGTTGAAATGACTAAAATTTTGCCTTTGTACAACATACAAAGAAAGGGTATGCCAAGCAAACTAATAACATAAATAAGACTTTAGAGAGATATATTTAGTCTGCTTATCAAACAATGTAAATAAAATCCCTTGAAATCCTTCTATAAAATAGAAGCTGCTCAGATATGTATTTTCTGTTCATTACTCTTAATAGGGAACATCTCAACATCAGTTTCAGTTTATGCACATAAAAAATAGTTTTAAAAAGCTACATTTCTTTAAATGTTTAAATTCAGACTTGCCAACTCAGTTTGTCCATGTTAGTGAGAAGTTTTTCTCTTTCTCCTGTGTATTATATTACAATTAAATCAGTGAAAACTAAATAGTTTGAAAACTATTTATGTAAAATGAAGATTTTTTAAGGCATAATCACCATTTATGACAATTCAGGATATGAATTATATTTAAAAGCCTTTCCTTGTCAAATTGAAAATATCAAACACCATTTGAATTAAAAACGCACCCCGATATATTCAGATTATGCACCCCAATATATGCAAAATCTTCATAAATGTTTGCTCATTGTCCTAATTTTTCTCCTGTAGTGTTATTTATTATAATAATTTATTATAACTGAAAAAACAGTTTTCACATTCTGTAAATCACAACCAACAGATGAAACGCTGAAATTGCAGATCGGAAAAAGTTGCACGTATCTTGTGGGATCACCAAGGCCCTGGAGTTGCTCACACAGATGCAGTTAGAAACACATCTGGGACATGCATCTGGAAGGTGAGGATTAGTATTTAACATTTCTAATTTAAAATTGGTTTAGTCGGGGATGTACTCTATGGTGACTAACATAATATAATAAAAAAAATTAAAATATAAAAAATAAAATAAATAAAATAAAATTGGTTTAGGGGCGCCTGGGTGGCTCAGTTGGTTAAGCGTCTGCCTTTGGCTCAGGTCATGATATCAGGTGCTGGGATCGAGCCCCACATCCCTGCTCAGCAGGGAGTCTGCTTCTCCCTCTACCCCGGCCCCTGCCCATGCTCTCTCTCCCCCTCACTCTTTCTCAAATAAATAAGTAAAATCTTAAAAAAAAAAAAAGAAAAGAAAGTTGGTTTAGCACCTCGCTACTTTATGTTCAGAAGAGTTTACAAACAGCGGCTGTATCTGACTACACAAACCATTTTGGAATAAGAAGCTAAATTCAGCCCTGACAATTATTTTATTTCCTCTAGCAACTGAATTTGGTCACATACAATGGTTTATAACTGGACAGTAATCGGTTAATACTTTTGACTTCTAAATGGTTGATCATTTAAATGATGGCTTTGAAAACAAAAGGTTTATGTGGGGGGCCTGGGTGGCGCAGTCCTCAAGCGTTAAGTGTCTGTCTTGGCTTAGGGCGTGATCCTGGCGTTCTGGGATCGAGCCCCACATCAGGCTCCTCCGCTGGGAGCCTGCGTCTTCCTCTCCCACTCCCCCTATTTGTGTTCCCTCTCTCGCTGGCTGTCTCTGTCAAATAAATAAATAAAATCTTTAAAAAAAGAAAAAAAAAGAAAAAAGGTTTGACTAAGTACTATCATACCTGTGATTTGCTTTGCATTAATCCAGGAGTGGGGGTGGATTGTTATGGAGGAAAAAGATGGGTCATGAGTTGATAGCTGCCTGCGAGGGTGGGGGATGAGTACATAGGGATTGGTTACACTCTTCTCTCTACTTTTGGTATGGTGGACGTTTTCCATGATAAAAAGAAAAAAGGAAAAACTATATACGTTGAAGACAGTTGAAAGACATTAAGACTAATTAGTAGTTTAGCATCAGAAAAGGAAAAGTGAACCTGAATTGTGGTTATTTAACCTCATTTTTTTTTTAAATGGCCTTTCCAGTGTCTACACTGCGGACATCTACAGATGGTTCAGAGAGTTCCGTCCAGAACTGAGTCTTCAGGCTCGCTGGAACCACCACACAAGTATGGGTGAGTCAGTCCCAGAATGCTGGCAGTGTGGGGTTCCTTTTCCACAGCATCTGGGTGGTCCCTGGGCAACGTCAGCCCACCTGCCATCCAGATATGGTTAGACCCAAGGAAGTCATGGGTGAACACTATGAGATTTTCACACAATGTTGATTCTGTGATTTTTCCAAGCCTGCAGGCCCCTTGTTGGCTTTGACCATGATTCAATACCTGATTCTCCCTGAAAATGGGCAAATACGTACAGGCACACCTACACTTGCACATTTAAAAATGTATAATTACGCCCCTCCCTTGTTCCCAAAAAGATTTAAGGTATTTGTGCACATGTGAAATAAAACTTAAATTAGTTTTGCCATTTAAAATTTCTCTTCCTAAAATAAAGTCCCATGAATATTTATCTCATATTTGCATAAAAAAGGCAAACACCTTGTCATGAGACCCTTTTGTTCAGTTGGCTCACATCACTCAAGCTCAGGATGAGGAACTTTCCTATTTATATACAGAATGTTAGATTTGCACTTGACAGAAATGTGGTTAAGATCAGAAAAGTTGCCCCGTTAAGAAATATATGTTTCCTCAGTGACATCCACTTCAAATTCTAATTTCATGACTCCTCAGATAGGTTTTGGTCATGGACATAGGCCTTGTAAATGGACACACGTAAGTACGAATGTTCCGGTCCCTCTTGTGTAGAGGGACACTCACTGCTGGAGATTAGTCTGAATTCCTCTTTGTCATCTCATCACCCTTCATCGATAAGTCTCCAAATCAAAAAGTAAGGAGCAATGTTTTTTGCTAAACTAGAGGCAAATGTCCAAAGATGACTTCGACCACTCAAAGGCTATAGAGTTGAAAAAACTGTTCTGCGTGAGCACCGTGAGCGGGGGAATTACACCATTACACCTGTTTGTGATCCGCGCATAGATGGAGCCTCATTGGGCCAAAAGTCTCCTGTTAGTTTGCAAGCACTCGAAGCTGAACCTGTCTGCATTGCAGAGGGGCAGGGCATGCTCCAGGCATGGCCACTTCAGCCAGAGGAACCAAGGACGATGGAAACAGTGGGAATTCGTTTCAAACCAAGTTACGCTGGAATAAGGAATTACAATCACGTTTTTTCCCTTCGACATTATCAAACAGCTATCAGTTCTAGGCACTAACTTGTGTGTTGAGAATTCAAGGATGCCTACATCCTGGTTCCTGTCCTCCCTGTGTTCCTGAGACCTGAAATTTATTCTATCACTAAGATAACTCTCGTTTTAGAAGCTTGGGAACATTTTATATATTAACCAATAGGAGCAATGAAAAGTTAGTAAATGCGGTCACAGATAAACAAAGGTCCCTCAAGAGCCGTTTGGAACAGCCTAGAAAATGAGTTTTAAGCACCCAGATTAGAGATAATTCTCTAAATTATCTGTGAGGTGGGAGTCTTCTCCCCAAAGCCCTACACATAGGCCTGCTTCATTGTCCACTTAATGATTCGGGCACCAGCCAGCCTGCACGTGGGGTCACCTGGAGACCTCTCAAAGCTCCTAATACCCAAGTCAAACCCCAGACCAATTATATTATCCCCAATTCTCTGGGGATAGAATCCAGGCATAAGTATTTTTTTTAAGATTTTATTCATTTGTTTGTGTGTAACAGAGAGAGAGAGAGAGAGTATGCGCATGTGCCAGCTGGAGGAGGGGCAGAAGGAGAGGGAGAGAGAATCTCAAGCAGACTCCGTGATGACCATGGAGCCCGAGGGAGGGCTTGATCTCCCCACCCTGAGATCATAACCTGAGCTGAAATCAGGAGCTGGATGCAAAACCGACTAAGCCACCCAGGTGCCCCAGGCATAGGTATTTTTTAAAAACTGCCCAGATGATTCCAATATGAATCCGAGTTGAAAAGCCAGTGTTTTACATTTATGATCTCATTTCATCTTTAAAACAACCTCATGAAGTGAGTGTTTCCCATTCCTATCCTATACAGGAAGGAATAGGCTCAGAGAGGTCTTGAAATTTACAGGTAGTTTCTACCCCATGTTTGTCTGATTCAAAACTAAGGTTAGAATAAGGGCTTTCATCACACTATTATCTAAGGAAAATGGCTATTCAGATGTTAATCCTAACGTATCAGAATTCAATGACACATCAACAGATTAGTTTATCAGCCTCAGAAGCAAAAAGCAAGACTCCTAGTGAATGGAGCCCAGGAAGGCAATTTTTCATAAGAGGAAGAGGTTGGGGTATTCTAGACTTCAGGTTATGATGACACCATGACTCCTTAGCCCCAAGCCCTGAAGTATGTTTCTTGTCTAAACATTGGGTTGATTGTGTTGCACTGAAATCTGGTTAGGACCTGATAGATGGATGCTTTTCCCTTGAACAAGAAATTGCCCTAAGCCACAAACAGGATGTCAGTGGGAGAAAGAACTCTTTTTCTTTCTTGAATTAGGTGTTCTAGGAGTCCAGAGCCCTCCAAGGATGATCTGGATGGTAGAAGAAACTGGAATATGCCTTAGGGGGGCAGTCTGGAAGCCAAGCAGTGAGGTACTTTGTATTCTTAAACCTGGCTACACATCCTGGTCCTTGGACAGAACTTTTTAAATATGTAAATTCCCAGGCTCCACCCCAGTCCTTTGGGCCAATTCCTAAGGGTGGGGTGGAAATGTCCAGGTGGAAATCACTTAGAAAGAGGCATTATAGACTTGAAGATGGATGCATCATATCTTATAAGTATAAGCAACTTCCTCTCTGTGTTTCTGTCCCTTTTGTCCTCCCCCAGCCCATAGCATAGCTTGTTTCAAATTCCGGCCTAGTCTATGGTGTACTATGAGTTGTGTATCCATGCTTGTGCCAAAATATGAGAAGTGAAGTAACACCAGCCGCGGGCTAGTGGTGGTAGAAGTGTTATCTGCGAGAGCTGCCCATCAGCAGTTAAATTCGAACCAGAAACACCAGGTTCAAACCCTGACAGTGATGTAGGCTCAGAGATCAGCCTTCCTCTTTCAGAGAACTGGTTTCCTCACGTGTTAATTAGTGAATGAAATAAAGCATGCGTATAACGCATTTAATACAATGCCTGTAGATTCCCAAAGCACAATATTTTTTTAAAAACTAAGTGTCTTCTCTATGTGGCAATAAGTCAACATGCTCTCATTTCTGCCAGCTTTTTGCTGTGAAAGGCAACCATTTTCTCCCACCCCTGGTCAAGGAGAACTATACGCAGATGGAGCAGTTTAACAACCAACTGGGCAGCAAGGTCAGCCCAAGGACACTGGACCCAGGTCATGCATCGGACATGTACAAAAATATAAACTTGTATCTGAATGATGGAGGATTTATTATTCCTTATTCACATTTCATAATGGATATTATAGAAAATGACTAAAAGTGGGATGTTTTCAATCTGCCAGCCTCCTGGTATATAAAACAGAATTTAGTCTACATAGAGCTTTCTGAGGAAGTCGTCTCCTGCATTAGACAAGATCCAGGACTTATCTTTATGAAAGAGAAATTTCCAAGTGTAAAATCAAGTGCAAAGATGAGTGATCAGCTGGGAGCTCTACCAGCTCTCATTTTCCAAGTTTTTGGACTAATTCATCCTTTAATGTAGACCCAAACCACCAGAGGTTACCATTTTACTTGGCAACTATTACCTATTATGTCCATGGCGTTGTGCTAGATGATGGGGACGGTTTGGTGGGAGCAGGGGACTGGGATACATGAAGAGGAATAGTGCATACCCCCTGCCAGGAGAGTGAGGCAGTGATTGCACTAAGAATAGGAGCATCCCCTCCCCTTGCTACTCCAAGGCCCCCTCTATCTGCTCTGTCCCCCTCTCATCACTCTCCCCTGGGGTTCTGCTCTGCCTCACCGGCCCCTTTGCTGTCCCCATCTCAAGTTTGTTCCCACTGCAGGACCTTCCCCACGTGGTCCCCTCCACCTAGAGTGCCCTCCCCACCCCACTGACTTTTCACAGACCCTCCTTCTCTAGACCAGAGGGAACCTGGCACTGTCGCCTCTTCTGAAAGGCCCTTTCTTGACCACCCAGTTCAAATGAACATCCCCATTCCTCTCCTCTCCAGTAATCTCTCTCTCAATCCCTTGCCAGATTCCTCCATAGAATGATACATCTCATCATTTATCATTTATTTACGTGTCTGTTAACTCCCTCACAAGAACGTAAAGCCCACCATGATATTACCAGGGCCTACCACTGTGCTTGGTAGTGTCCAATAAATATCTTTAAATACATGAATGAGTAACAAGTCATGACAAAGCAAGAAGGAAGATTTGAAATTAGAGACATTAAAGAGATCTGAGTTCAGAGAAGAAAGGAAGAGCCCCCTGGTGCTGAGGGAAGACAGCTGTGGTCCTTATTCTGAGTGGCACCAGGTCACTTGTCTCACTAGACTTGTAGGAATGGGTGTTAACCGCATCCCCGGTCGTCTCATGGCAGATGGCCCCAGGGGCAGTCATCCAAGAAGCCACTGGGCGTTTGGGGTATCTCAGTAAGATGCCAGAAGACAGGACTGGTTACCCAGACACTGCTCCATTGTATGACTTTGCCTCTGCAGAACCCAGGCTGAGTAATCCTGGAAGGCCATCCTTTAGATCATGACCAAGATCTCCTCAGTGCCGACAGCATCCTTGCTCTCACACTGAACACTAAGAGCTCACATTTATCCAGTTCCTCCTTATGGGTTAGGCACTAGCTTTATTGTGCAGTACCAAGGCGACCCTAAACAGCAGGTATTACTGAGGAAACCGAGGCAGAAAGTAGTTAAGTAATTTACCAGGGTCACCCAGACGAAGAAGTGAAATGCTAGGCTTTAGTCCCAAGCATCTGGCTCCAGAAGCTATTCTCCAAAACTCTGCACCACGCTGCTTCCCAAAGCCGTTCACACACACTGTTGATTGATTTTCCTCCTAACCACTCTAGCTCAAATGGAGTTTGCTAAATATTGAAAAGCAGTTTTTGAGTTGGACAACCTATTTTGGGAAATTCTATTAACCTTCCCTCTTGAGAATGTGGGAGCTCAATGAATTGATCTAGGACTGTGGAGTCGGTCTTCACGTACACCAGGATGGTTTTTAGCACCCTCATTCTTCAGCATCTTCCCAGCACAGGGAAAGATCCCGTCGTGGTCTCACCCAGCTTTGGGGCCACAGGGCTAATCTGCTGATTTGTTGGAAGTCCTCAGAGGTGTCCTTCCACCACTTGATGAATCCTCCTCCTCCTGCTTCTCCTCCTCCTTCTCCACAAGCTGCCTTTTGGATTCCTTCCCCATCTTGGCTGGCATACAGTCTCAAATTAAAATGCCAGCTGGAGGACTGGCGCACAGTCACGCGCCAAAAGCTCACGCGGGATGGTGAGCGCTGCTATGGCTGAGAAGCTGCTGGTAGCACACGAGGGGCCAAAGCACAAATCCTCCATCTTTTTCATCCAAAGTGATACAGAGGCAAAAAACACAAGTTCGCTGGAAACTCAAGGTGGTGTTGGGATTTTTTTGTTTGATGTTGTCATACCGTCCCTGGAACTGTCCGTGCTGTTGGGACTGCGTGGGGAGGAGCAATACATCATGTTGGCTCCCTGCACAGAACTGCTGTGTAAACTCATCCCTGCCAATATCAACATCTGGATCTATTAGGAAAGAGTATGGGGGAGACAAGAACCCCCGGTTGTCTTTTCCCCCCACGAGTGACAGCTCTCACAGGAAGCAGGTATGCTCAGAGTTCTACTGCTTTTTATCCCAAAAGCCTTTGTTCTGCTAGAATGGCCATAAAGGTTTAAAGAGGTTTAAAAGGGGGCCAGTATAGTGTCCCACCCAGTGTTACTGAATACCATGTCGCCAGAAATGGGCGCTTTTTCTACCCTAGGTCTGTTGCAATTCAAAACAGGATTTTTTTTTCCCTCATCAGTCTATAGAAAAATATAAATCTGCTTATGGCTAAATGGTAGAAAAACACTGAAAGACATTTTTAATCTTAGGTGAAGTGTCAAATCATCAAATTATACCTCTTTTTCTTTTCTGGTTACTTATTGTTATAAAGTCATTCCAATAAGTTTTTCTGGAGACATTTCTAAAAGGCCTTAGTTGGAAGCAGACAGAGCTGAGTCTTCTTACAAAACATGGATTTTTATATACTCCTTATCAGTGGTCACCTGGTGGTGGGGCTTCCAAAATGGCATGACTGGTAATAGAAGATGTCAGATCCTGAATTCGGCCACCTCACTGGGTGATCGATTGTTATGGTATCTTTGAAAAATGGTTTTGCTACTGAAATATTTGAATATTTAAAAAAATATTTTAGCTACCAAAGTTGGACAGATGGGTACCCTGCACCTCAGCCATTTCATTGTCACAAAATTGGAATTTTCTAAGGCGGAGCCCCAGGCAGTGTAATTCTATCAAGCGCTTCAGATAGACTGACACGTGCGAGAATACTCATAGCAGCACTCTTTGTAAGAGTCAAAAATCAGAAGCGGGGCGCCTGGGTGGCACAGCGGTTAAGCGTCTGCCTTGGGTTCAGGGCATGATCCCGGCGTTCTGGGATCGAGCCCCACATCAGGCTCCTCTGCTAGGAGCCTGCTTCTTCCTCTCCCACTCCCCCTGCTTGTGTTCCCTCTCTCGCTGGCTGTCTCTATCTCTGTCGAATAAATAAATAAAATCTTTAAAAAAAAAACAAAACCAGAAGCAACCATGTGTCTCAACAGTAGAACAGATGAATGAGGTCTGGTCACAGAGGAGAATTCTACACAACAGTGAAAATGAAAAGCTATTGCTACACGCAACAACGTGAATAACCTCATCAACAGTGGCGCGTGTAAGAAGCCAGACAAAAGGGAAGGCATGTTGCTTGAGTCTACTTGCACAACGGAGTTCAAAACTCTCCAGTAATAGTGGATACAGTGGTGTTTGCTTTGTAATTATGACGTGAGCTATATACTGTGTTTGCTATTCTTTTCCATACGTGAGTTATACTTCACAACAACAATGAAATGATTTTTTTTTTTGAAGAAAATAAATAGGAAGTCAATGCATATGGCCCACATTCTCCAACAATTTTGGGGGGAAAAATCTGGCTTCGTGTTCATCTTTATACCCATTCAAAGCTGGATCAGTGAGGTCAGAAAGCAAAGGCAAGTGAGTTTTCCCAAGGACCTTTATTAATGCTCTAAATCAAATCAGCTCCCAAGTTCCAAGTCCCACTTGGGAAAGATACCTAGTCTTGAACTCTGGAGTTTCAAATTCCATGTGACCAGCTTCCTAAAGGCTTTTTACTTGATGAACAAATTGCACTGCCAAGAAAGCGTCAAAATTCTATCAAGCTTAATTATTCAATTTCTGTCTGTAAATGACATCCCTCCTGTACCTGGTGAGACCCACCCATGCACTAATAGGATGTGACAGCTGCATCACCAACAAAGCTTCCCCCGCCTTCAGTTCTCTTCAGAGGTGAATGTCTCCTGCTTGGAAGGCACTGACAAGGCCCTTTAAGAAACCTGAATTCAGTGAAGTCTTAAACTGGGACAGTGTGACCACCCAGGCTCACCAAAGGACCATCCTGTGCCACCAATGGCTACACATGGAGATGAGGAGGCCCTGTTCAGACCAAAATACATTCTTGATGGAAGTTATGGGTTCTCTTCATGGTGTTTTTCTGTTTGGTTGGGTTTTCCTTTGGTCAAGGTCATATGCAGAGTATTCCTGTCCAGACACCCAAAGGCACCCTTCCGTGAGCATCCTGGACTGAGGATTTATCTAACCTCATACTGTTACCACCCGTAAGGCAAAAGGGAAAATATTTGTTCCAAGGGTTTTCCTTGTTGCTTTGCCCTCTTTGAGCAAATGAGCAAATGACTGAAAGCTTCAGTTTCTGATCGCAACAGAAATAAAAGTTCTTTCAGTGCTGGCGACAAACATATTCCTTCCCAATATATTTGGGTTGGGGAAAGGAAACATCCAGTGAACTAGAAAGAAAAAAGGAACAGTCCCTTCCCCAACTCCCCTGAACCACACACCCAGTCCCTCCCTCAATTCCCCACTTGCTTGGAGTCCAATGGAAGATGCCAAAATAGAGATCTATCAACATATGCACCCCCCATGCCCACCCGCTACCACTGGCTCTCTTAGAACTTCCTTGGAAATACAGAAGGTGCTAACCAGAAGAAGGAACTCTAAGGTAACAGGGCTGGATGCCTGTGTATGTTTCACTAGTAGTACCCAAGCAGCCTCTATAGCCAAAGATGCAAATTCTCGTGGAGGCTCTGACATTACCCCGTTGGTGCTGACCCTACTAAAAACATTTTGGTAATAGTTCTTTTGAAATTGTTTTTGCATGCAGTGAGGCCCTTTCGCAATGTAAGTATTGGGGGAGGTGTGCGTGGATGATTTTATGGAGCTAGTTCAAAGAAAGGGACATGTTCTTGGCTTTCTCTAGCACATTATTTTAGGGGAGAAAGAGGGAGGAAATGTCAGGAATGACAAAGGGAAAATTCAGGGCTGGAAAATTCTCTAAATCAGTGGTTCTCAAAGCCTGGCCCTTGACAGGCAGCCTCTCGATCACCTGGGAATTTTTAGAAATGCATGTCCCCCTCCCCTCTTCAGACCTACCTAATCTGAATTTCTAAATGTTCCAGGTTTCTTTTTTGAGTCTGATTTCATTTTCACTTTCTTTTCTTTATGTAAAAATAACTACTAACACCTTTGGATTTCTTTCTAGCCATCATTTGGGGATCCATGTGTGAATGGATCCTGTCCTCTCCATCCTAAACTGTATGATTTCACATTAATACAGAATAACCCAGTCCTGCTTTCCTGTGTGTCATTAGGCTGCCCAGTGTGAACTGGGTCACTTCTGCAGCTCACTGATCTGGTTTTCCCATAGCTAGTGGGGAAAAAAGAAAAATTACCCAATGCAATTTTCCCCTCAAGAAACAGCTTGTTTCTCATCTTTAATTAATTGTCCCTTCCTTGCAGAAACTCTATTTGAGTTAAATCAGGAGTCGCCTACCCTCTGTGAGAGAAAAAGAGCAAGTTCCCTATTCCAGAATCCTTGAGGACTCCTAGGAGTGGGGGATGGGCTTGGTGGAGGAGAGGGAGGAGGCAGAGTGGGCACGAGGTGTAAGGGAAGGTACTAGTGAAGTCCAGAGATGATCAGAGGAGGGGGACCATGAGATGCACCATTGAAGGAAACAGATTTGGAAGCCACAGTAAGAGGAGGCCTGTCTGACTCTATTTGTGATGTACTTTCTCTGAAATGGTTATAAAAAAATGAAATGGTTATAAAACCATTTCAGTGCCCTTTTTAAAGTAAATTCAAATAAATGAAGAAGCATTACATGACATTAGATGCAGCCGGCACTCCGCAAAATGCCCTCAGCCCAGAGAGGCAAAACCCCCAAACTGACCAAGTCAAAATGCAACAGTGTTTCTATCCTTATTCTATTTCACCACAGAACTGTTAGTTACCGGATAGATGTTTGTAATTTCAATATGGAGGATGACAATGTCATGAAAAAATACGTACAAAAAATTCCAACTTCTTTCAACAATTTCTAATGACTTTTGGAAAGGGGTGGAAAACTCAGAACATTTATGAAACCAAGAACTGCTTTGCGAAGCCCTGAGTAATTTTTCAAATTTCTCTAACTGATTTGTTTCCACAGAAGAGAGAAACAAATGGGTAAACAAAATATGGTGTAGCCATACAATGGAATATTATTCGGTCTGGGAGGAATGAAGTTCTGATAGACCCTGCAACATGGATGACTCTTGAAACTATTCTGAGTGAAAGTAACCAGGCCCAAGAGACTGCATATCACATGATTCCATTCCCCAAACAGGGAAGTCTACAGAGAAAGTGGATTTGCAGTGCTCAGGGCTGGGGGCACAGGGAGGTGGAGAATAATTAGATGATTGCTGAAGGTATGGAGTTTCTTTCTGAGGTGATGTAAATGCTTTAAAATTGTGGTGATGGTTGTACGGATCTGTGAACACACTAAAAAGCAATGAATTGTATCCTTTAATGGGGTGAATGTATGGTGATGTGTGAATTATATCTCAATAAAGCTGGGTTTTTTATACTCTGTTTTCATAAGTTGCTTAGTTTTTGACAGGAAACAAACCCATGGTGCTAGAATGAGGACACCTTTATGAGATGGACGATTATTATTTCGTATAAAGCAAGTTTCACAGGGCTTGGCTCTACTCCCATAAAATAAAATCTGGAGTAAAATTGAATCCCAGGCTTTGGGGCATTGAAAAGAAATGATACAAACCAAACGAGTGGAAAAGTAGAGAAATGAGGTGAGGAAAATTTACATGAAAATCAGCATAAGGAGCCAGCCCTGTGTTTGGGGCATTCAGGGATAGGAAAACGGTGCCCGAGTGAAGACTCCAGGCCCTCAGTGACACGGAGGCCAGCCACGAGGACTGGATGGAGTAAGCAAGCACTGGCCGGTAACCCGGCAACACGCATGAGCAGGGCCCCGGGCAGACCGCAAGTGGGGGCCAGAAGCAATAACTGGATGGCGGAGCTGTAACCACCACTCCGCCCACGGGCCCATCTGCTGGCTGAAGGTCACAGGACCACAGCTGGCACTCCGCAAAATGCCCTCAGCCCAGAGAGGCAAAACCCCCAAACTGACCAAGTCAAAATGCAGCACCCTGAGACAGACCTTGGCTAAGGTTCCAACCTGGAACACAGATGCACGCATCCGTTGAGGAAAAGTACACAACGCAGTGTCAATGGGCTGCGCTATTCTAATTCCTAGTGGGCAAGGGGGCTGAGTGGTTATGCTGCCGAACAAGCAGGACCCCGCCCCCCCAGTCCTCACCTAAGGCATCATGGACAGCCAGACCCCACCGACCCATTAGCACTGGCAGACACACAGGGTCCATGGGATTTTGAAGAAAGCCACTACAGGAGGGGCCGGAATCCTGCAGAGAGCTCAGACCTTGAACTTGTGAAGGGAGGGCTCCCTAGACTCTCCAATCTGGTCAGCCCAAGGCAGTGGTTTTCAAAGCACAGTCTGGGAACATGTTAGAAATGCTGAATCAGAAACTCTGTTTTAACAAGGTGCACTGACGTGGTAGAACCATCAGCTAAGCCACTTCCTCCTCCAGGGGCGCTACTATGGAGCACCTGGGAGCTGACTCCCGCACACTCTGAGGAACGTTCAGGCAGATAGTCAGCAGCGACAGTGTCTGAGGAGGAGAAATGCCCAAGTAACATGCACCAAGGACAGAAAACCACCGAGCTTTACCTGAGCCCAGCAACCCATGCTGGGCCTTCCTTCCACTGACTCCCTCTTGTAAGCAGCGCCCAAAGGGTGAGCCAAGGTCCTGCACAAACACATCTCCCCACCCTACCGTGCCCTCCACACACTTCCCACAGGGTGGTGATTCCTGAGAACACCGACCTTCACATAAGGCTTCCGGGTTATGAAGTCCCCTGGTGGGTATGCGTGGCTTCAGTTATTCCACGCAAGAGCCTTGTGAGGTAGGGCCTTCCCTGCAGACATGAGGAAAAGGGGGTTCACTCAAGATCACCTGGCTGGGAGACAGGGGTACCAGGACTACACCTCGTCCTCTCTCTCAGGTCAGAGTGCTGTTCTGTCCCCCTGAACCGCTACCTTCCTGGGGAAAGGGCCCCCAAAAGCTTACACAACTGACGCAAATCCTGGTGGCTGCAACATAAAAGCAAATATTCTAGATTTCTTCACTCTTTCTCTGAGTGGTCCTTAATCCCTTCCAAAATCTACTACCAGCTGGGGCCTTGAGGCACTTCTGCTCCTCAGCCCACCCTGGCTGGGTGTGGGTGGTCGAGTCCGTGTTCCTGTGCCTGGGAGCACCCACCACGCCTACACCCTTGTTTCAGGCCTACTGACCCCAAGAGAGCCCTTGCTCCCAGCCTTGGAGCACTTACATGGCTGGTATGGGGACTTTATCTTATCTTCTTTGCCCCTCCCCAGTTATTCCACAGTTCTGGGCCCCAGTAAGTCCTCTACCAGGTTTGTGTTTGGTTGTGTTTGGTAAGTAGAGACAGGTAGTGTTTCACTTAATAACGAGTTATTGTAGAAATTGTTCCACACAACTCTAGTATTTCACAGCCTCGTGTGTGTGTGTGTGTGTGTGTGTGTGTGTGTGTGAGAGAGAGAGAGAGAGAGAGAGAGAGAGAGAGAGGGAGAGAGAGGGAGAGTTACATGACCGAGAGTTACCTTTGGGAGACACTGTGTACTGCACTCCCCCTTTACAAAGCACATGAGCTTGTTAAGGGCTCTGAGAATTTCTGTAATCAAGATACTTATTGAACTTTATTTGCCCATTCCCCCCCAAATATATTTGATTACAGAAGTATTTCTCATGGAAGACTTATTTCTCAGGACATGAGTGTCCCATGGAATGCATTTAGGGTGATGGGATCCTACATTCTCCCCCATCCCGTACTTCTCTCTGTTGGTTTTGTCTGAAGCATGCTCACGGTCTGCAGCCTTCAGAGGACTACAGCTCTTACTCCTGGATTTTTCCCCAGCCCAGCTTTCTAGGTGTGGAACCATCCTGTCCCTTGGAGCCTGGCTGCTTCTCATTAGCCCCTCCCCACTTCGAGGGAGGACAGAATAGCCTCTAAATCCACAGCCAGTGAGACTCCCCATCGAGTTCCCGGTTTCCTATCTAAAGGGTGTTTCTGGTGTTTCCTTAATTCTATGGCCAGAACTTTCATGGGGCAGAACATCCCCCCCGCCACCACCGCCCCGGCTTTCTTGGTGAAGGATAGGTCAGGCATAGTCTCCCGTTTGTTGGAGATTTAGAATCACAGAAACACAGCAGGCTCCAGGGACATTAACATGGTGACTTGCAGGAAATGACTAACATGCAGACATGGGCTTGGAGGGAGGTCAGGGCCAGAGCTAGAGCCCAGAGCCTAGGAGTGAGGACGCTGAGGACAGCAGAGCTTCTTCAAGGGCAGAATGCGAGACTTGAACTATGAGGACCAAACTCTGAAGAGAATCGGAGACTTCACTTGGCATCCTCCACCTGAAAAATCTCTCATTTGTTCTCATTAGACCCATGCGATGGAGTACAGCTTAGAAAGGGCTGGAGTTGGCGCTACAAACACTGAGAAATTTCACAGCAAAAAAAGGGAAGAGGCAAACACCAAATTACCATTTTCAAATTTTTTAGCAGAGGTACAAAGACCTGATGAAACAGAAAACTTCTCCAAGACTAACATTTTACGGAATGTTTTTCTGCATACCTTTGGGAAGCCAAGAAAGGAAAACACATGTGAGGTAACTTCTATAGAATAGTTGCAATAAAAACTTTGGGTACCTTTTACAACTCCTTGTAGATGACATCTCATCCTTAAGCTCAGGATGGCTTTCATGTCACCGAGTACAGCTTCTATCCAAGCTCGGCAAACCATCCCCCGTCGACACATTCCTCGCTTCCAAGCACTGTGGGGTTTAGAGCTCTTTATTTCCAAGGA
The DNA here is from genome assembly GCF_024610735.1 of Ursus americanus. NCBI lineage: Eukaryota > Metazoa > Chordata > Mammalia > Carnivora > Ursidae > Ursus > Ursus americanus. The sequence continues at coordinate 26,961,427 of NC_142137.1, forward strand.
AATATTTCTCATTCTGGTAGAGATGTCCCAGAGGAGCCAGCCAACAATATTAGAAAGAACAAATGCAATTAGTTGTTAAAAAATAATTCGACTATAAAACAAAAATATATTCCAAAACTGGATTCACCCAATACCAGCTCAAAATGATTTGAACAATGGAGTAGAGGGAGGGAAAGAGGAAAAATTCATAATCTTGGCGATCTTAAAAAAAATTGCTATTTAGAATAGAATAGGCATTTTTCTCCTTCATTAAACAAGTAGCCCCTAACTGCCTTCTTTGAGGATTTTGCAAAAGATTACTCCTGAGGCAGGAACACCAAACCTCATGCACTTATCGTGAAAGCTAAGATTATATTATATTTCTTCAAAATTGGTCAGCTAATGTGATTGACTCCAGGTAAAAATCAAAACTGTGTCCTCCTGCTATCTTTAACTCTTGTTAAGGGAGGGTCCCTCCGATGCCTTTCAAAAAGTCAAAAGCCCTTTAGTGGCTTACGGAATTCTATGCTGCTTCTCTCTGGCACTTTCTCCAATTTAGCACTTGCTCTGGAACATCAATGAAGATAACAAGGGGTCGGACTGGGTACGTGTGCAGCATGCTCGAACAGGAGCCCACAGTTTTGTCCGTGGCTCACGGAGATCACAGCTCTTGGGGCCAGCTGTCAGTCATTGTTGGTAAGATTCGTTTATCCGTAGACTTGTTAAGACAAAAGTCAAAAGGAAGTGTTAGCAATGAAACACTGTCTCTTCCCTCTTCCTCTATAGGCACATTGTTTTAAAATGTATCTAGAATTTGGCTTAATCATGGATGGTAAGACCCACAGACATGGAAATGACTTTTAGGAAAAAATTTTTACTGGCAGATTTCTAGAAATAGGAGGCGTGGCATATCACATGGGTATGGCATACCACACTGGGAAGCACCAGGATTGGTCAGGAGGCAGAAGGAATGAAGGGAAAACCTAGGTCAAAGCCTTTATCGTGGTTTTCCCAGAAAGGAATGGATGCAGCAAGGTGATGAGGTCAGGGGACACGTTGGGTTGGCGTGTGAGAGAGAGAAAGGAGGTGGTTGGGAGTATGGACTTTGGATTGGTTGCTTTGCCTGTGAAAGGCGTGCTCGCAGGCAAGTTGTTTACTGTCTCTAAGAATGAGCTATAACCCTGGGGAGGGACAGTCTCTCCAGGATTAGCAAGGCCCCAAGATGTCAAAACATCATAAAATACGGAAAATAAAAAACATCACCTGATGTCCTTCCCTGCAGTTCTCATTGCCTTTTCTCTCCTCTCCAACAAGGGACCAGGCTAGTCCGTAGAGGTTCACTAGGCCCTGGATGTGCACTGCTATCCTCTCACCATGCAGGACCCCTTCCACACCATCCTGGTTAAGAAACATTTTAAGACACCTGTATGTCAAAATCACTTGGGGTAATTTATTAAAAATACAGTTCCTTGATCCAATTCCAGACCCGTAAAATCCAAATTTTCCAAGGTGGAGCCAAGGCCTTCTGAGATGGTTAATCTTGTGTCAAATTGACTGGGCCCCAGGGTACCCAGATATCTAGTTAAACAATATTCTTTTCTTTTAATAGGTGTGTTTTTAAAAATTTATCTATTTATTTATTTAAGAGAGAGAGAGAGAGAGAGAGAGTGCACACGGGGGAGGGGCAAAGGGAGAGGAAGAGAATCTCAAGCCGACTCCGCCCTGAGCACAGAGCCCAGTCTCACAACCCTGAGATCATGACCTGAGCCAAAACCAAGAGTTAGAGGTTTAACCAACTGAGTTACCCAGGCACCCCTAAATAAATAATATTCTGAAGGTGTTTCTGGATGAGATTTATATCAGTAGACTGCGTAAAGCAGATTGCCCTTCCCAATATGGGCAGGTCTCATCCAATCCACTGAAGGCTTGGATAAGACACAAAAGCCTGAGTAAACAGAATTTGCTCTCTCTGACTGTCTTTAAGCTACGCACCAGCCTACTCCTGCCTTTGGGCTCAGAGAAGGGTTACCACCACCAGCACTCTTGGTTCTCAAGCCTTCGGACTAAGGCTGGAACTATACGATCCACTCTCCTGGGTCTCCAGCTTGTGGAATGAAGGTCTGGGGACTTCTCAGCCTCCATAACTATATACTAATCTCCTATTGATTCTGTTTCTCTGGACGACCCAGGCAATTACACCTTGAAATCCCATCAAATGCTTCAGATCTGCAGATTAAATCTAGGGTGTGTACCCTCTGGTCCCCTGCCCCTTCTGGCCCAAGACTGCTCTGCCTCCACCCACACGGAGTTCTCCTTTCTCTTAAATGCTTGGTACACTAATGCCCAGAGCTACCCATTTTTCTATATATCTTATGTCTGCACTGTCCTAACTACTGTAGCTTTATATTAAGTCACAAAATTATGCAGTATAAGGAACTCCAAATTTGTTCTTTTTATTCAAAATTAACTTTTTATTCAAAATTGTTTTGCCTATTCTAGGTCCTTAGCATTTTCCTATGCATTTCAGAATCAATTTGCAATTTCCACAAAACTCCTTCTGGGATATTGGGTGGAAATGAATTGAATCTATAGAGCAATTGGAGGAGAAGGGACATCTTAATAGCAATAAGTCTTTCCATCCACAAGCATGGTATAAATCTCCATTTATTTAGATTTCCTTTAATTTTTCTAAACAGTGTTTTACATTTTTCACTGTATAGATTTTGCACATTTTTTGCTAAATTTATTCCTAAATATTTCATAATTTTGATGCCATTATAAATAGTATTACTATTATACTATTACTAAATTATTCATTGATTATTTATAAAAATTCAATCATTTTTGTATACTGGTCTTGTATCCTACAACCTTGCTAAATTCATTTATTAGTTCTAGACTTTTTGTAGATTTCTTAGGATTTCTTTACATAGACAATCATGTCATCTATAAATAAATGTACAGTTTTATTTCTTCATTTCTGATCTATCTATCTTTTATTTCTTCTGTAATCTTACTAGACTGGTTAGAATCAGTACGACGTTGAATAGTAGTGATAAGCCTAGACATTCCTATTCTGTTCCCAGTCTTAGGGGGATGCATTCAGTCCTTATTGATGTATGATGACAGCCATAGGGTTTTTGTTGATTATCTAGATGAGAATTTTTCCTTCTAATCTTAGTTTACTGAGAGGTTTTTAAAAAAAAAAAAATCTAATCTAATGCTTTTTATACATTAGATCTGTTGAGATGATCATACCATTTTTCATTTTTAGTCTGTTTAATGTGATGAATTACACTGACTAATTTTTGTATGTTAAACCAACCTTGCATTCCCGGGACAAGCCCCACTTGGTCATAATGGTCTTCTTTACTGGATTTAATTAAGTAATATTTTTAAAGAACTTCTGTGTCTTTGTTCAAGAGAGATATTGCTCTTGAGCACTTTTTATGTGCCTAATATCTGCATTATCTTATTTTGAGTCTCACAAAAATCTTACGAAGATAATATGTCCTTGCATCTTAAAGTGGATATAGGCCTTTAAAATCCCTGTCAGTCAGGCACTTATGCTGACTTTTTTTTCTTTCTATTACTTGTATTGATAACTTTTAGATGAGAAAACTGAGGGTCAAGAGTTGAGTACCTTGTCCAAGGAAACAGTCAGAAAAACTAAGAGAGGCAGCCCACGGAATGGGAGAATATATTTGCAAATGACACTACAGATAAAGGACTGGTATCCAAGATCTACAAAGAACTTCTCAAACTCAATACACGAGAAACAAATAAACAAATCAAAAAATGGGCAGAAGATATGAACAGACACTTTTCCAATGAAGACATACAAATGGCTAACAGACACATGAAAAAATGTTCAAAATCATTAGCCGTCAGGGAAATTCAAATCAAAACTACACTGAGATACCACCTTACGCCAGTTAGAATGGCAAAAATAGACAAGGCAAGAAACAACAATTGTTGGAGAGGATGTGGAGAAAGGGGATCCCTCCTACATTGTTGGTGGGAATGCAAGTTGGTACAGCCACTCTGGAAAACAGTGTGGAGGTCCCTTAAAAAGTTAAAAATTGAGCTACCCTATGATCCAGCCATTGCACTACTGGGTGTTTACCCCAAAGATACAGACGTAGTGAAGAGAAGGGCCATATGCACCCCAATGTTCATAGCAGCAATGTCCACAATAGCTAAAGCGTGGAAGGAGCCGAGATGCCCTTCAACAGATGACTGGATTAAGAAGTTGTGGTCCATATATACGATGGGATATTACTCAGCTATCAGAAAGGACGAGTTCTCAACATTTGCTGCAACATAGACGGCACTGGAGGAGATAATGTTAAGTGAAATAAGTCAAGCAGAGAAAGACAACTATCATATGATTTCTCTCATCTATGGAACATAAGAACTAGGATGATCAGTAGGGGAAGAAAGCGATAAAGAAAGGGGGGGTAATCAGAAGGGGGAATGAAACATGAGAGACTGTGGACTCTGAGAAACAAACTGAGGGCCTCAGAGGGGAGGGGGGTGGGGGAATGGGATAGACCGGTGATGGGTAGTAAGGAGGGCACGTATTGCATGGTTCACGGGGGGTTATACGCAACTAATGAATCATCGAGCCTTACATCGGAAACCGGGGATGTATTGTATGGTGACTAACATAATATAATAAAAAATCATTAAAAATAAAATAAAATAAAATAAAATAAAATAAAATAAAATAAAATAAAATGTTAGTGCATTTTAAAGTAGATATAGGCCTTCAAAATCCCTGTCAGTTGGGCACTTATACGGAGTTAAAAATTTTTTTTTCTTGGTATCATTTCTTGTATTAATAAGTTCCTTATATCAATGCAGCTGAAGAAATGAAGACTCATCCCAATTAACCAACTTCCCTAGAGGTACAGTGTTAGCTGATGATAGACGCCAGAGTTGAACAGTCTCCATGTGGCCTGAGCATAATATTTGCCAAGAGGAGTGTGAACCCATATTTGGGTTCTTTTGGAGTTATAGGGGTAATGTGGAGGGCTTTGCCCATGTAGTCCTGCCCTCAGTGAAATGTGTGTTATTGGCATCTTGTCCATTCTTGGCTCCCTGTTGCTTTTTCTCATAAGATGATAGAAGGATTTCTGCTGTTAAAGGTACTCGTCATTTTATCATGAATAGTCTTCTTGGGAAGTTTTCAAAGAGTTGCTTATGCTCCCGACTGTTCATTATGATCCATTCTCTCCTTGGAGAGAGAAAACAAAGGAGCCCCAATGACTTCCATTCCTTTGGTGGGGGAGCAGTAGTGGCACTTAAGTTGCTCCCAAGAGGCACCAGAATAGGGGCTCCATAAATGGTGCTGATTGAATGACCCTTCCAGCCAAAGGTAAGGGGCTGTACCCGGAATGTCAGCAAGGAATTAACCCAGTGCAAGTGCAGAATGCAACTTTCCCTCCCCGTGTGTGGGCATCTGTGGACCCATTCTATTTTTCCTCGGTTAAATGGCAGGTGTTGGCAGTCATTTCTGGATCCGTTATAGAATACCATTCCTCTCTCTCCTTTCCCCCTCTGCCTACCCAACGCCCCATTCACAGTGGCCTGGAAACCTGCTTTCCCCATAAAATGAGATAGTGGGGGAAGAAACATAATTTATGGTCATACCCATGTCAGGATGAAAGGAAAGGGTGCCCTGGCTGTGACAGGGCCTAAGTCAGGCAATGGGAGACTTTGCTGCATGGACCTGCAATTTGTGGAAATTAAAACAGATTTTAACATGCTTGGGGTGCCTCTCAAAGGAATCCTATGATGCAGGCTCCGCACTACAGCAGCAACAATACACTGAATGTACTTGGAAATAAGCTTCATCTTCCATGTATGAGACCGGTATAAAGACAAAGAGAAGGCTTTGTGGCAGACACAGATGAAGAGGGGTGCTGTACGAGCTCTGAATATGGAAATGGAACCCGAGAGGATTGCTAAGTAAGGGATAATATACCAATTGTTTTCTTATTATGGGTAATAATAATTGTACAGTATGGATTGTGGCAAAGGTTAAATGGAATGGTGTAAATGAAAAGCAAGGTTAGTACTGGCTATATTTAACTACTAGGACTTTGAGTTAATTATAACCAAACAAAATGCAATTTTATTTTATTTTTTTTATTTATTTATTTTTTTTAAAGATTTTATTTATTTATTCGACAGAGATAGAGACAGCCAGCGAGAGAGGGAACACAAGCAGGGGGAGTGGGAGAGGAAGAGGCAGGCTCCCAGCAGAGGAGCCCGATGTGGGACTTGATCCCGGAACGCCAGGATCACGCCCTGAGCCGAAGGCAGACGCTTAACCGCTGTGCCACCCAGGCGCCCCCAAAATGCAATTTTAAAGGGAAGCAGACAGAATTAGTTCTACCAGATATTTAAATACAAGATAAAGCAATAAGAAAAAGCAGCAGGCTACTGACAAAAAGGTGGACATATAAATAAACAGAGAATAGAAAATATTGGAGACTTATTCTGATGGTGAGAACTTAATACATAATAAAGGAGCCATCACAAAATGTTGATGAAAAGAAGGATTCCTTAAGTATTCTTGGGATAAGATCAAGATATTATTGGTGGGGGCGCCTGGGTGGCACAGCGGTTAAGCGTCTGCCTTCGGCTCAGGGCGTGATCCCGGCGTTATGGGATCGAGCCCCACAGCAGGCTCCTCCGCTATGAGCCTGCTTCTTCCTCTCCCACTCCCCCTGCTTGTGTTCCCTCTCTCGCTGGCCGTCTCTATCTCTGTTGAATAAATAAATTTAAAAAAAAATCAAGATATTATTGAAAAAAATAATTTAGATGAACCCTTCATACCATGCACTGAGAATACGTTCCATACGTGTATTAAAGAGTTAATCATTGTTTTATAAAACACAGAAAAACTAGCAGAAAACAAAACTGAATGATTATAAGGTCTCTAGTGGATTAATTCACTTAAAGCAATAAAGTGATCAAAGTGTGAAAAACAAGACAACAGGTCCAAAATGGAATCACTTACGCTAAGCCCCACATCACCAAACCAAGAAAACTTAATTATAGTTTTGGCTCTCCTAGAAAGGGAAATGTAAGCCAGTCAATTGGGAATCACCTGATCAGCACTAGTTGGGTGATCTGCCTGACAGACCCCTGCCATGCTTTATAAGAAAGTAACCTTGCAACAACCAATCACTTTTTTGCCTAGGGTAACTGCCTCGTTCCTGCTCCTTTCCGGCTATAGACGTCTTTCTTTTTGTACAGCTCCTCAAAGCTTCTTTCTATCTGTTAGATGGAATGCTGCCCAGTTCATGAATCATTGAATAAAGCCAATGAGATCTTTAAAATTTTTTCATTTGAAATTTGTTTCTTAACGAAAGAAAATACAAAAGTAAAGATCAACAGAACAGACTACATAAAACTGTAATAATTGGAAAAGACAGAAACTGAAAGAACAGTACATTAGAGAAAACATCTTTATTAAAAATCCGAAGGATTAATATTGATATTACATGAATAGCTCACAAAGATTCAAGAAAACATTAAATCTCTGACTCATAAATGAGAAATGATACATACAATCCGCGCGAGAAGAAATATAGTTGGCCAAATATATAGGGGAAATGTTCACATCCCCCCATCTCTTAAAATAACCGCCAAACCAAAATATTAACCTCAAAAGTGGGAATTAGAGCAGATGTATTAAATCCACAAAATATAGAAAATCTGATAAAACCCAATATTGATGAGATTAATACAACTTGTACATTTGTACACTGTTGTTACTGCAATTTGATACAGAACTTTGGAAATCAATTTGTCAATACATATTAAAAGCTATAAAAATCTTCAAATCTTTTGATTGTGAATTGTGTGGGTGTGCGCAGGCGCGTTCTATATATTATGATGTTTTGATGTCTTAAAAAAGCCTCTGGCTAAGGAGAGATTGCCCCTCTCTGGCTAGCCAGTTCTTAGAGACAACAAAGGACTCAGCGGGAAGCAGGGCTTTGATATGCAAACTAACCAATCCAGTCCTCTATCTGGCCTGGGCAACCCACGAAGCAACATTCCTCTGCCTTAATCCTTTCAGGGCCGCAGTTCAGCTTAAAAGCAGAATACAAGAACAAAATAATGAAAGCAGTTTGATATATTGTGGTGAAAATATTATGAGTGAATTTTTTTCCATTCTATACTAGTAACTATTAATAATGTTGTCCGTGCCACAGAAAAATTAAAAGTTTCGTAGTTCATAAATGTAAATAACTTCTAACATTAGGGGATATAGGTATCTCAAGAATATAATATGAAAACATCTGTACCCACTTGAATTATTACTTTTCATCCTTTAATTTAATTAAAATAGAAAATGGAAGAGATCCTTCCCTAGAATTAATATCTATTTCATATGATTTTCAAATTGCGAATCTTGTTGAGAATGATGACTGGAGTGGTAAATGCCAATCTTCCCCCCAATGCCTACTAGAATACCCCCTACGGCCCATGATGCCCTGGAAGAATCCACTGCCCCAGCTCTGGATTCCCACGATCCTTCACTTCTCCACCAGGTGCCAAAGAGGCAATCTTATCTCAGTCACATTTGAGCCCCCAAATTCTGTTCCTCTCTGGGGTCCACTTCGACAAGGGTTACTTCTCTCGACCCTGGTCTTAGAAATGATTTTTTGAATATGACACCCAAGGCAGAGGCAACAAAAACAAAAATACATAAGTGGGACTACATTAAACTAAAAGTCTTCTGCACAGCCAAAAAAACAATCAACAAAATGAAGAGGCACCTATGAAACAGAAGAAAATATTTGCAAACTGATATCTGATAAGGGGTTAATATCTATATCTAATAAGGAATACATACAACTCAGTAACAAAAAAACCCAACAATCCAATTTTAAAAATTGGCAAAGGACTTGAGTAGACATTTTTCCAAAGAAGATATGCAAATGGCTAACAGGTACATGAAGAGGTGGTTAATATCAGTCATCCTCGGGGAAATGCAAATCAAAACCACAATGAGGTGTCACCTCACACCTATTAGAATGGCTATTATCAAAAAGACAAGAAACAACAGGTGTTGGTGAGGACCTGGAGAAAAAGGAGCCCTCATGCACCGTTGTTGGGAATGTAAATTGGTACAGTCACTGTAGAAAACAGTATGGAGCTTCCTCAAAAAATGAGAAGTAGAACTACTATATGATCAAGCAATCTCACCTCTAGGTACATACCTAAAAGAAATTAAATCACTATCAAAGAGGTACCTGCACTCCTAAGTTCATTGCAGCATTATTTACAAAAGCCAATGTATGGAAGCAACCTAAGTGTCCATCAGCAGATGAATGGATAAAGATGTGGCATATAAATACAATGGAATGTTATTCAGCCACGAGAAAGAAGGAAATCCTACCATTTGCAGTAACATGGATGAAGCTTAAGGGCATTTCGCTAAATGAAATAAGTCAGGCAGAGAAAGACAAATACTGCATGATCTCACTTAAATGTGGAATCTAAAAAGAACCAAATCGGGGTGCCTGGGTCAGTTAAGTGTCTGCCTTCAGTTCAGGTCGTGATCTCAGGGTCCTGGGATCGAGTCCCACATTGGGCTCCCTGTTTGGTGGAGGTCTGCTTCTCCCTCTGCCCCTCACCCCGTTTGTGCGTGCTCGCTCTCTCTCAAATGAATAAGTAAAATCTTTAAAATAAACTAAAAAAACCAAATCATAGAAACAGAGAACAGATTGGTGGTTGCCAGGGCCAAGGGCTGGGGGTGGGGAAATGGGTGAAGACGGCCAAGGCGTAAACCTCCAGTTATAAAATAAATAAACTCACGTACAGCATGGTGACTACAGCTAACAAACTATTGTATGTTTGGAAGTTGCTAAGAGCAGATCTTAAAAGTTCTCACCATACACACACACAAAATTGTAACCACATGTGGAGTGATTAATGTGTTGACTAACCTTATTGTGGGAATCAGTTCGCAATATATACATATATAAAATCACCATGCTGTACACCTTAAACTTACACAATGTTTTATGTCAATTATGTTTCAATAACCTTGGGGGAAATGGGATATAGAGACTGAAGCACAGTGAGAATCTAGACTGGGTCCAAAACCTACTGGCAAGTTCATGATTCTCAATTTCATCAGGAGCTAAAAAGAACTAAGTATTCAGTGCTCATGGTATTTCCAACTCACACATAGACGAGGACAGAATTGTTGCAAAATCTAAAACAGTAATGGTAAGAAAAAGCAGTCAGATTCCCTGACAGACCCCACATAAATTTACATCAGAAAGTCTCCTTTTTGGGGCGCCTGGGTGGCACAGTGGTTAAGCGTCTGCCTTCGGCTCAGGGCGTGATCCCGGCGTTCTGGGATCGAGCCCCACATCAGGCTCCTGCGCTATGAGCCTGCTTCTTCCTCTCCCACTTCCCCTGCTTGTGTTCCCTCTCTCGCTGGCTGTCTCTATCTCTGTCAAATAAATAAATAAAATCTTTAAAAAAAAAAAAAAAAAAAAAGAAAGTCTTTTTGCCTAACCACTTTTCTCAGAAAGCTGATATTATAAATAGACCATTTTTAGCAACAGACTTACTTGTTTTCTCCTGTGGTCACTGTGATTACACTATTATTATGTTCCCTTTTTTGCTTCGGTTGCTAGGAAGCTCAAAGTCAATTTTGCAGCCCGCTTCTGCTGTATAGGACTTAATGGTCAGTAACTACCTCCGTGTTTCTACCTCACCTCTAACTTTATCTGCTTTTCCTTCCATTATTTTCCCTTTATTTCAGTTTTCTCAACTACTTATCTTTTATCCTGTTGCAGATAAGTTTATAAAGTGACTCCATCCATTTTTGAAAGAAGGAGGCACACAGATTAATCAAATATGGAATTAGGCCTATTGTCAGGTTTCTGACCCTCCTCCTTTAGGCCTCTGACAACCTGAAGAAGTACAACTAGGGACAGACTGTAAGTTTTGACAAATGCAGACACCTAGAGATCAATGAGCCCAATCGGATGTAGCATTTTTCCATCCCTTCAAAATTTGCCCTGTGCTCCTTTCCAGTCCATCCCACAGCTCACATCCTAGCCCTGCCACCCCTTACCTGCTCTCTATCATAAATCAGCTTCCCCTGTAAAGTTTCCTACAAATAGAATCATACAGTTTGTACTGTCATATGCCTGGCGTATTTTGTTCAAAGCAATGTTTCTGACATCAGTTCATGGTGCGTGTATAAGCAGTACGATTTTCATTCGTGGGTAGTATTCCATCGTACGGATGCTCCACGTTTTGTTCATTCATTCATCTGCTGGTGGGTATTTAGGCTGTTTCCAGCTTGGGGCTCATAAAGGTGTTACATAAAAAATTTTTTGGACGTATATTTTCATTTCTCTTGGGTGAATAGCCAGGGTCGTATGGTAAGTAAGTGTATGTTTAACTTCATAGGAAACTGCCAACCTGCTCTCCAAAGTGATTTTACATCCCGCCGAGCAATGAAGGAGTTCCAGTGCTTTCAAATCCTTGTGAACACTTGCAATTGTCAGTCTTTTTCAATGTTAGCCACTTTAGAGACTGGGTCATGGTGTTTCACTGTGGATTTAATTTGCATTTCTCTGATGACTAATAATTCTGAGCATTTTTCATGTGCTTATTGGCCTTTTCTATATCATCTTTTGTGAAAGGCTTGTTCAAATCTTTTGCCCATTTTTTCACTGGATTTTTGTCTTTTTATTGTTGAGGTCTTTATATCTCCTAATGCAAATCTTTTATGATGATAGATAGATAGAAATATCCACAAGATAGTCACAACTATATTTCTTTATATTTAGTAATAGATACATTTTATGTATTTATGAATATAAATACACATATTTCATTTGTAGTTTATTATTTTATGTGTGCTATATAATGTATAAAATAAATATATTATTTACATATGTAATTTATTTATAATATAAACACATAAATTTGTGAATGTTTTATCCCAGTCCGTGGCTTGCCTTTTCATTTTCTTAACATCTTTCGAAGAGCTGAGCATTTCGTTTTGAACAGATCCAGCACCTCAATTTTTTTTTCATGGTACGTGATTTATGTGTCCTAAAACTCCTTACTTACCACAGAATCACAAGAATTTTCTCCTATGTTTTCTTCCAGGAAGTTTTACAATTTGAGCTTTTTTTTTTTTTTTAAAGATTTTATTTATTTATTTGACGAAGATAGAGACAGCCAGCGAGAGAGGGAACACAAGCACGGGGAGTGGGAGAGGAAGAAGCAGGCTCATAGCGGAGGAGCCTGATGTGGGGCTCGATCCCAGAACGCCGGGATCACGCCCTGAGCCGAAGGCAGACGCTTAACCGCTGTGCCACCCAGGCGCCCCTACAATTTGAGCTTTTATATTTAGGTTTGTGATCCATTTTGAATTAATTTTTACATATGATTTGATGTAAGATTCTAGGTTGTTGGTTTTTTTTTTTCCCCCAAATGGATACCAGCATCATCTGTTGAAAAGACTATCCTTTTGGGATGCCCGGCTGGCTCATTTGGTAGAGCGGGTAGCACCTGATATCAGCGTTGTAAGGTCAAGCCCCACACTGGATGTAGAGATTACTTAAAAATAAAATCTTGAAAAAAAAAAGAAAAAAAAGGAAAAGACTATCCTTTCCCCATTGAGTTACATTAGCACGTGAAAATACGTTACTGAAAGTCAAATTACCATATATGCGTGGACCTATTCCCGGGTATTTATGCTGTCTCACTAATGGGTACAACTATCATCATGTCGATACCATACCGCCTTGATGACCGCGCCATTCCGTAAGCCTCGTGGTCAGGTGGTGTAAAATCTCCAGATTTGTTCTGTCTCCAAATAGTTTCGGCTACTTCAGGTCACTTTGTATTTTCATACAAATTTTGAATCAACTTGCAAATTGCTATTTTTAAAAATGCCTGCTAGAGTTTTGATTTGAATTGTGTTCACTCTATTAATCAGCTGCGGAGAATTGACATCTCAACCATTCTGAAGCTTTGGGCTGCCTGGGTGGCTCAGTTGGTTAAGCATCCAACTCTCGGTTTCGGCTCAGGTCATGATCTTGCAGTTGTGAGACCAAGCCCCACCTTGGGCTCTGTGCTCAGTGAGGAGTCTGCTTCAGATTCTCTCTCCCTCTCCCTCGCGTGCTCTCTCTCTCAAATAAATAAAATCTTTAAGAAAAAAAAACATATTGAAGCTTCTAATCCATGAACATAAGTAACAAAACGCTAATTTCTAAGGTGATGAGTATTAAAGTCTTGAGTGAACATTTCTGTTGCCATGTTTTTCATACCTGTGCTTTATTTCTCACCGAATGTTTGAAATGATGTTATATTTACTTAAAGAAAGCACTAAAATGTAATAAAGTAAGTAATTTGTTTTATATTTTAAAAAATGGTATAGTTCTCCTTTACGTAGGTGTTCTTTAATTTCTCTGAGCAACATTGTATAGTTTTCTGCTAAAAGGATTTGGCTGTATTTAAGTATTTCATCTTATTTGATACTATTATAAATAAACAAATGGTGTTATCCTTAAGTTTTTATATTTGAACTGTTTGTTGCTAGTACACAAAAATAGAATTCATTTTTGCATATTGACATTGTACTGCGCAACACTGTTAAACTCCGTTTTTATTTCTAATAGATTTTTGTTGATTCTTTAGGATAGCCTATATCCCTGATCATGCCATCTGCAAATACAGGCAGGCTTACTTCTCAACTCTTAAATTTGTATGGCTTTCATTTCTTCTTCTTGCCTTATTGTGCTGGACAGGATCTCCAGTAAAATATTGAATCAGGGTTTGAGGGCAGATACCTTGCCTTCTTGATATGAGGGAAAAAGTGTTGTCTTTGGCCATTAAGTAAGTTGTGAGTAGTAGGATTTTCATAAATGCCCTCTTTGTATAAGTTCAACTTACAGGTAGTCTTTTATAGCTCCGTACTTATTTCTGAGGACACATGGGGCCATGAAACTGACCCTTTGGCCAAGATGGGAATGAGATGTAGTATCTAGTACTTTATAATGTGCTACTTAAAATCCAAAACTCTCCTAGAGGCCCCCCTGCATCAACTTGTTTATTGAAAATGTGTTGAGTGATGACCTGCACCTGGTTTGCTGAATACACAGCTTGGTTTTGGATACAAGAGAGCAGAGAAAGGAAACTGGTTTGGGTGACTGTGTGAAGGCGCCAGAGCGAGGGTTCCTGTGCAGGGGGAAAGGGGCTTGCATGGTTTGAACCTCCCCAAAGCAGGGAGCATCTGGGTTTTCTATGGGTTTGTCCAGATGTGGATCAGAAGGGGAAGAGGAAGGAGTGAGACTTAAAAGCCATCAGCAAACATCAAATACTGGAGTCAGACACATCTGAGGAATTTGTCCATATTACCTAAGTTGTCAGAGTTAGTGACATAAAATTATTTATAATATTCCTGTAATATCCTTTTACTGACTGTAGAATCTGTAGTGATGCTTTTCTTTTCATTCCTCGTATTGGCAGTTTGTGTCTCTTTTTTGTTTGATTGGTCTGGTACAGGTGTATCAGTTTTATTTAGTCTTTCAAAGAACCAATTTTGTGTTTCATTACTTTTATTTATTGCTTATCCATTTCCTATTTCATCCATTTTCTCTTTATTATCGCCATTCTTCTCTTGTCTTTATATTTGCTTATGTTTTTCTAGCTTCATAACATGAAAGCTTAGATTGTTCATTTATACCTTTCCTTTTTTCCCCCCAGCTTTATTGAAATAGAATTAAAATATAAAAAATGCATCAATTTAAGGTGTACAACATGATGTTCTGATGTATGTATTCATAGAATTAACTTTCTTCTTTCTTGATATAGGCATTGAAAGCTAAAAGTTTTCTTCTAAGCACAGCTTTAGTTGCACCCCACATATTTTGATATGTTACATTTTCATTATCATTCAGTTAAAAATTTTTCTTTTCTTTTAACGTTAAAAATAGTTTCTAATTTCCCTTATGATTCGTTCTTTGACCCATGGGTTGCTTAGAAAAGTGTCACTTAATTCCAAATCCTTGGAAATTTTCCAGATTTCTTTTTGTTAGTGGTTTCTCTCTCTCTCTTTTTAAGATTTTATTTATTTATTTATTTGAGACAGTTCGATGAGTGAAAGAGAGAGCATCAGTGGGGGAAGGGGCAGGGGGAGAGGGAGAAGCAGGCTCCCCACTGAGCAGGGAGCCCGATGTGGGACTTGATCCCAGAACCCTGGGATCATGACCTGAGCCAGAGGCAGA